>NW_008825262.1:1142320-1149242 GCF_000699105.1 Pygoscelis adeliae
AGGCTTGCCTGGTGACCCAGGAGACCCATAATTTAATCTGGCTAAGAATGCAAGTGCTGAGTTAGGGGCCTGATCTGAATCCCACTGAAGTCCTTGGACAGATTTCCATTGATTTCAGTGAGCTCTGGATCAGTCCCATGAATGTCCAGGCACCGTAATGTGGTGTTTTTTAGTGGTTTGGGTTTTTTCTCTTCCTAATAAGGATTAAAAAACAACAGCACCATTTAACAAAAGGCACAAATGTCTACTCATTTATCTCATGCATCACGTCAGTCAGAACATTTGGCTATTCATCATGTTTTTTGCAAAATCTGCTGGGATGCAACTGGGAATGAGTGGGAGCACAGTTTGTTGACTGTTACTTAACGGATCTCACATTTGGATGGACTGTTCAAATTTTGGTTTTGACATTTTGTTTCTTAGCTGCTTATTATCCAAATAGAGTACCCAGGGCTACGTTTTCTTCAAGTCAGTGACACTGACAGCATTATGAACGATTTGAGTTCAATGAACCTACCTAATTAAAAGAGCCAGTTTTTCTTGTCACTGAAATGGGTAGCCAGAAATACACTCTGCTCTTCTGGTGTCTGTGCCATTAACAGAAATACTTTTGAACTCCTGCATGATATTAAAAATACCAAGTTTAAAATTTCTCAGAATGTTACTTCTGTATCAATGACAGCCTTAATAATTACAGCCAACTAGATGAATTGCCAAAAACTTTGCTTAAATTTTCCTGTGTTTGTTGTTATAAATGTGTGCAGTTTGGCCTGGGTTTTGCCTCCTAACATCCAAGAAATAACACCTTACTGCATGACTGATTGCACTGCTTCAATCTGGTTTCTCAGGTGAAGAGTTTGTTTACTGTTGACTTGCAATTTATATGTTAACTATGGGAACTCAACAAAAGGAGGTGTTGTAGGGATTTGGACTTCTCTTTTATTGTCCTTTGTGGAATCTAGTCACTTCACTCTTTTGTCACAGAATTTCCTAACTCACAGGGCCTGCCTGGACAAGTTGGAGAAAGTAGGAAGGCAGGAAGCAGTTCAAAGTCCCGTCAACTGATGTGTCCCAATGATCCAAACCAGCTTGGTATTTATTGAGGAAAAGACAGTAACTGGATAATTTCTGAGACTGAACTGTGTCAGGGTCAGATCCCACATGGAAACTATGATCAAATTATGGACTCTAGGGCAGGGGATGGATTCCCTATGATGCCTGCTGCTGTTTTGCAGTGGGAATGTTATTTTAGCCTTGATAGTTCAAGAATAAAAGGAAAACAAGATTTATAGGAAGAAGTCATATCTTTTATTAGATTATAATATGATATTGTGAAAAAATGACATGAAGGCAAAGAAACCAGACTAAATAGCAACTTCCTAAGCTTTGGCAAGGAAGACAGCATCATCCCTAGAGGACTCATAATCTGTATGTCTGTGATTGTGCATGAAACCCGGAGTGGAGTAAACTGTTATTGAGAAGAACTTCAAAAACTATAAATATGTGCATTATCCATCATTTTTAGGTGGCAGATCTTGCTCTCATTTGATATTTTCCTGGACACCGATTTTGTCAGCAGAGTTAAAAAACCCCGGATCTGTGGTAGTTGCTCCCAGCTGCATTTTCTTAGAAGTAAAGACACTAGAAAAGGGATCAGTTCATTGCATTTGCCTCATACTTTGCATGTATCCTAGCTTTTTCCTCTGAAAAGGCTTGGGATACTTGTTTATAACTAACTCCAGTAGAAAATTCTTAGACATTTAAGATACTTCATGAAGCAAGTGTCATCTCTTGGGGATATAATATGTGGGGACCTCAGGGGTGGCTAGATGAGAATGCTGGAATGCTTTTCAGAAACGTATAGCTCTGGCAGAGCTTTGAGTAAATCCTGCAGGGTTAGAATGTTACAAGACATTGCCTCTCAGTATTGAAGATTGTTCCAGTGCTGTTCAGAGAGCTGACAACCCACCATAAGGCATACAGTGAGTCAAGAATGAGTCTGTGAAGACCTACTTATAGGAGATTTGTATCTATCTGTATCTGTTAGTCTAACCCCCCTCACTGATGGATTCACTCTTAAAATGAGAAACAAAGCCTCATTTTTTATAACGCCCACTTCTTATGCAGTTCAGCTACACACTGTAGCAAAATCTATGTGATCAAAAGTTTCAAGTCACTTGAGAACTTTTCTTTGTTCTTTTGACATGTCACCATGGAACAGATGTTTAAAAACAAAGAAAAACTGATGTAGCTGTAAAGATGGTCTTCAGTATTTACAAGGGAATCCATTCACATCAGAAAATGACCCATCAATTGCCTGACATTTTTAAAGCAAGTGTAATCTCTAGAACAGAATTCAGGCATCAGGCATGAAAATCTAGTTTGCCTGTTCAAGAATGCTCATCTGTTGCCCAGAGCTAATTTTGATGTGCCAGATGCAGACAGTCAGCAGGGAGTAAAAATCTTCACAGGCTGCATGGAAAGAGGCTAACCAACTCCTAAAAAATGTTGTGTGGAAATTCTTCCCGGCAATGCATAGCAGTGGTTTCCTGTTGTCCTACATCATTCTCCAAAAAGCATAGAACAGGCTACCATTGCCCTCTTATGCTATATGTGAAAGGGAAGAAATGACTCATGGCTTGTGTATGCAACAAAATCCTTATGTGTCATCACAAGCAACCAAGTGCAGCGCAGAGCACTCTTGTGGTCAAAACACTGGTGTACTGTATTAAAACTCAACTCCTGGCACTGCTAAATGCGTTTTCTGAAGATTCAGTATCTGTCTCAGACTTTGATCTCTCTTTCATTTGAGTGGTTATTGAAAGGTCCCCATTCGTTAAGGAAGTATTTTGATATGTGAGAAAAAGAAAGAGAAGACATCTTTTTTTTTGTAATTTATTACTCATTCCTTAAAACCAGAGTTTCTATTAAATGTCTTGGTAAGTCTTTTTTTGTGATGCAGAAAGAAACTGTAAAGAGCAAGGAAATAACTGTGTGAGTGGAGGAGAAAAGAAATCCAGAAATAGCCAGAAATTCATGGTTTAGGGTACACTTCTGCAAAGATGTGTACTTCTGTAAATTTGTGCCTTCATGCTTTATTTTTCTTATCCCCTGTCTTGTATCACAATCTATTCACAAGACTGAAATGTAAGCACTTGAATTGCTTGGCTGCAACATCTACAGTCAAATTAAGAGCCAGTTTAAATACTCAGGTCTTTTTACCTTGATTTGTTCTTTTGTCTTGACAGTTCCTGATATCTGATATTGGAGGCACAACTTCCTGAGACAGCAAAGGGAAAAAAGAACACATCAGCTATTCTCTGAATGTGCCCCAGCTAATTATTGCCTGAAGTTTTAAACAATGAAGCACTCACATTTGAGAAACTGCTTGTGTATGAACTCTTTAACAGAGCCATTCACACTCTGTATGAAATGCCTCAAAAATAAGAAAAAGCTATACTAATAATGTGCACATTTATATAGATCACTAGGAAGATTAATGTTATGATAAATACAGAGTCGTGCAATTCTCAAAATGAAGAATACCAAATGTGAGGGCTTCATAGGGAAAGTAACTGTGTTGTGTAAAGTCTGCTAGAAGCAGTCAAGTGCAATTTTAATTAATTAATAAGCCTGGTACTATTTTTCTCATGGTGAATATTTCACTTAAAGATTTCACAGAGGTTTATGAGATAGACTGATGGACACAACAGAATACAGTACTGAATCAATTAAATATACCCTAAAAGAAGGAGCTGATATTAGAATAAAACCAAGTAGATTGGAAATAGCTTTGAAACCAGCAATGTTGGTTAGTCTAATGGTGCACACCTGAATATTGTTACATTCCTCAGAGCCACATGATTTCCTGTTCTATATAAACCCTAAGCAAGCTATACTAGAGGAAGAGTGAGGGAGGATTTGGGTGTTGTTTTTTCCTCCCTGTATAAGTGCTATAGGTTCATGTAATGTTAGATCTGTTTCCTTGGTGACTATTTGAAGCTCTTTATAAAGCATATCTCAGGTTTTCAACAACTCTGGTCTGAGAAGGTAATGTTTGTGGTCTATCATTATATAAAAAACTATGTAATTGTAAGAACTTCTGGTTGTTGACTGTAATATGTGATATATAATAAGCAGTACTATCTTTTAAACTCTTTTTTTGCACTCTAACTTGCTTAGTGTGAGTGCCTTCTAATAATGCATTAAATTGGTTTCACTATGCAGAACTAAATTTATCAGTTATTTGGCAATTGGGCTTATCTAGGCTGTATCTGTTGTGGCTTATGCAGGTTTTGCAATATCTCTCCTTGGAACTTGATAGTACCTTAATGTTAAATATCTCTAGTGTAGTGTCTCATCCCTACTGATGACTATCCAACAGCTAAGCACCTTGTGCACTTCAATTTAAAATGAAAGATGAAATTGCTGCCACAGTCTTCTTCATCACAAGGCTAGTGAAAAGGGAAGACAAGTTGAGCAAGCATAAAATGGAGAAATTTGCAGCAAAGCTGACAACAATACTGTTTGAAAAGTATAAGAATCACTGGTATTTGGACAATCCATCCAGAGGACAAGCCTTCAGGTAAGAGGACCCTTAGTAGAAGGGGAGGGGGAATGGAGCATTTGCATGACATTCAAGATGCAGTGAGTACCCTTTCAGTGCCTGGAGCCCTTAAGTTGGAAATATGTGACACCACTTAGCTATCCCTTAAGCTTAAGGGAAGAAGTGTTATTAACTAGTAAAGATGCACCTATTTTGAAAGTGGTTTCACAGTGAGTGCCTGTGTAGGTATGACTAGAGAGCTGAGGTGAAAATCTTAAGACAAAATGCATAGTGTCTTGAATAGCTCTCTGACTTCTTGATACAGAGTTCAAGTTGTCTTTAAAGGACTTGTGGAATTGTTGTAACTGCTTTTAATTCTCTTAAATTACTGGTTAAGTGAGTTGCTGCATTATGTGTTTAAAACAAACAAAACCTTGTTTGGGTTTATAAATCAGCTTGTTAGGCTAACTTGCTGGTTGGGGCTGTAAGTAAGAACTTGCATCAACAGGCTAAATGTGTTGAGAAAATAAATAGTGAACTTAAGTGTACTTCTGTGGGAGCAGAACTTGCAAAGTTGCAGTGAAATCTTAAATCCACCTACACTTTGTTCTTACCTAGGTGTATAAGGATAAACAAACATCAGACAAGAGATCCACTGCTGGAGCAAGCTTGTGTGGAGAGTAATGTGGACTTCAATAAACTTGGTTTGCCAAAAGAGATGACACTATGGGTTGATCCATTTGAGGTGTGTTGCAGGTGAGTTGAGAAGCTGTGATGAACATGTCAAGTGCCCTGTACAAACTTGATCAACTCCAAGCCTTACTAGAGTCTTAGTGTCTGAGGGTGTACTTACTTACTAGTGTCAGCTGACTACTAACAAAGTCTATACTGCTAGTGCAGAGCTGCATTATACAAATACAGTCACTTTCAGATATGGTGAGAAGAACCGGCCTTTCACAATTGCCCATTTTGAAGGAGAGGAGAACCCAGAGCTTCCTCAGCAGATCAGCTATGCTGTTGACAGAGCAGCACTAGACTATCATTCTGGCATTTCTTCAGATGAGGAGAGCTTCAACAAGGAGCCGAAAGCTATCCCTACTGTCAGCAATCCCAACAGTGTCTACCAGGTAAACAGGTGGTAATGGGTATGTGGCTTTCAGTAAGAGCTAGCATCTGCCCTCTAGGTTCCCTCATGAAAGAATGCAATAGACTTAACTCATGGCCAGACTAATCTCCCCTCTTTCCCAAACACATTTTAACACTATCTCATTTCTTGCTGTTTAGTTCAGTGACTACTGCAAGGCACCCATACAGCCCTGGTCTCAATATCTTCATAGGAAGACCTATATGACTGATGGCTCATACTATGACCAGCACAGGGGTTACAAAGTCTACAGGCCAACAGCTGCTTTCACAGGACCGCGTGTTGATAGATACCACTGGATCAATACCAAGCGGTAGATCTGTGGCTGCACCTGTTATAGGCTGTTGAAATGCTGAGCTATGGTATGGGATGAAGGCTGGCACTACAACGTTTTCATAGAAACAGAAAGCACTTACTGTCTAATCCCTATCTCTTACTTTGTACATCTGAAACTTTGGGGTTTTATTATATAACCTTTTAAATGTTTTATTAATGTTAACATAAGATTGAAAATTAATGTGAGACTCTACTTGTAAGTTAAAAAGGAAATGCATATATCAATAAATCTGCTCATGTTTTTTTTAAAAGCTGTCCGATCTGCTCTCAGTGCCCTGGAGGGAGTTAAAGCTTTTTTGTGAAAACACAAGCAAGTCAAGGAAGATAAAAAAACATCCTCCATGTTGCTTTGAATGATAGTCTGCTTCCTTTTGCCAAAGATAGCAAGGGCAGCTGCATTGTGAGCAAAACATCTACACATCACAAGCAGAATCACCTCTATGCTCCCCCTTGAGTGAAGCTTTGGTATATGCAGCTGTGAAAGACTTGTGGCTCCAGTTAGGCTTTTGCCTCTAGACTATAGCTTACCTGTCAGAAGAACACAGCCTCATGGGTAGGAGAGGGGCAAATACATGGTGTTGTAGCTTTCCACAGCTGTAAGCTAACATGTCGCCTTATAGAATGATGGAGCTGTTACCCCTAAGGATGTCTAGCCTGCCACTTTGCAATAGTGTGGCCCATAGGAAGCTTTTCTCATAGCTCTGGACAATTAGTCAAATGGTCTTCTAGCTAGTCCAGAACTCCAGACAGATGGAGACTCCCCTTTCAGTGGAAAAGGACTCACTGGAATGCTACTGGGCTTAAAACTATGCTCTGGGATATTGTTTCCAGTACTGAGTAAAAAAAGTGGTCTCAAACAATCAGAATCAACATAACTTTTCTCTGTTGACTTGCAG
>NW_008825262.1:1149278-1160793 GCF_000699105.1 Pygoscelis adeliae
CCTACTCCATCATTGCCTGGTGATTAAACTGTGGGGCATAAGGGTTACAGAAGTGATGTCAATAGCTTCTGTCTTGCTGGTTAATCTGGTCAAAATGCTAAACAAACTTGTTTGTCAAAACTTGATAGCTCATGTAAATGCCTATGGTTGTCACTTACTGCAGCCATTTCTACTTGCTGCAGTCCAACTATTATTACCTAATAAGCAATGATGGGAAAAAACTTTAAGTAGCCCTGAAGGGGAAGCGTTTTGCTGCTGTAACAGCAGACAACCAGGAGCCAGTTCAAGATTCGAGGGCTACCTCTATAAGTGAATCCAAAGAGAAAGAATTAGAACTATAGTATGTGTTTTAGCTTTTTCACGCCTACTATGAGATTTTAGCTAACATTGGCTGTGTCAAGCCATAAGTGCTCAATAAACTGTACCCTAGCTTACCTTTCAAATACGATGTGGATGGGAATAATCAGAAGGAGGCCAAGGGCTGTAATAAACTAGTCGCACAGTTATGTCTCAGTCATGCTTCACCATGACTCGGTCTATATTTCTTCAGATCAAATCCACATCAGTCACATGTACTCTTGCACAAGAATTTTGCAATAAACTTTGTATTAATAGGGTTTGGTAGATCACTCATGCAAACAGTAAAAATCCTACACTTTCTATAACTAGGGATAATTTCCTTTTTAGAAGACTTCATTTTAAAGTCTGTTTTCTATGTGTGGATACTGCAATTTGTGGGGTGTTGATTAAACTGAGTAAGATGTGAGGAGAGGCTTCTTCGTTCCTGTAAGTCAGAAGCAGTGTTTCCAACTAATTCTTACAGCTTTGATAATAGAACTTGCACTCTAGTAGCTTAATCCCTTTATTGTAATCAGTAGTGGTTTTTTTTTTCCTAGCAAGATCAAAATAAGCATCTGTGTATGGGGTGAAGGGGTGAACAATTGATTCAGCAATTCTGAGAGAATGGAATGGATACATAATTTGTGAAGTTATAATAATCCAACTGCTTCTCAGTGTTGAGTATTTGATGAGGTAACAGCATTAGTGTTGAGGGTATTCAATGACTCATGAAATAATTTGAATCTTGTCCTGTGCCTCTCTGAATTCTTGTACTGGCAGGGAAGGAAGGATCTTAGGTGACTGCTCTTTCCCCACTTGCTTTTTACCTAATCCAGAGGTTGTGGTGGGCAAAGAAGAGGTCATGTTTTATTGATCAGTGTATACTGAATGTTTCATGTGTTTCAGGGTTTGGCTCTTGAATTTGGGAGGAGGAAAGACTGTATCTCCAAGCTTAAGAGCAGGGCTAGTCTTTGACAGTGCAGGACCTGCATTCCTGTATAGGTGGTACTACAGAGCAGTTGAAATATGGTGACCTCAGCACAAGTAAAGGTTGTCTGGGCTGGGCAAGTTGCTTTCAGTGGTGGAGATAATCTTTCTTGCTCTTGATGTGTAACTGTGTAGATACAGTTACTTGGGTTGATTATATCTATAGCTTTCACTGTCTTCCAAAGTCAGAAGTAAAGTGTAACTAGCAGCTGATGTCTGCAGAGGCTTCAGAACATGCAGTGAAGTGATACGTTAGTTTAAAAAAAGTTTGGTTTTTTTAGCAATAAGCAGACTTATGAGTGATTATATATTTTGCTTCTGTTCCTGGAAACTCCCAGTCCGAGCTCCCATTTTTTTTTTTGCAAAAAAAAAAGTTTGTCTTTTCACCACTTGGATATAGCCAGCAATGTCAGTCACTTAGGCTAAAGTCTTGTCACTTAAATTACTATATTGCTTTCACTCCTAATTTAATGAGCCTTTAGTATGAAGGGGAAAAATACATTATAGTTAAAACAAATACAAGATTTACTTTGGCTTTAAGCCTGAGGACAAAAGCAGAGGACCAAGTTAGAATCAAATCACCAAGTCTTCTTTTGAGTACCATTACAACTTTCTGCCTAGGGCTATTTTCTCTTCTAATGCATTTATTTGTTTTACCAAACAGTCTTTCTCCAAACTAGTTATTTCAAGGTAGTAAAAAAGCAAGTCTTCATTGCCTTTACTGTTTAAAAACTGGTGTTCATCCTCTATGATATGCACCAGCTCTTCAGTTAATGAATCCACTTTATCCTCAATTTCTGAAGGGGACAAGTAAGTGCAGGTTTCCTCTTGAAAGCTAAAAAAATGGAAAGGAATGCTTAAAATCAGACAGTAGAAATGCCACTGTTAAAGTGATATCTGCAGACTCTTCACAAGAGCAAACCAGAAAGAAAAATTTCACTCAACTAATCTGTTATGGAGAAAGTGATGGTAGCTTACAGAGAAGTGATCAGTCTTTCTGTGACATACCCTGGCATCAAATCTGATTCATCTTTTATACAATGTGCATAGATGTAGAAGGTTATGGAGGTTGGCTTTGCAGTATAAAGTGAGGTCATGATGAAGAGGTGTCATGATTTGCTTTGTATCAAACCCCCCAAATTGTTCAGTTTTTGCTGTCTTAACACAGGAGTTAATAGAACCTCCTGTCAAATCATTCTTACCGTGTCCTCCATCCAAAGTTGCCCTTTTCACAGCTGCTCGAGGCATGAAGGAAATGCTCTTTTATCTTCACAAGCAACTTGTCATTTAGTGGTTCCTCAGATTTCATATGGAGCAAGAGGTTGTTCTTCGTGTGTTATGCAATAAGCACAGAAGTAGAGAAAGCAGATCAGTGTTAATTTTAAAAGCCTTTTTATAGACTCTTTAAATAAATTTTTCATGGTACTGCTTTTTATGCTGTCTTAATGATTTACATGAAGCCAAATAATTTTTCCTGATATGAGGTTTTTCAGATGAAAATTACAGCTGCTTGTGTAGCTTTTACATTTGAACACAGTTATATTTTCTAGGTATCTATAGCTGAAGATATGGGAGCCCACTTCAACCCTTGCACGCTTTTCTCTTCAGGATGTGTGCTCTTAAAATATTAAAGCAAGCAAAATGTTTCTTAGTATTGTACTCAAAACAGTGGCTATGGCCTCCCACAGAATCACAGAATGGTTGAGGGTGGAGTGTACTGGTTTTGGCTGGGATAGAGTTAATTTTCTTCCCAGTAGCTAGTACGGGGCTATGTTTTGGATTTGTGCAGGAAACAGTGTTGATAATACAGGGATGTTTTCGTTATTGCTGAACTGTGATTACACACCTCTGGGGGTTTTGTCCAACCTCCCTGCTTAAACAGAGCCACCTAGAGCCTGTTGCTCAGGACCATGTCCGGATGCCTTTTGAATATCACTGAGGCGGGAGGATCCGTAACCTCCCTGGGCAATCTGTTCCAGTGCTTATTCACCCTCACAGTAAAAAAGTGTGTTCAGACTGAATATCCTGTGTTTCAGTTTGTGTCCATTGCCTCTTGTCATGTCACTGCGTTGCCTGGCTCCATCTCCTTTACACTCACCCTGCAGGTATTTATGTACATTGATAGGATTCCCCCTGAGTCTTCTCTAGGTTAAACAGTCCCAGCTATCTCAGCCTTTCCTCAGAGGGGAGATGCTCTAGTCCCTTAATCATCTTTGTGGCACTTTGTTGGACTCTCTCCGGTATGTCCATTTTTCTTTTGTACTGGGGAGTCCAGAACTGGACACAGTACTCCAGGCATGGCCTCACCAGTGCTGAGTGGAGTGGAAGGATCACCTACCTCCTTTGACCTTCTGGCAATAATTTGCCTAATGCAGCCCAGGATACCATTAGTCACCTTTTCAGCAAGGGCACATTGTTGGCTCATGTTCAACTTGGTGTCCACTAGGACCCTCAATCCTTTCCTACAATTCTATTTTCTAGCCGGGCAGCCTCCAGCATCTATTGGTGCATGGGGTTGTTCCTTCTGAAGTGCAGGACTTTTCACTTCCCTTTGTTGAACTTCATGAGGCTGCTGCCAGCCCACTTCTCCAGCTTGTTGAGGTCCCCCTGGATGGCAGCAGTCTCCCCTCTGAATCCCAGCTGAGTTGGCTTATGCGTAAATAGCTCAAACTGCTTGTGCTTATCCATATCCCTGAGGATGTTTAAGCGTACACCTGTTTCTGATGGTACAAATGGCCCTTCTCTTTACCAGCTCTAGTTCGAGTCATGACAGTTTTACTGTCCTTGTGCAGATGGGACAGTTAATCCTAGATCTGGGTACGCAAGGGATGGCTGAACAGGTTTTTGGCTACGTAGCTTATGATCATCTCTGTGCAGAAAGCCAATGCTGTGCCTTTCTAATACGTTAGGAGTACCTTTAAACTCAAGAGCTCTACATGATGTATAGAGCTTCTACTGACATCCCACAGGAGTCTGAACTTACCAAGCAATGATTTGGAGAGGCAGGCTCTATATGCCAGTTTAAATTGCCGTTTTGTAACAAAGTAAACAAAATAGGGATGGCGAGCTTTCAACCAGACCAGGTCTCATGATCTTTGTTATTACCTTCTCAAAGGCTTCTGTGTCTGTGAGTCTTTTCGTTTTCACCTCAAAAATTTGGGAGATGAGATTTATTTCCTCCTTGGAGAATGGTTCTTCCTTTAGCAACATCTGACTTATCCCATAAGGTTTATCACCCTGGAGAAGTGCTGACAGCTCGAGTCTGAGAGAGAATGTTTCACTAAGACAAGCCTTTAGTGCCTAGGAAAAAAAACCTGTTTTGAAAACCTGGAAGCAGTTGAACACAATTCTTTACAGCTAACCACTGAATAGAGATATTAATAAAGGCGGGGGCGGGGGGGGAGATGGAATCAAAGAATAGTAGGGTATCAAGACAGGTTTTCACTTCTGGAAGCCTATTATTTCATCTGAAAAAAATAAGTTCGTTGGTCTAATGGGGGTTTGATACAGACCACAAATATGCTGCATAATGTGGTTAATATGCAGCTGTTAAAGACAAGATCAGGATGAGAACATGGGGCTATGCATGAGTGGAATCCTGTTAAGGATATTTGTGTTATATTGGTTTCTAGACAATGCTGGTAGTCCTTACCACTCATGAGGAGAACCATCATTCATAAAGGGTAGCTTTCTGTAGGGGACTAAAATCACTGTGTGTACATTGGGAACAACTTTGGGGAAAATGAGATGTTAATGGGTATCCCCTGCAATACAAAAGTGCACTTTATTGAAGGCTGAATGGAAAGGGTTGCCTCACATCAAGGTGTTATGGGAAGAACACTGCAGTTCCATTTTTCTTTCTCAACAAATCTGTGTCTGGTATAACAGTGTTCTCTGAGTCAGGACTACGATTATGAAAGGGTATCCTCTCTCTGATTCTCCCATGTACTGGGCAACCGATGGTTAGAATGTAGTTGTCTGTTTTTATCTCCTTAGCTGTCAGTGGAACAAACAGGTATTTCTGAGTTAGTGTAGTTTGTATGCAGGCAGGATGTTAATACATGATATGGTGGATTTTTCTGCTGTCTCGCTGCCTTCACCTAAGGTAAAGCAGTGTTCTTTGAATGCTGAATATGAATCTTTCTGTGAACAGCCACTGTGTAACTGTAATGGCAGTTCAGGTAATAGTTAACTATCTTATTTCATCTCTCCTTTTGATTTTTATTATTGGAAGTTGTACAAAGGTGTTAACCCCCCCACTTTTAAAACGATAACTTTTTATGAACATTGCTATAATGTAATTACATTTGGAACATATTGATGTACCTGATAAAAAAGCCTCAGAAAGAGTGGGTTGGCATCATGGTTGAAGTCAGCAACAGTGATATGAGCTAAGCAGTGCACAAGGAGGAGAAGGAAACTTCCTACGGAACTCAGGCAATCCCTTAGAATGAATAGTTTGTTCTCTGAATTCTGAAAAAGAATGAATATCCAGAGTTGAGTCAAAGGCACAGCAGTAATCAGCTCAGCTGATGCAAGTCTTCCAATGGTTTGTCTCAATTTTAGGGAACTTAAAAGATTCAAATTAGAGTGCCGGGGAATATCCATATACACAAGACAGCAGCATTGTCATAAGACTTCACTTAATACTCTGATGCAAATCTAAAGCATTCTTGCATTCTCTGTTTCTAGACAGTTTTATATTTATATGTTGTGAGCTTTAGAAAACTTCTCTCTCAGCATCCCAGAGTTTTAGAAATAAGTAATAGGAAATAGTCGGATTCTGTAATTTAATTATAGCAAGTAAAATGCAGATACACTGCTGACTTCTATAAAGCTGACTAATAGAGAATTTGGTAGAAATTGAAGCGGTAGAATTTGGACATGAGAAACTGGGTAACCAGAGCCAATTTGATAAACGTGCTTTGGGTATGACCCTCACGTTAAACATATATTCAAACTCAGTATCCTAGAGTGCTCTGTTAAGTTTGTGTTCAGAAATATCTGGAGCACACCATTAACATTTGAGGATTTCTTATATCAATATTTTTTCCTAGAAAGCATCAAGTATACTATGACTTGAAAAGTATGGAACATTTTTGCATTTTACTTCCTAGTCCCAGAGCTTAATGGATATGAAAATATTGCATAGGCTGGCTAGATGTGAAGTTGACAAACCTGATAAAAGAAAGAGTTTCTGAAGGCATTGCCTGTAGCATTACTAAGAGGTATGCTGGAGGCAACACACAGGTTAACTTCTGGAGCCTGCAAAGAGAAGGAAAAATGCTTCTGTAAAAAGTGTGTATGCACATCAGATCTGCAAAGTAAGAGGGATTAATAGGACATAAGTTCATGTAAATGTCAGCTTTGATTTGCAGTGGGTACACAGAGCCAACAAATACCACACGAAAATGGAGACTGTTTAAAAAAAAAAAAAAAAAAACTAGCAAATCATAGTAGTTCATCTACATTGTTTTCTAATTAACTAAATGAAAGTGTACTCCAGCCCTGGAACTCTGGCTGTGGTCACTATGATTTTTATTATTATTTATTTGATACTGTTATGAAAGACCCTGGAGAGTTTAGCTAAACTAAAGCCGGAGTGTGCTAAGAACTGTATAAAGAAAATGAGAGAATCCTTGCTCCTAGTTATAAAGGAAATATGTTTTATCACAATATTATGCAGTATGCAGGGATTAGGTAATGCAAGAATTAAGTGATGTGCTCAAGAAAGATGCCACAACAAATAGAAGAACTGACTGTGGATCTTGTGGGACAGAAGTTTGACTTAAAAACAGTCCTACACAGTTGTGGAGAAAACATAAATGGAATTCAATTCCTGATGTTTGCACATCGATCATTCTCTACTTGATCTTACCTTATAATTGGTAGACACTTTGCAGCCTGTTGGCTGAAGAATTTTTTTGATAAGTGTTGTCTTTTGGAAGCACTGATTACTAAATATCAGTATCGTAAAGACTTACATCAATGTGAAATCTGAGAAACTGTAGGATGGAGATGCCATACTGATATATGACAAACTCTCTTGTAGAAAGGGTTGCAGGATCAACTACTGTTAGTTCTCCTTCTTGAGTCATCAAGGCATCCTGTATACCCTGAGAAGTACTTGCTGTTTCTGCAAGAACAGTAGCATTTCATTAGACTAGTTGGTTTCTCTTTTCATTTTGTTTGTCCAAGAGGTAACACTGCAATACAAGTGTATAATAGACTGCATTTCTCGCCTCATAATGTAATATCATTGTTCAATATAAAATGAAGCCCTTTTAATGCATTATGAATTCTTTTGAGTCATGAAGTGCTCGATACCCGTAGGCAATGCCCAAAACTTCACTCTTCCTAGTGAAATTTCTGATAACCAAAGCCTAGAAAAGTGACATTACTTATGTGTGCCTCAGAGCTGATCAGCAGCAAAGTCGGGGGTGATTCTGTGTTCTGAGTCTTTCTCCTTCTGTGGTAGAGCACTTCCTCCAAAGAGGAGAGTAACTTTATGATGTTTGTCCAGCAAAATCTCATCACAATAAACACAACCAACAGCTACCTGAATGATGAAAACAGAAATCTTCACATTACACTCAAGTTCTGACTTTCATATAAGAAAGAACAGAGGTGAGATTTACTTTTGTCCAGCCTTTGGCTTTCTAGTAGTCCAGCTGCCACTGCATGACTTTGGAGCTCGTCGTTCACATCTTTCAGAAGACCAAGAAGAAAAGAGGTTTTTATACACTTAGTTTTATCACCACCTGTGTAAACAAATATGGAAATATTGTTTTCCTAAACAATCCATCTCTTACCATATTTTTTGAGCAAACATTTCACACGTTGGAATTATGTAGACAAGTAAGGTGAAACAAGTAAATAGTTTTGCTGTTTGGAGCATGACACTGAAGTCTGGGCAAAGATGTTAATGTTGCAGAGAAAATATCTTTCTCTCCAAAACTCTTTACATTATCCAATTCACTAGTTTTCTCCTTTTTTCAAATATTATGTGGAAGTCTGTTTAAACAGGAAGAATTGTATGTTCAATTAAACCAAAAAAATGCAAGCAAAACAAAAAACCCCAAGTCCAAACACTTCTTATTCCCACAATTCTTGTTGGGACTGCTTACAGAATACTCCTCGCAATTTTTCCTAACACAGTTATCTTTGTCACCAATGCATTTTTATTGATGAGAAAAAAAATTCTATCTGCCCTTAACTCCATAAATAGTGACTTTCTATCAAATTGTCTATCAAAGTGTCAAATTCCGTATCTCATCAGAATTGATAGGAATTTTTTTTTCCAGCTGATGAGTACAACATTTACCTGTTTAAGTGCTCTAAGGCGGTATTTGGTTTATTTTAAGGACTACATCATTGCTAATCCACAGCTGTAGGCAAGTTACTTATGCAGATATCACATGTGGCTCATGTATTTTGTTGTTAAGCAGACAAAAAGGAGGTAGTTGGCAGGAAAAGAAGCCTCTTGTGAGACGATTTTGTGCAGCTCTGTTTGTGGGGCAGTAGTCAATAAAGTGACTTAAGGTTTTTACCGTACAGAGAAGGTGTGAACTGTGGATTCAGAAGAATGATTCTGGATGCCATCAGGTGTTCTGCCTGCTTCAGCACCTCGATATCTGTGGGAACAGTATATACTAGTTAATGGCTGCAAATAATTCCAGAGAGGTTTGAGTCCGTTCCTCTCATTGTTCCATAAGCTAACTTTGACTTTTCTACGTAGTATTTGGGCCTAAGACATCAGTTTAAAAGTCAACTGTTAGGAAGAGAAGTTGTACTTTTTGACTAAATGTCTAATTTCTGCAAGAGGTTTAAGAATGCAGAAGTGTATTGGAATCTCTCCAAGGGGCCAGATAAGGAAATCTTTCTCTGGCGTTCTGATAATCGCGTGACTCTTCCACCATTTGCTGTTCAGGAAGCTCTGGGAATTGCTTACAGGGTGATGAGATCAACAAGGCCAAGTGGACTGCCTGATGCACTTGGTGTGTGCTCTTTTTAATTCCAGTTTTGCTGCGTGGAGGAATTCTTTTTTTATCTGTTTCAGATAACACTGTTTCAAATTAAATTTTCTTTTGCCTTATTTCTTTGTGTTTAGTTGAATTCCAGGATTGTGCTATCCCACTTCATCAAGCTAATGACTAAATAAACAACTGTTTACCTCGTAGAGAAGGTGCTGGAAAAGACTCTGAAATATTAAGCAATTGATCACGTGTGATAGTTCACCCGACCCCTATGAAATCTTTTCAATCCAAAGAGGAGGAAATTCTGCTACTTATCAAGTAGCTGCTGATGTTTCAAGAAAACCCCTATAGACCTGCTCTAACCCTAAGGATGGAATAAGCTCAGCTCTGCAGATGCATAAACATCATCTAGGTAAGACATTTAATTTTATGTATGTCCTAGAAAAGGCAAGCACATATGTAAGTATCCAGTTTTACATCTGAATTTTGGTAATATCCTTTAGGATATTACCTGAAAGGGTGGAAACCTGATATTGAACTAGCTGAAAAATGCAGTTTTAACCTAAAATCTTCCTGCTCATTTCCTCAGTTTCTAGGAGTGCTTAGGTGTTCTCCTGCTGATGGTTAGTTGGGAGAATGCGGCTGACTTTTTTTTCTTCAGAATCACATCGTTCATTCTCATCTTGTACTCTTACCTATCGTCTGAGTTCCACCCCTCCTCTTCCCTGTTCATTCCATTTCCAAAGCACTAATGCCCCCCAGGCAACGCGTCAGTATCGAAAAAGAATCACAGGTCGCTTGAGTTCCCTATGACAAACCAGACTTACTCTTAGTCAAGAACACTAGGAGCTGGTCATCTGCCTTATGATGTATTCCTGGAACCCAGAAAGACTTGGTGATGGATGGTAGAGGACTGTTGTTCTGCTGCATCTCTCTTTCTTTTTTTTCTTCTTCTGGTCTCATTCTTAACTTCTGCAAATCTGGATGAAAATCCTTTCCTAAGAAAGCTTTTGTTTCACTGCATTCTTTCATCGAGTTCTACAAGGAAAAATAAGGAGATGTAAAAGTAAGTACCTATAAAAAGCACAATGGAAACTTCATATTTGGTTCTATGTGACCTTTTCTTTACTCCTCCCCTTGCATAAACTTAGGGTCTGTATTCTAGAAACTTCTGCTTCCTTGCATTACTCAGTTGCCAGAAAAAATATTAAGCAGCAAATATAGAGACCTCCAGCAGACTGTCACGTTATGGAGTGAAATTTTCTGGCAGTACCTACTTTGTTTAGGGCAGACACTAACTGCTTAGCGTGCTTTCTGCTGTTAAATTTCTCAGACTCTCTAATGATTAGCACTCTGTACTAGATACAGCATTTCTGGTGTACCAGTCCTCGCAATCTTTCAGTAAGTCTGAAAATCAGAAAATAGCAAAAAAACACTCAAAAAAACTGGAGGGGGGTTGTGTGAGGGGAGGTGGTCACACAGTACCTTGTCATGCTGCTCAGTGTATGCTGTAGAACCAAACCCTGGGGGCTTCATCCCGCTCTTCTGTTCCCCACAGAGCAGATGATCCTGCAGCTTTGCTCTTTCATCTGATATTTGCCATATGTGAGATTCTTTGAGATCCAGATGCTTCTCTTGGAAAGTCTGCCAGAGGTCTTTTATTTTTTCTGTTGTTTCTTCTGTTTTCAAGGTGGCGTTTTTCTTCTGTAAAGAAGAAAACTCTGTTAAGCTCTTTTTCTTTGTACTTTCACTTGGGGGATAGCGTACTTTTGAAAGCTGTGCTTCTCCTATCCCTTTCCAGCTTCTTCAAGTATTGCATTCCTAATCTCTACGTTCAACCATTTTCTTGATACATCTGTTGGGAATCTCATAGTACGGGACATAACCCACACAATATAGCTGCAGTCATGGTCTCATTAGCGTTATACCATTAATCTTATGTACTGTGCATATGATGCAGCCTGTTCAATTAGAAAACTTTTGGGATTTGCTGTTTTCTAACCTGCAATGGATCAAAATTACTTGAAATATTCTTCTTTGTTCTTTTATTTTCCAGGAAGAGTTTCAGCTGTTCCTCCAGCCTTCTCGTTTTCTGCTCTCTGAATTTTTTCAGTTCATTCGCCATGATGTTAGCTTCATCCACAAACTACGGATCGTATATAAAAAAAAAAACCAGAACAACAAACCACAAGATCCTGGTATTGTTCTGGAAA
>NW_008825262.1:1160814-1235086 GCF_000699105.1 Pygoscelis adeliae
GGAGAGCAAAGTCCTTTGCACGGTAACAGCAGCAATGCAAATTATTTAGCATTTTCTGAATAAAATTGCTAGGTAATATATTTTTAGTTTTACCTTCTCCTGGATGTAGCCTTTTAGGCTTCTGACTATTTCCTTAAACTGTGCCTCTCTCAGTTGTAATAATCTTATAGTTTGTATAAATTCCAGCACTAAAAAGATATACTCTGTGTTGTCCTTCAGGAGATGCGTTATGCCCCTGGTGTCATCATCAATTGATAACTCCTGAAAGATAAAATGGTCATGTGAAATAGAACAGGAAATGTGTGAAACTTCTTTGGTTATCTTACTTTCCACATAATACATTGAGAACAGATTTAAGAGTCAGAGTTTTTGAAAATGCTATCAAAGGTAGTGGAAGCTAGGTAACAGTATTTTGCAGTCCTATACACCCTTATAAACAATAATGTTGTTTATAAATACCCAAATAACAAAAACACAACTATCAAAAATAAATTTAAGATTCTCAAAGGAGCCTTAAAGTAAATCTATGTTAAGAAATGGATCTGAAGTGTCTGATCTTTAGTAGCTAAGCCCAAGATATATTCAGTTCTTTTTGGCATTAAAAAAATACAGTATAATATACTGTAATCTGGAGTTAGCTGTCCCATTGCTATAAACAGACAAAATTCCTAAGACGTTTGTAAACTTTAAAGTTTTGTAACAACACACTGGAGGAGTTCCAGATTCTAAACCAAACTATCCAGAGAATTTTACTTCTACAACAAGCTGTTCCAGGCCTGTGCCCTCCTTTTGGGACTTCAAGGCAATCTTCTTGAGCTGGTAGCAATCTAGTAGCATAACGACTGTTTGCCGCAGGTGCCTCTGAGATAGGATGAAATATGCCACAAAATTCCCTAACTTCTCTCCTTCGGTCTCCTGAATCACTTGCATTTCTTTGGCTTGCATCTGGGAAGAAAACATTACAAAGTCTTACAGATTACTTGCAGACTTGTGAAAGTGTGGAAATGTTCCAATTCTCATTGCGGGTTTGAAAATAGGAATCCAGAGGGGAAAAAATGAACTACCCTGAAGAACAATGGAATCCATCAATTTAAAAAGGGACTTCTAAAAGTTTCCCTTGACAGCACGAGTCAAATACTTGTGAACCATGTAAAACATTGCTGAACCTAAAATAACATGGCCAGAGATTTTACTCTCATCCCTCCGTATAGCTGTTAGCAAATGACAATACCAATGCTTTAGCTGACATACCTTTTCTTCTGTTTGTGTTTGAAGTTCCAGTCTAAATTGTGCCTGCATGTTTCTCAGCTCAGCTTCTGACTCTTCCTTTAAACCTTTAAGCAAATCCCCTTCCTGATGATGCTTCTGGAGAAAAGCCACTGCTCTTGCTACTTGCTGTTTCTCTCTAGTCTGAGCGACCTCTTGAGCTACTCCTTCACCATTATTTTTGTAGTCAAAACTGTTCAGGATCCTTGTCACACCTTCTGGGCAAGTCAGAATCTGAAGCAGGTAAGCATAGTGATATAACAAAATGAATTTTGTTTATAGAAATGAACTTGCTTCCAGCATTGGGTTTGTAGTGGGCATAATTAGCAGGGCTTTTAACAGCAGGGTTCTGCCAGGTTGACTTGTGTAGGAGGTGACTGTAACTGCACTTTGCCATGTGCCTGCACATATGCCCCAGCCTGTGTGCCCTGCACATCCTGTAGGTTGTCAGTTAGGATGGGCATCTGCGCACTTACAGGTTTTGTGACTTACTGTGAGGCTCTGTCCTGGTTTCGGCTGGGATAGAGTTAACTTTCTTCCTAGAAGCTGGTACAGTGCTGTGTTTTGGATTTAGTGCGAGATTAATGTTGATAACACACTGATGTTGTAGTTGTTGCTAAGCAGTGCTTATACTAAGTCAAGGACTTTTTAGCTTCCCGTGCTCTGCCAGGGAGGAGGTGCACAAGAAGCTGGGAGGGGACACAGCCGGGACAGCTGACCCCAACTGACCAAAGGGATATTCCATACTATATGAATTCATGCTCAGCATATAAACTGGGGGGAGTTGGCCGGGGGGCAGCAATTGCTGCTCGGGAACTGGCTGAGCATCGGTGGGTGGGTGGTGAGCAATTGCATTGTGCATCACTTGTTTTGTATATTCTTTTATCATCATCATCATCATCATTATTTTCTCTTTCTTTGCTGTCCTATTAAACTGTCTTTATCTCAACCCACAGGTTTTAATTTTTTTCCCCGATTGGAAGGTGAGCGAGCGGCTGTGTGGTACTTAGTTGCTGACTGGCATTAAACCACGACAGGCTCATGCAGGGACAGGTGAGGCATGAAAAGCATGAAATGCCTCTACCTGAAGGTTGCTGTAGAGATCCAGGACTCTGTACAGACATGCTTGCCTCAGAGCTTCCAGCTTTACTATCTTCACTGCTGAAACTTGTAGTATTTGAGTTAGAGAGTCTGGCGAATGCTTGGCTTCCCAAGAATGTAGTTTCTATTAAGCAAAAGAGAATAAAGGGTAGGGATTTTCTGCAACAACAAATAGCACTGTGGTCACCAGAACTAGTGAAGTCCGATTTCCTACAGAATTGTGATGGGAAGCGTGAGTCAGTTTGGACTAGTCTTTTCTCTAAGGTTATAGAGGCTCCAAGGGAAGCTTTTCCTACCTAGTAAGGCATGGAGGTACACTGCAGTTTTTCCTGAGAGGGGTTTGTAAAGTCTGTATTTCTCCTCTACCTGCCTGTTTGTTTTCATAAAATTTGTACGTGCTTTATTTTCTAAGTCGCCTATGACCCTGAAAATTTAGGTGAAATCAGGAAATGGATTATAAAGTTTGGCATTAGCTTAGTAAGAGATAGGCAGACATCTGCTCCCAGAACAGATTTACATAATCTGACTGTAGAATGACTCTGTGCCGTATTAAAAACTGCCTGTATAAACAAGGTTATCTCAAAGGTGGAATTTACCTGCAACAAAAGTACTTTCTATAAGTTGCCTAAACATCATCTTAGCTTTCTCTAACAACGTTTTCCTGACAGTAGCATGAGGTCTGTGGGTATGTGGAGTAGTAAGAGCTAAAAGTCCCCACTCAGATTGCAGAAATGGCAGTGGACCCTTCTAAAAAGTGAAGGGGAGTGTAAAGGAGATGTTAACTCAAAATATTTTGAGGAAAAATTGTTATTAGAAGAGGGAGCTTTTCTACTTTCAAAGCCTCAATGGTTGTCTCTTAGTGTTACTCTCCTAGCAAAACCCAGGACAAGCTAGAGGAAAACCAGCACGTTATAGTTGTAGATTCATCCTATGTAATAAAATCCTAAGATACTGGAGGATAGAATAAGGACCATTAAAGCACCAAAATCCGAAAGGCAGGTTGTGAAGAAAAAAGAAAAACTACACTTAAGCATGTGAGCAAAAGAAATAAACATGGACAGTAAATGCAGTAAGCAGGCATTTAAAAAAAAAAAAGAAGCTTCATACTGTTAATGTTACTTACAATTTTTTCTTGTGTAATGATAGTTCAAAACTTAAAGTTGTTTTTCTTTGATAAAGGAAGTGCTTTGCCACCCGTACTGAGGCAGTGAAATATATAGTCCAGTACAGGGAGACCTCAAACAGTTAAGTTATGCCTGTAGCTGCTCTGATAATACAGCCACCCATGTAGTGCCTAAAGCTAGCAGGTATGTTTGTATCACCCAGTGAAGATTGCATTCATCCTTGCAAAGCAGCGAGGTGACAATAGCTGGGGTAGCATAAAGAAAATGCTTTAAACTCACTTGCTGTTCAATGAAGTTAGAATCTGGGATTTGTAAGCCAAGATGACAAAGTGACAACCGATGTGGAATTTCTTCCAGAAAATGTAAGGTCTGTTTGGGCGCTGTTAAGTCTGGGCTGAGGCCTGAATGCTTGATTTCTTCCAATTGTTTCTGACGGAGAGCTTGTTCAGTGTGGTGGTGGTGTTCTGACAGTTCTTTCAGAAGTGAATCCTTTGTGTCGGTTGCTTCTGTTCCTTTACTGGTCTTCATCCCCTGAAACTACAGACATCCCAACTGAAACATCTTCATGATCAGGAGCATGAAAGGAATGAGAGTTGAGTCATACTGAGCCCAAGATCTAAAAAATGTAACCAGAAACTAGACGTCCATGTTCATTTAAGTAACATAAGTAGCCTGATTTACTGTGGGATTAAGTACCCAAGAGTTACTGAAAATAAGGCTGCTGCTTCTTGTGCCTTAACATTGAGAAAGGAAAACTAATTTACTTTCTGTTTTGCTTTGCGCTAGTCAGAACAGAAGATTTCTTTCTTCTTTAATAAACTCCTTTTTGTTTCAATTTCCTTTTCTGAAGTGATGTGGGAAAACTGAAAGGAATTCAAATAGGAAAGGGAAAACTTTATTTTCCCGTGAATCAGCTGAGAACTCTAAGCTGATGCAATGCCAGCCTTACCCAGTTTCCTTTATGGTATTCCTTTTCCTTAGCCTTGGATGATTCATAAAAGGAAGAGAGAGTGTTTATTTCTTCTGTCAATAAGGACAGTTCCAGATGTGCCAGTTCACAAGCATGCTTCTCAAAGAAAAACCTACAACCAGATATGCATAAGCCAGGACTGAAGATACACCACTACTTTTTGTATAGTCATTACTATGAGGCACTTGTCACATTCATACATACATTGCCTGGAGAACAAGCAGTAGACCGTAACAGGTATCTTCTGTTAAGCCACACACAAAACCCAAATATAAGCCTTCTGGGGAGAAAACCTTCCAAACTTGCGAAGAATACATTTTTGGAAGTAAAAATGCAGAGGTAATTAAACAAGGCAGAACAAGGATTTCTTACCGTGTCTGGATTTCTTGTTGTACATGGCTGATCCTTTCTGAATGTGAAGTGGGCAGAACAGGTGATACTATGGAAGCTGAAGTGGTTTCCTGACTTGCTTCAGCCCTTAATGCCCCAGAATGAGCAGCAGAAGTTTTCAAAGTGCTGCTTGATGAGTAGCCTGTAGAAGAAACGTGAGAGAATACATTTACTGCTGAATGATTATATTTTGGGGGCAGTCAAACCCTATTACACATTTCTTAGGATTTTTTTTTTTTCCTTAACTCTACAGTATTCAAAAGTTAAAGTAGCAGTGTTCCTGGCTGGAAGGAAACCAAATGACCTTTCAAAAAGTCATTTATCAGTCCATTCTAGTTACATTCTAGTCCATTCTATTTCCACAAAAGAGTCTTTTACCAGAACGGGTTTATATTTTTAACAAAAAAGTGTGTTTTATCAGTAATTCTTTGAGAGTCATCTCTATCTGGATGTGAGAATTCTGAAAGTCTGTTTATATTGCTTATTGAGAAAGGAAACCTCGTTTATACCACTTTTTCCTTTTCAACTGCAAATAAACTTCAACAGCAGGTGAATTTTAACTCAATAGAATCTTCTTGCTGCTTATCCAGACAGTCATTTCCAGTGTAGAATCTGTCCCAAACATAAATTAGTAGATGGAAAAAAACTTAAGGGCATACCCATCAATTAATGTTTTGCTGCAGACAGATAAATTAAGAGGTGCCTGCAGTTGATGTAGGAGTTCTACAGGAGATTATTTTAGAGGAAAAGAGGTTGAAAGTGCCCATTTCTTTACTCTGGTTCATTTAATTTTTGTTACTAATCACAAATGCTAGTCTACTGGACTTAAAATAGAACTGATGATTTCCTCCATCTTCTTGTACTGGAAATAATATAATGATAATCCCACCCTTAATTATGCTGGAAATAGTCAAGCTGCACGAGCTAAAATACTGTTACTGAAATGAAAATTGGTACTGCCTCAAAAAAAAAAAAGGCTATTCTGTGTGTATCAATTATTTTAAATGCAGTCCTCCTGTTTAAATAGCCACTAATTAGTTCTAAAGTGCTGACGAATCTGCAGGCTTCCCAATTTAGCTAAAATCACCAATGTTTTCAAAAGGAACCAGAACTGTTAGAAAAATGGAAAAAGTAGTAGCTGCATTGTGAAACTACTGTTACGTAATTCCTGATTCACTGAAGTACCTGACAGCAATACAAGGTTATATGCTTAAAAGCAAATACCCCACTTCCATTGTGCATATTTCCCCTGGCAGTATGCATGCTGAATTTGTTTATCCGCTGTGTATTTCCATGAAGACAGCGGTCTTGTAAGTGAGCTAGATCATCACTAGATCTGATAGGAATGAAGAGATCCTGTATGAAAAGATCTTTGAAACAGTAATGATTCAAATTCCAGCTGTACGGTTAGTTGCCCTAGCAAAGACTGTGCCTGTTCAGAATGAAGAAGGAAATGCATTTTTTTGCAAGTAGTACTTTTGCTGGGACATCGTCAAGGGAACTTTCTTGGAAATTCCCCTATGCTTTTTGTTTCTAGGGTTTCAGAGAAACATACTTCGTAATAACTGTACATTTTGCATATTAAAATTTCTTCAGCAGTTGAACAGATCGTATTTTTCACCTCCCGTTGCTCAAATATGGCAGGCAGACCTGTACATAACTAAAAGCCTAGTCACAATGTAGTTTATAATTTTAATATTCTCAGCAATGGAAGTAAAAGCTTTGCTGTTGATTTCTAGGTTTGTACTGCATTTTCTGTTGTCAAACTGAGGTTAGATTTTCCATTCTGCAGGAGCTGCAGGACTAAAAACATGGAACTAGTTCAGGTGCATAAACACAATGCATTTTTTATTTCCAAAGATTAAAGCATCCTACTTAAGTTTTCCAGGTAAACCATCTCAACTCTGATGCATAGAAAGTGCAAGAAATCAAGTTCTGTGCTACCCTTTTCTCACAGTCTTCTTTTTGAAGGAAGACTTTTGAATTTTAACTGCCTTTCGGCTTATAAGAAATTAGTCTAATGAAGTTGCATTTATACTTATAGGAACACTCTAAATGTGGAGAAAGACATTAAACATTTTGCAAAATATACATTAACTTTTGTGAGGCCTGGCAAGAGAAACTTTGAGCCTTACAAATGATTTCAGGTCTGATCCCACCCTGCAGCAAGTTTACACAAATGATAAAGGGTTTGCTCATTAAGGAGATCTTTAATTCTTACAAAATTAATTTTCAGCTGTCAGATAAGAGAACCTCTTTCTAGATTTTCAATGTTGAAGGGTTCCAACAACATGTTTTTCAAGGTCAGAATAAAATAAAGTAACTGACAGTATCTTTATCTTCTCTCTTACCTGATGTCTTGGGTGATACACTACTACTGCTGTTTTCCTCCAGCATCTGAACTGTAGACTTGAGTAGTGGGATCAGGTGTTGTTGGATGACCTTGTGTGTACTGTGTGAGATCCCACTAATGCCATAAAATCTGCTTGTCTGATAGTTTTCAAAACACTGTTGTGACCCAGAGAAAAGGACCTGAAACAGCACAAAGCAGACAAAGGCCATTTCATGCCATCATTGAAAAAAACCAGCCTGGTGTTCTTTGCCTTCTCATGAAAACCTTATGTTGTCAGTTCATAGCCATCCTATGCAAATTGTCCAGTGACTCAGTAAGATGCTACAGCACTTTGCCTCAGCAGCTTAAAAGCCTTTTGCAATGGTTATGATCCCACAGCTCCCAACTCTCGGATTTTTCCACATCTTTCAAGCTGATGTAAAAGTTGTAAGATATGATTTGAACTGCATTACTTGTATTTAATGTCCTCAGTTTCTGTGGAATCCATTTATAAGTGCCATAGATGTGACAAAATATTTTCTGTTCAACATTGTGGTCCTATCTCATTTGGACTAATAAGCTCAAATTTAGTTAATAGTGATGGTCTCATGGTAATGGAAGAGCAAAAGAGGAGGACAGAGACACCTCCTAGGGAACTTTAAAGGAAAGACTCTGAAGAAAGGGGAAGAGGATTAGGGAAGTGCATTAATTTAAATCTTTTTATTATAAGTGGTCCAAAATGGAATGTGGAAACCAGTTAATGCAAAGAGTAAGGATCAGATCCTGAGACCATTGAATTAATGGAAAGATTCATTGACTCTCTTGTCAAAAGGATTTGGGTCTACAGTTCTTGTGACATTATAGGTTATGGGATTTGAAAGGTCCCTTTAAGAGGGGGGGACTTGTGATCCTCTGTACTCAAGCATTTTTGAAAATAGTTTTGCATCCAGAAAAAAATATTCACAGGAGCTGTGGAATGTCTAATATCTTGCTTCTTCCCTAGGAATTACAGAACTTCAGGTGTCTAGCTGTTTAATATTTCTCTGCAAATAGAGAAACTGACAACCTGGCAGTTGGACTAGATGATCATTGTAGGTCCCTTCCAAGTGAACTATGCTATTCTATTCCATTCCATTCTATTCTATTCTAACTTTTTTCTAACCCTGCTGTTGAAAAACTGCCTTTCAAAGTGAAATTCGATTGATTTTCCAAGTGTCAAAGTCTTTGATATGTACTTTATAAATCAAATTTTGCAATTCTTATTTCAGTTTTTGTTATTTTACAGGGCTCTGCTTTCTTGCAGCGGTGTTCTTGGATGGATATTCTCAGAACATGGTAACTGCTCATGCTTTTGTTAGAAAGTAACATGATTACTTTTTATTTTGATTTTTTTTATATGCCTTACGGTGAAATCAGTACCTTTGCCTGCTGTGTTTGGATATTTGACAAGTCCCTCAAATATTCCAGTTTGGTGTATGCAGTCTCCACACTAGCTTGTTGTTTCAGTATACGTTCCTGAGACTCAGAAGCTAGGGTAAGTATGACCTGGAAGAAATGACACAAAATATAAGCCTGCTTCAAGTGACTTGCAAATCCTGGCTTTCATTTCCTTTCTTATGCATAATCTGGCAAGTCACTAGCTACAAAGCTGGTGTAACTGTAACAACTCTAGAGCACTAGTGTCTGGTTAGCCCTTAAAGAACAGTCATGGAAACTGCAAATGATGTGAAGAAGGGTCAAAAAAAAGCTTCTTGGCAATATATTTCAATAAAGTCTGTTTGACATCTGTTCAGTCAGTCAAGAGCTTTGTGTTTACTTCCGCTGGTATTGCTTGGACAGAAATAGATGCATTCTCTGTAGTACTAGGTAACCCTTATTTGGAGAAGCACTGATGATGTTTTCAAGGGCTGAATATGGATTTACCTGTGTGTAAATCTTATAAGTCTTTAGACATTTCTTAGCATTCCCTGCAAGAAGGAAGAGTGTAGGAAGAGAAATTAAACTTGCAAATACCATATCTGGATCGTACCTGGATCGAGCCCTACAGGGAAAATGCACTGCTTTTTGGCAGAGTGGTACTTCCTGATCTCCTAGATCTGTTCTAGCTTTAACAGCTGTGATTTTATATGGTAGGTTGCATTTATTCTCTGTCAGTGGCTGCTCGGCTCCCGACATAAGGAGAATCTTCTCCACTCAGGAAAATAAAGCATAGCATTTTTGTCAGGTCTTCTCTCTAATGCCAAAGTCCAGCCTGTGTCCACCCCTAGCTCAGCCGCTGCTGTTCTACAGTTCCATTGGATTTCTTTCCTTAATGAAATCCAGCTTCAATTACACAGTTCAATGAGATATTGCTGTTGCTGAAAGTCTATCATTAAATATCTGAGTGATGACTGGGGTTTTTACCATTTCTTTTTGTTGTTGTTGTTGATGTCTGTTTGTCCACTTTTTTTTCCTTTTATTTCTTTTTTTCTGATTGGGGTTGAGAGAAGGCCAGGTGGGAAAGGAGAAACTCTTTAAGCAGTTCCTGGAACTGGAAATATCACAGTATACTGGCTTCAGAGCTTTCATTTTACAGTGTCTCTCAAAGGTAGACTAGAGTGTTCTGTGGACTGAGACTGGGGATGTTCAGCCCAACCCAGCAGTGACCTCACCTTTCTGAGCTTCAGGTTTGTTACGGTCTCAGTACTTGAGATGTGGCTCCGTTGCTTTTCTCTCTCTATCATCTGCATGTATATTCGTTCTTCTTCTAGTTGCATCTTTTCAATGAACTCCATCAGCTTCTCCAGTGCCTTTCTGATCTTCAACAGAACCTGTATTTCCTGTTCTTTTTCATCTCTGTCAGCTATAAACAGCAAATATTAGCAGTAGCACCCATCTGATAATCTACTGGAAATTCACAAAGCAAATCTGAAGTAATAAGCCTTCTCAGCATGCTTCACCACATCTACATTCTTTATCTTTTAGAACAGCCCAATTTTCAGATCCTACCTATGTATTGTCTTGCTTCAGGAGGACATATAAGTAGTTTGTAAGGCTTAAGCTAACTTGTCAGAGGGAGCAAACATCACAGAAAATTATGTACGACCCTGCCTCCCTCTCTTCTGGTTGTAGCTACCCTTTTGTACCTTTGAATAGTAAGGATAGTTCGGTGGTCAGCTGGCTACTAAAATATTTTGAGGTTCGTCTCTCAGCTTCCTGCAGAGAGGACCCTTTGAGAAAACGGCACATGTCCTCAATGTCCCTCACTTTTTCCTTGTATTTTATCTGTAAGAAATGGAAGAGGAGAGGGAGTTTTAGGTAATGTTGCAAACTTGTGAGATACTGAGCTGTTACGAGACTCTTTCCTCTGACAGATGAGAGAAAGAGATTGTCTAATTTGGTTATTGCTTTTTCCTAGCCTTTTAACTATTCTGTTTGTGTAGAAACTGATTGCAAATCCCCTGTTTCTGATAACACTATGAATTGTGTTGTCCTTGCTGTGTATAGACACATGCTGAATTTGAACTGTTGGTTATTCTGTTAGGACACCTGACACCATTCCCTTAGTGCTGGGAATGGGTGCACTGAAGTAGCAAAGTCTCCATTTACATTTTTGGTTTACAATGTACTGGGCAGGGAAGTGACTTGCATTCAGAACACCGCCATCCTGGGGGCAGCATCAGTGATATTTGACTTTGATACGTGTGAACAAGACTTCCTTAAGGAATTTTTAAAGAACTTTCCTGAAGCCAGCTGCAAAGAGAATGCACCGTACCTTCTGTGCCTTTCCCTCTTTTGCAGCATCAAGGACATGAAGAAATAGAGAGTTCAGCTTTTTAAGAAGCCCTTCTTCCTTTTTTCTTCTGCAATGCCAGTATATATGCCTTGAATTTATTTCCTTTTCTAGAAAGTCCAGCTGTAAAGCAATGACAGACATAGTAGCTCAGATTTGCAGGAAGTTGAAGGAAAATTATAAACTTCATTGAAGCTAGTAATGAAATCTCCATTCAATGCTTTTGACAGCATACATCCAACTTCGCTGCCACAGGGGATGAATGTTTGCAGTCCTAAGTCTGTGCGTGTTATAATTCATGTCTGAATGCAATGTACATTTTGGGGTAGGGGAAGGGTGTGAAATAGAAGGTACTCTATCAGCAGAAAGTACAGATAGAAGGGAGAGAAAAAAAGATAACGAAAAGAGGAGAGGTAAGTAAAATGAGAAAAAAAAAAAAAAAAGAGAAGTGAAATTTGCTCTCAGTAGTGGAAAAGCATCAGCAAAGAATTTCCCACAGATATCAAACCTGTAAGTAAAGATAGTTTGCTGGAGCTGTAATTACCAGATCTGGATCTGTAGCTCTTCTTGGTAAAGCTCCAAGAGACTGAACAGTAGGAATTACATTGTGTGTCCAGGGGTTGGTTTGAGCACCTATAACAGGCCCAATTTCACCTGTAATTGGACTTATGGTTCTGGCACCAATAGTAATGGGGACAAGGCCTGTGGATAAAGAAAAACTAAGTATAATGCTTAGATTCTAGATCACGAATTCCAGCTGCATCCCTAGTGAGCAGCTTTTATTAAAGTTCAAAAGGAACTGAAAATTATTTCAAATTGCCTAATGAAAAACAAACTGAATTTTCCTGAGCTGTAAATGCTATGTACCAAGCGTTGGACCAAGGGACTGCAGACCTTCAACCTTCAGATAGCATCTATTTATGGCCCCATCACTGAGAAGACCATCAGAATAGTTCTCCTAAAGAGTACAGTAGATTTTTGAAGGGCTGAAAGCCACAGTGTGATTTGGTCTCAGTCCTAGCTCTCCTTCACCGTTATTCTGGTGTTGCTTGTTTTGAATGTACACACCGTGAAAATCAATATTTTCCATTCAGTGTTGAGGTAGAAACTGATCTGTTTTGGTAGGGTGATTTCCTCACTCTGAAAATAACATGTCCTTGTCTCTTTATTGTTTACATCATCCAATTCAATTTCTGCTCTACCTTTTCCATTGCTATCTTCCATGGCTCCTGCGAGTGGGTAAGGCTGCCTAGTATTCCAGTCACAGTCTATTCCCAGAATTGGCACCATCAAACTGGACCCACCAGGATCTGGGATTTTCATTCCAAAAACTGCAGGGATCCACATGTCTGTGCCGGGATATTTGATCATACCTAGTTTGTTCAAAAAAGATGAGAAACATAAACTGTTAAATAGTTTTGTGATGAAAAGAACTGCTTTCACTTTCAGAGGCTTACGATGCTGTTATTTCTGCTACAGCTTCCAAATAATACCTGGCTGAGTTAATCATAAGATTTGCTAGAGTGGCTATTTTGACAAAAAAACTTCCTAAAAGTTTGAAGAGCTGATGTCTTGGCCAAATCCTGTGATGGAAATGGGTGCATTGCTGTAGCCTTCAGTGTAATGACACCTGTTTACTCCTTAAAACAGGCTGGCGGTTTTATACCTACCCAGTTTACCACCGTTACTCTTGAGACTTGAAGCTAGTTCCTGTTTTTTCTCCAGGCTTTGCAAGCAATGTATTGCATGATAAAACCTAGTGGTGAAAGACTTCTTCATATCTTCTACTGAAGCCTTTAGTGCTGCTAATCTGCCTGCTACTAAACAGGTATCTTCCAAAATTGATGCCTTAAACTGCTTTAGAGCATTCACCACATGGGTTTGTGATACCAGCCAGTCAGCTTCCAACACTGCCTGGTAACTTCCGCTGTGGGGCAGCACCTCGTCTTCCTGGAGGTGAGCTCCATGTACCCGGGCGATTTTCCCACTCAGAGGTTCGGTGAACGAATCTCCAAGAAGCACTAGGTTTCCGGAAGGACCCACCAGCCCACCTAGAGGTATAACTTCTCCTGCAGTCAAGGGAGAGGAAATGAGAGTCAGAACATCACCTGGCAACTCGTCATTATGGTCCAGTCCTTCCCATCCAGAAAAAGGCACAATGATCATTTACTTCAATGGAAGCAGAAATAGGTCTAATGGGACACATGGGGTGGGGGGAAGTTTGAGGTTGTTTATAAAATAATTTGGTTCACAAAATGTTCTTAAATAAGTCTCCTAGTTTCTACTTTAGAAGAAGATTAAGGTTGCCTCTCCTTTTTTTTTGGTCTAGTCTGTCTTCTAACGTGAGTCATAAAGAACATAGGTATGTGAAAATGCTTTTCAAAAATCTAGAACTTCAACCCCCCCAAGCCTCTAAAGAATGCATTTCATGCTACATTTAGTATTTTAATACTGCAATTGGACCACCTTTAAGAGTCAAATCAACTTCAGTAGTTCATGTCATAGTTAAGGAATGATGACTTCAGATGTCTTTCACAGTTTCACTGATAGATTTATTGACCTTTAAAGTGATAAATTGTAAAATAAAACTATAGAAAAGAGAAGGATTACTGTCTGTAAAAGCTAAGTTGCACAGCTGTTCCACAGTTGGCTTGACAGGAGAAGGCAAAGGTGTGAGGTGAACATAAAGACTTTTTAGGCTCATTCTGCTGACTCGAATCAATCAGTTAGGGGCAGGTTAAATGAACAGTGCATACCACACTTACTGAATCATGAAGAGCATTCACCTACCAGTGTTACTATCCAAACCGACTCCGAGTATTGGAACAATCTTGCCTCCCTCTGGCTCAGTCATAGGACCCCCAATCTCCAGAGGTGTCAACATGCCAGTAAGGGGGTTAAGGTATGTCCCACCAACAGTCAGCTTTTGTCCAGTGTGAGGATGGATTGTAACCCCAAGCACCGGAACTTCTATTTCTGTCACCGGATCTAGCATGAGTCCTCCCATACCAAACATTTTTTCAGGGGACAGGACTGGAAGTTGTGTCTTCACGGGTAGGCCAGTGTTGGGACAAACTGGGTAAGGAATGTATGGAAATACGGGCACTTCAGGCTTATGACGCTTACCTATGTGTAGAACCAGAAGAAATTTAACATGGTTATGTGAACTAATGCTAATGGCGAGGAAGCATTAGAGCTCAGAATGGAGACTATGGAGCTTTCAGAGGATGCTGATAGTAAAGGTTCATTGTCTTTAAGCCCAGAATTAAATGAATGAACGTAAGCCCTTTCTGACAATTGTACAGGGTTTTTTAAATTTAATTTTTGCTTTGGCCATTTCCTTAAAGTTGCAAGTTTCTCAGCATATAATGATATTTATAGTTTAATGAACAGAGGACCTGAAATCTGTCAGAAATGGGGAATACCTCAACACTTCCTTGTATACAAGCCTTGTAACATCTAATACATCTTCTACACAGTAAGTCTTATATCTAGCTGAACAACACTATCTTTTAGTGCCACGCTAATGAGAAGCTTTCTCAGTTTTCTTTAGTTTTTTTTATGGGAAAAGTACATGCGAGTATAGCAAGTTGGGGGGGTGTTGGTTTGTTTTTTGTTTTGTTTTAACCAGTATCCCCACTATAACTGTACTCCACAAATAGGCAGTTGGATCAATTGATTATTGCATTGTGGCACTTACCTGAAGCAGAATCGACAGCACAGACCAGCCTAGATCTGATGGGATCATAACCAACGTTACCAGCTACGTGAAGTACCTTTCCAGTCTCGGGATGCAGAAAATGATTGCTAGGTACCGGCCCAGGGCACTGGCTGGTGAGCAGCATGGTGCAGTGTGGGTAGGGAGTTAACAATCCAGTGACAGGATCCACGAAGACAACATCAGGTGCTCGGGCAGTGCCATTTGAGTCTAAAAGCAGTTTACAATAGGTGGGGAGGGGGAGGAGAAGAAACAGCCTGTAGGCCTTGCAGAAGAGGGGGTGGGGTTGCTAGTTTGTCAGAAATCGAATGCAAGGGCAGACGGGGTGAGAATAAAGAAACTGATCTTTCTCCTGCCTTTTACAGATGTCTGTGGGGAAAAGTCTATAGTACATGGCAATTCGATTCTCTCTCTACCGTGTCTGCATGAGTTTCATAACAGTGAGGAGACTGATGTTTCATGAATGTCCTTTCAGGGTTTTAGATTTCATTGCCTCAGTCTGCCACATTAATTTAAACATCTGAGGTCAGTTTCATTGTCCTTTTTTCACTTCTGCTCCTTTTAGAAGGGTGAAAGAAAAAGATGTCTTGGTGTCAGGGTACCTTTTACATTTTGTCATACCAAAACACGTGCAACAATATTAGAAAGCAGACAAACACATAGGAGCAGATTAATTGAACTTATTGAGACTTGCCTACAGAATAGTTCATTTCCCTCTCTGTTGCTAGGGGATAATTAGCAAGTACCCAGTCAAAGATCTTGATGAATGCAAACCTGACACTCTTCCTAAGAAACAGTGTAGAAAAGTTCTACTGATGACTTTGCTTTTGTAACAACCCCTTAATTCAGAAGTTGTTAGGGGGAACTCAATGAGGACGTCGTTTTCTAAATACAGTCTCATTTGACTTTGCTATTAGTTCTTTTTGACCTAGCTATGTTTTGTGACCTATGTTTTGCGACCTATGCCACACCGACCTGCCTACGCTTCCTTACACACTAGCATAATTTTCAAACAAATTTCTAGAGGTTGTAGTTACCCACTAGCTCCTGCTTGGTAAGTATCCTGGTTTTAGCTTTGTTAAGAAGGTGAGCTCCCGTTCCTTCACCCAGCGCTCCCCATGCTTTGAGGCGGTGACTCTCCTTTGTTATTATGCTTGACATCTTGCTGCTTGCAGCCTCTATCTGGGTTAACAGGCTGGAATTCAAGAAATAAAGATGGTTACTCACCATCTGAAGGTAAGGTAAAACAATTTAAAGGGAGCAATAAAGGAAGAATTTGATGGACACACAAACGATATCTGCACTTTGGCAATTAGAGAGCTTGATGAGTATTTGCTTTGGCTAATGCAGTAAAAAAGACCACTTTCCTGTTTCTCTGTTTTCTTGTTAATTACACTATTCTGATTCTGACAGTGGTAAGACCTATCAGAGCATGGATGGCACACTGACTAGAACTGGTGTGATATCCCAGAGCCAAATCAGCTGGTAGCACAGAAAGGACCCTCAAAATATTGTTGTCCCTGAGATTATGATGGGAGTCTCTTCAGAGTTTGTCTCTGTTTGAGATTTTCTAGGCTTGCTTCACATAAATGTGAAAATTATGATCTGCATCATGTGATCTTCTGGATCAAGAATCAGTTTTCAGCTTACAGATATATGTACTGCCAACCACAAGCCAACCCTATTGCTTGCCACAAATGCTTTCTAGCTAGCAAAAAGAAAGTTGCAGCAGAATTTTGCAGTATGTTTATTACCTTGTAGAGTCTGGTTGAGACTGAGTTGTTTGGTTTCCTTTACAAGCCACCTTATTTGTCAGCATCTCTGCCAATCTCATCACCTCTCGCAAGGCAGAATTGAACGTGACATAATGCTCTTCCTGACATTTCAGATCATGCTGTAGTAAGTGCATCTGTTTGTTCACACTTTCCTCATACTCAGCAGCCAGCTGTTTCCTTCGCTGCATCTCCTCTTCTGCCTAGGTGGAATATAAGATCCAAACATCTATTTTTTTGTTTTATCCAAATGTAAACAGAGATTGCAACTTTTCTGCCCTTTATTAAAATGGCAAAGATTAGAAATTCAAAATAATTTTGATGTGTTCATCTGATTTGAGCATACCTATGCTGACAACTCTAATATGCTGAATTACAATTACCTAGCACGTAAGTGATCAGCATGTATCCAGATCTGAGTAAGCTAATAACTTAGGGTATCCTTTTAACAAGTGATGTCATAAGTCCTTAAGAAAGAATTAGCTTTTGAAACTCCTTACTGTGTAGCATATACATTTTTCCAAGTGAGACAATGAGTATATTTCTGTTTTCAAGGCATGAAATTGTTTAATTCTTAGAACTTTTGTAACAATATAAACAAGTACAGTTCTGATGTGGAAAAAGAAGTTGCAACACACACTCAAGCAGATGAATTTAAGCTGAAACCTCTGCTACCGAAGCAGAGAGACAAGAGCTCCCAGAAGAAGAGATGGGATGCATGGATGATTCAGACAGATCAAGAAAAGAAAAAAAATTAGTAATCTTTGAGAGATATGTTTCTGTGTTAGCACGAAGCTGTAGCAGCAACTTTAAATGCTTTAAAGGCCCAGCGTAGCCTGTTGTTCACAGACATTACCATGTCAATTGTTTTGCAGCCTGTGAAATATGGAATGTCTACAATTCTAGAAGTGAGGTTTTATATGACCATGCCTAAAATTATAAAAAGAGAGTACTGAGAGTTTCATTTGTTATTTCATGTGTAAATGTTGCTGAACTGAGCTGTACCTGCTGTTTTGCTTTTAAGTAAGCCTCTGTCATTGTGCTCTCATAAGTCTCCATCTCTTCTGGGACACTCAGTGTCGTTATCCAAAGGTTTTTCAGTGAAGATATTTCACTCGTAAGCTTGCGATATATAGTTTTTACCTGAGGTCCAAAAAAAGAAAAAAAAAAGATTGTTAAGACTGTAAGAGATGATTTGGAGATGGTGAAGTCTCTCTTCAAAATAGATGCCTCTATGTAATTAAAACACATGCTGGCATCTGAGTTTTCAGTGCAAAACACATTATTGCTAGCTTGTCTCAGATTAGGGTATGATGATTTCTCCATACTGCTCATCTGTTAACTGCATGCTGTAATGCCAGCTCCCTCTACTGTCCTTTAAACCACAAATGAAGTTAGATGAGTGTTACAGGTAGATTCATCATTAGGGCTGTGAAATGCTGTCCCATTGATTTCAGATAAGAGATTATTATAAAATTCAAATAACAGAATGAGGCTCCATATCTGTGTTACTGTGTATTCATTTATATTTCTCCGCAATTTGATCTGCAGCTCTCAAGTGTTTGACTAGGAAATCCATATTGTTTTCATTTTACAGGTGAAAAATTGAAGCTGGAAGATGAAGTCACTTTCCAAAAATGGTATCCATTCAGTGCAGAAGCATAAGAAAACCAAAATGTTCTGCCTTAAGGTCACTACTCTTCCCACTTTATTACATGGTATAAACAACATGCTTAAGAATATGGGTACATATTTGTGTTTCATGTTCTAAAACGATGAAAGTTGAAATAAAGCATGTACCTAATAGCCAAAGGCTAATGAAATAATGATAACAAAGTAACATGTTTTAGGCTCTTTCTACATAAACATGAGTAGGCCCAAAACACAATTTACCTCTTCTTTGAAATGGCCCAGTTTGGTTGTGACAGATAACGACTGTCGCAGCAAAAGTTCAAAGAAAACATTGGTATTAAATGACTCAAGGTCTATCTGTTCTTCAAGCTCCCAAACATCACCCCTTCTCAGGAAGCAGGCTGAAACATGGATATTCATTTATTAGTATTTTTTTCATTTAAGACTGTTTTTTGAACAAAGAATGCATGTAAATCACTGAATTTAGCAGCCATTGCACGTTGCTAAACATAGGATTCTGGCTCCATTATATGCAAGTAACCAGGTAGACCCACTGTTGTTTAGTCTTTTTGTTATCTGACCTGTTCCATCAGTGCTGCAAGAGTCATCATCCGTACTACCTTTGTTTTGCAGAGAGGGGTGACATTTTTTAATGGAAAAGACTGTTGATACATTGGAGGAATAGGTGTCCAGATTATACTTCAGCTGCTGCCTTCGAAATGGAGGGCAGGTAGTGCCTTTCTCTGACCAGCTAAGTCCCTGACAAAGAAGCTGCAAAATACAATAAAATCAAACAAGTAAGTTCCTTTTCTCATTTTGACAAGTTCTATTAATGTGATTCACCCGTTATTCACTCAACAAGCAGGATGCATCATCACCTGTTAGGCAAAGACCCTGAGAATCTGTTTTCTAAGTACATCATTAAAATAATCTGTTCTAAAACAGGAGAATTGGTAACCCCAGCAGATAAGGCTGAAACCAAGGGGAAGTATAGTTATCTGTTTTTGGATCTGCTGGATGAATAAATCACATTTTCTATCATTACCTCAGTAGTCTGGTTGCAGAAAAAGCCTGTTGATTTCAGAACATGCTAGAAACATAAAGGAATGGCTGTTTGGGGGCTTAACAGTCTGAAGGACCATCTTGGGTTTTAATTGTGAAACAGCACATCTGATCTCAGGTATGTTGTGGTCACTGGGACTTTTGTCTGAATAAGGAGTGCAAAACTGAATGTCACATGAATGACCACTGGAGAAACTTATTCATGACTCGCAGTTCTTTATAATAGCTTTCCAGGACTTATCTATGTCTTCTTTATTTTGAGGCAGGCTTGGTCAGACGTTAAAGAAAAAACAATTGTAATCTCATCGATGATCTCATTCCTTCCTGAAGAGATGTCAGTTGTGAAGAATTTTATTATGGTTTGATCTAATGAATCAGAAAATAGGAATGAAATTCACCTATAGCTTGAGTCTCTGTAAGTGGCCTGTGGAACATGTAAATACACTGAGGCTTTGGTGGTGCTGGATCAATTCATAGGGATGAATTCTACCCTATATATAAAACATGAGGTTGAGTTACAATTTATTCTAATTTTCACCTTTATAGCTGATGCTTAAGGGAACAGATAGCTTGCGGGTTCATTGTGCAAAATCTTGTAATACCCTTTAAAAAAAATATGTGTGTAGCAATTACTTACTGTCAATACCACAAAGGCAATAAGCAATATGAGGAGTCCTGCAATTACTCCAGTAATTGCTGTCCAGTCAGGTTTCAGTAGGAGGTCTCGGTTTTTTGCAATGCCCACCTGTACAGCATATCTGGGTGTTGTGGGGAAGAATGGCCCCTCTTCATAACACTGTCCTCCAAGCGGCATGACCCTAACGTACTTAATGAAATGAGCATAAATAGAAAGGCCAGTCACATGTCATTGCCTCTGATTTAAATACGCATGTTGATTTAAATATGAAGTGTTATTTAGTCTGTTACACTGAGTCAAAGCTTTGCAGCAGTTGCACCATTTTGCACGCAAATATGTAGCACACATGCATGCAAACTCACATATTTATTGCTGTACTCACCTGTACAGTACGGTGTACAAAAATGAAAAGATGCTCACTATTATTTTTAAAATTTCCTGTGTTTCCAAACATTCATATGGAACATGAAATGCTTTGCTAAGAGGGACATTGTAAATGCAAAGACAGGATTCCTTGATACAAACCATTTTCTTGTGCCGATTGCTACTCAGCCGTAGCACATACGTGCCGGGGGACTGGAACCGGAAAAGGAAGAAGAGGAATTTTTGGGAGGCCTCTCTTACTTCCTCTCTGAGGCTTCGAAGGTCTCCCCAGTCAAATTCAGCATTCGTGTTGTAGAGGTTGTTTCTGGGGGCAAAAGTAGAAAAGTCAGTTCTTGTCACTACCCATTTTTTTGGTGTAGGCTCATAATTACAGCAGAGGTTTACTAAGGCATAGCTGTCACTCAAGGTTCATCCATACCACTAAATAACTGAGCATCAGTGTGAGTTTAGGCATCGAACCTCTAATTGCCCACACAGCTCCACTGTTTAGTCACCCCCTGCTTTGTTTTGGGCTGCTCCAACTAGTTCTCCCCAAAACAGATGTGAAGTAGCAGGAATTAACCCTAAGCAGCATGGGTGTTTATTTAGCAGTGAAGAAATAGTCATTGGGACCCCTTATAGGTGTTTAATCAGCGCAGATGTCAACATGGAGAACATGGAAACCACGTGTAGATTTTGTTATTGATTACGTGTCTCTGGTGTTATTTGTTTGCTTTGAAACTGGATGAATGGCAGAAATGAAAGCAAAATAGGCCGTAGGGGAAGAAACCCACAAAACCGCCCAAATAAAAGCCACAAAGGCAGAGCTCCCAAGGCTTTCAGTGCAGTAGGAACTACTTGTTTCCATTTGGGTTATTTTATCAAAATCTAAACCTTAGCTCAAATAAGATCCTAAAACACAATAACTACAAAAAAGGGAAGAGAATTTAAGATCCATTAGAGGGACTATACAGCGTAAGTCAGTGAGAAGTCAAGTTGCAAAGACTGCGAACGCAGGTCAGAAATAGCATCAGCAAGACATCAGGAACAGTATGTATATATTTAATTTTGCTTATTTTAATAAGTGAATGTTATTTTCTTAACACCTTACGTGCTGTTTCCTACTGTGCCACAATGTCTTCTCTGTCAAAAAGACATTGAAGTATGTTTAATAATGAGATTTCTACTCTTCCTAGTCATGTTTTCTCTTAATTTGATATTGAAAAAAGTGAAAAATTCAGCCTTGTTCTCTGTAGCTTAAGTAAAAGTGCATTAGCTAAGTTCTTCTATGTTCAGCATTTGTACTTACACATCATAAACTGGGTAATGCTCCTTGGAGACAATGAACATGATGGTAACATTAACATTAATGCACGTGGTAGGATTTAAGATGCCAGTGAATATGATTTTTGATGTGGAGTTTGAAGGTCTCAGGCTTTGTACCCAGGAAGACCTACGTTCTTCATGGCCAGACTTAACTGTAAAAGCACAGACCTCGTTAGGTTCGGATCATTACTGATCATTTTCTGTCTGCAGAACAACTGCAGGATATAGCATTTCCTTTTCATTTTTATGGCTAAGCGTTATACATGCAAATTTGGTTTCCAGAATAAGGTTTACTGTCAAGACAGCACGCAAACATGCCACTGGCATTTTCCTGACATTGGATAATTGCGCACCATATTTTCTTGCCTTTTTGCAACAGCTCTGCTGAGGCGCATCTGGTAAAGAAGCAGCACTTCTTGCAAAATCGGCAGCCTTTATAAGGGATCTGTCCCTTTATCTTTAGTCAGATTTGGCTTGCCTATAGATTTGAGGATATCTCTGCAGACACTAAAGAGGGACTCAAGTCCTGCTCTCCAAGAGGAATGCAAGTGGAAGGAATAATAAGGAAGTGATCTGACATGCCCAGACCTCAGGAGAGGATGGTGTAGATTCGAACTGAAGAATGGAGCTAAACTGTGGATCAGGACTACTAAGTCAAAGGAGGGATGCGGGAGGAAATGAGAGAAGCTCAGCTCTGGTAGTTGCTCCTGGGCTCTGTGCTCCCTGCATACCTACGGACGCGGTGCTGGTAGCAGTGTTAGGGGGCTGTGTGCCAGGTGATGTGCACATGCAGGTGGAGGCATTCAACAGTTGCCCACACAGTTGTTCCTCATTGCCTCTGGGGAAAAGGCAGGGGGCCAGAGAGCAGCAGTTAGCTGACCGGTGGGTTTGGGCTGTGGCTGCAGAGGTTCTGACTTGCGGTGCGGAGAAGGTAAAGCTTTTTGTTTAACTTCGCTATGCTTAGCATGAACAGCTTCTCTAGGAATTTGAAGATGGTAAGGTCTGTTTGATTTAACTGTTGTTATTTCCTGTTTTGGTCAGCACTGGAGATGATTGGTATGACAAAGCACAATTACATCTTAGAGAAGCTGTATTAAATACGTGCTTTGGAGCTTTACAGGAGAACTTACCTGGAGCTGTTGCTGAAGAGGGCCTATTTTTGTGATGTGATGAAGCCTCATTTAGCATGATGAAGTTGTGAAATAGTTGTGGGTCAGGATTATACACCCCTAAAAATCCTTTCCCTGAAGTGGTATAAAAAGCATTGGTCACTTCTGGTTTTCAATATGTTGGACTTTGCTTTTCCTTCTAGTTTATAGAGTATCAGCTCACCAAAGACCCCAAGTATGACTTACAAAATCTAAACCAAATGGTATACTTTTTAACACGTTCCTCTTATTTTAGGGCAGTGCTTTAAAATGCTTGGGCCTTACTCAGAGCCCTTAGGGTTTGTTTGGTGTTGCGACACCTGTTCCTTAAGTAGCAACTGGTTTAGCTTGGCTTAAGTCAATGAAACTGTGCAAAGGTACCATGCTTCTATCCTACTGTTATTACTAAATTTTCACGTAGTTGTGCAAGTAGTGCTTTTGGCTTATGGCTTGGTTCTGGAATCCTGGGGGAAAAAAGATTAGCTACTTCTAATTCTACTTGGTAAAAGCACATTAAAATCTGAGGCTCAAGAGAAAATCTGTACAGATAAAGGACCTGAGAAAGGAGTCCTTTGATAGGCAAAGATATTCTTCATCTCTGTTTATTACAATTTAGGGAATGGGAGGAAATCTCTGAATATCTGTCCTTTCCTGTAATATTGGAAATATACAGATTTCAGATGAATGTTCTGGGATTGAGTGGGATGAATTTTGCATGGAGTGATGAATTTGTATTGCTGCTTGCTATCAGGATATAAGCATCAAGATTTCTTACAGTTTGTGTTATAAATATCATGGAAAGGCTTGTTGTGTATAAAAGCCATTTAATACCCAGATAATACTATAGCTCTTGTTATTCTTTCCCTTACCGCTCATTTTCACGATGTACGTTGGATGGGTATATTTGCTTTGTGCTGAAGTGCAGACATCTTTTAAAGAGAAATAGGGTCTTAGTAGAACTGTTCTTAATTCTTCTAAGAAAACAGCGGTCTAATAGAAAAAGAGTTCAGAAATATTTTTACATGAATTTTTTACACAGTTGCAATATAAGACCAGGTACAAAAATACGCTTTGCATATAATAGAATAGTGTCTGGGGGTTTTGTCTGTTGCTTTCTATAATTTTCTAAGAAAAAAGGAATGAAGGTGTTCTTTGGTTAAAAGATCACTAAAAGTCTAGAAAGCCTAGCAAAAATAGGTAGGTAGATTGTGAAAATAACCGCAGCTTTTACCTTGCTCCCATTTCTGTAAGTGATAAAAAGCTGAGCATTTTTTTCTGTACAAGCGACCTGCAGAGTATCTCTTTGTTGTCTTCTACACTGAGAATTACACACACTCTCCAGACTGTCAGTTTGACAAATGCAGAGGCCAAGAACCTTGTCATAGCCTTGATAATCTCTGGGGACAGTACAAACCTGCAGGAGGAAAAAAAGGAATAAAATAGCAGTACAAGTAATGTCCAGGTGTTCCTTAAGTGAGGAAGGAAATCTGGGCTTCCTGTTTCAGGTTGAAGAAGAGGCAAAACCTCCTGTGAAAACAGTAATAACACTTGGTTGCCATGCTGTCTGTGCCTTCTGAAGGAAGAGGTTGGGAGTTTGCTTTTAGGGCAGTTTCTGCATGGTCTTTGGATTTAACTAATGCAAAAATTGAAATACCTTCTCTGAGCAATAATGAACCCATCCTTTCTTGGTTAAACATTGTCCTTCCTGATTTCGAGGGGCTGAATCTCGACAAATATCATATGCTTGTCTGACGCAGTGTCTTCCATCACCTAAGGACCTCCAATAACCTGGAGGGCATGTGCAATGAGCGTCACGGGGCTGAAAGAAAAAACAGGTATTTGTTTAGGAACCTGCAGTCTCATGCAGATACTGTTCTGTACCTTGCTGCATTAAGCATTGCACCTTATCTGAACAAGGTCAGATGAAACTTTGATGTCCGTACACATACCCTTTACCTTCCAGCGAAGGGGGAGGATTGATGTAGCCCTGAAGAAAGTCAGAACATATGTAGATCCAGAGTCCCCGTCCCCCTCCCTGTGGGTCTGTGTAATTGGAAATGAGGTGTAGGACTGAAGGCTGTCAATGCTAAAGGGAGCGAGACTGAATAGGGCAGTGCAGGTGAAGCAAAGAGAATGAAGAACAAAGTGTGAAGTAATACTGATGTGTGTTAAGACTGAACGGCTTCCGCGGGACTGCTCCTGTACCTGAAACACCTGACCTTTCCCAAGACAGATGCATGTCTCTTGCCCTTCTGCAGGCTGCACTGCCTCTGAGCCGCATGGAAGACATGCTTTTTGGCCAGGTATGGGATTAAAGAAATCCACTGGGCATGTCAAGCAACTGCGTGATATCAGTGCTGCTCCTTCCGAACGAAAAGTTCCTGGGGGACATGGAACTGGTGTGATGCTTCCTTCAGGGCAGAAAAAGCCTTTGAACAACAACAAAAATTCTTGTCAATTTTTTTTTTACATAATGCAGCTGTATTATGTAGATGGATGAGTTAGTGTCTTTCCAGTTTAAATATTGTAGCTTATTTATGTCATAACACCTAAATCAGTTAAATCAATCCTGCTTCAACAAAAATATTCCCCATTTCAATATTGTTTTACTATGCAGTACAGAAAGGAAGTCTTCTGATAAGCGAATCTTATTACAATAAAATTGAATGCTCTATACTTGTTGTTTAAGCTTACTTACCTTTTACAATATGAATTTCAGCAAGCCCAATTGACTGTCTAAGAGCTCTTGTAGCATTCAGCAAAATTAAAGTCTGACTGCATTTTTATTGAGCAGTATGTGGCTGAGAAGCATTCTAAAGAAGCTAATAATCTCTGGTAAATTATCTACAAATACCTGCTGGACAAATGGGCAGATTCTGTTCTCTTCTTTTGCAGTAAATTCCACTTTGACAGTCCTCATCGTTTTGAAGTTGTAGTTCCCCATTATCACAAGGCAAGCTTGAAAAAATAGAGAAAACAAAGAGGAAGAGGGCCATTTATCTAGTGCTCTGAGTAGCTTGAATTGCCAAATGTGGGTAAGTAACAGACATGCATAAGGAGAGCTTTCCTTTCAGCCACTGAATATTTAATGGTCAGTGAAAGTTAAAACATGCTAACGTATTGGTGTAAAATATTCATGGAAGTTATTTGAGCCTATTGTACTCCCCGACAGGTCATATAACAGAAGCTGTACTCTCTCCAATCTAAAGAATTTGCATATGAAATATGACTGTTGCAGCACAGATAAGTGCTTATTTATGACTATAGACAATTTGCTACTGTACTTTGTAATCTGGAGTTTTCAGGGTCCCTACAGCAGCCATGGTTTTTCAAAGTCTACGAATCCTCATTTACCGTAAGGGATCATCAGTTAGTATGGAATATGCTGGGTTTTATTTTTGGGATAGGCTGCATAGTTTATGATGAGCATAAGACAAAGAACTGTTAAGCAGTTGGTATCTTTTCGGTGTTTACTATAGAAAATGTAATTATTCATGGCTGTTTTGTCCCCTTTGTTCTTCAGGATCTGTGGCAGATCCTAGAACGCAGTTCAGGGACCTGCTCTTGAACGCGCTCTGCCTTTTCCGTTCTTCCTGGGGGTTTTAAAGGTGGCAAAACCAGCAAGTGCTTCCGACGCCGCTCTCCGGGAGAGCAAGGCTTTTGTCCTGTTAGCCGAGTACCTCTTCCCACAGCAGAGGGCAGCCTGGCTTCTCGTTGGGGTCGGGGCAGCCGCCGCCGCCCGGCCGGCAGCCCTGCGGTCCCCCGCTGGCTGGTGCTGGACACCTGCGAGCACAAGGAAAGGAACTGGGCTGGTTCCTTCTCCTTCAGTTTCGCATAAAATGCGTTGCGCTCTCCTCGGTGTGGACAAGGAAGTGATGAACTTCTCCATGTCACATGAGAGATTTTTTTCAAGTGTAATGAGATGTAGGTAAAGGGAGTTAATGTCACATCTTACACTGCTGGGCATTTGAGGCACTTCTGAAACCTTTGCCCTTGTAATAAAAGACAGCTATCCCAGCCCCCTGCCTGCATGTGTCATGAAGGAGGCATCATATATCTAGCAGAGACTTCTGTTTTCTTGTGAAGTGTATAATCAAATATTCAAGAGCGTTTCTGGGTGACATTTCCCATTGCTATCCTCTGTTTGTACCTTCTGTGGCACCAGTAAATGCACAAACGTTTCCTAAAGATCTTTCACACAACTACTAGTTCAAAGAACTGTAGTTAGGTGGACTTTCTAGGGACACAATAAATGAGTGGTTTCCAGATATATTTTGAATGGCAGTCATTGTTCCACTGGCTAGTCAGCCTGGAAAAAAAAAATGGGAAGCGAGAGAGGGGCGTTCAGAGAGAGGAGATATTTATTTATCTTTTTGCAAATGTTAGGACTGCAGCTTAATTGGCAATATGCAGGTTGCCAGAAATTGTTGGTGCCCCTTTGGCAAATCTCTGATTTTAAAGTGAAGGGTTAGTTGGTATACCTGTTTTTTTACATGCAGTAATGGCTGGAGTCCCCAGCCAAAGGTTGTGCTTTTTAGGGGAATGTGCAATAGAGTATCCACTAAAACGGTTTAGTTCTTAAAGTAGGATTTACGTAGATCTGAATTGCCTGCACTTTAAATTACAATCCTGCACTTTAAATTACAATCCAAACCATTCCCACTCAGTGGCTGCCTAATGCTGGAAGTGCCTAAACTCACCGCCTTGTTTGAGTTTGCGTTCCCCAAGCACAGAGATCTCTGTCTCCGAGCATGCCTGGAATTGCCCCCACTGGAGAAATCCTGTGCGTAAGTCCTGCCTAAAACAGATTGGAATGCAGGAACTAGCTGTGATTCTGCCTATTCTCCTGTCCCCTGAAGGGCTTTGCTTTGGTGCCTAGTCTCAGAGCACACCTATTAAGTTCTGGTAATTGCCAAATTAAGGGCAGCCATTTCTCCTTCTTCTTTGTAGTCTTTTTTTTTTTTTAATCACAGATAAAGCCAGAGCCATCTGCCAGCCAACATCCATGGAGCTGGAACACTCACACAGAAATGTACTTTCAATTCCTTTCTTTCTCAGAGAGATTTCAATCCACATCTCTTACCTCATAAACTACTGCCTTGCTGCCAGTCAGTATTTGTGAGCAGAGGGAGGAGAGCAAAAGGGAGATCATAGAGGAATGACTGCCTAACCTAGCTGGTCTGTTCAGCTGGAACTGTGCAGCTGCTAATGCCGTAGTCTAGAGAAAGCAGTGTGTAGTTCTATGGCTGTGTTCAGCTCCTTCCCTCCAGCAGTGCATCTATATTTCAGCCAGCTGCTACAAGGCTCTGGATTCCACTGTAAGTCTAGAAGTTCTGGTGCTGGATTTCCCCCCCCTCCCCCCAGGGAAGATTAGGTTGGGCAAGCCTCCCAGTCCTGGGTCTGATAGAGTTCAGCCTTTGGGAACGCAACATGCATGGCATTGTGGAAATGACCCCAGAGATTCCCTGAGGCATTAGGTTTCATGGGCAAAGAATATAAGAGGAAGTTAGTAGCTTTTTTTCATATAGGAAGTATTTTATAGTCATGTATCTGACTGCTATTTGCTACACAAACCAGTGTCCAGTGGCGATGGGTCTAGACTAAGGAAATAGTTTGTGATAACATTTTCCCTGTTGAGTCTTAGGTTAGTGATTGCTCGCTGTTATGAGCAGATAGACAACTTCCTTCTTCCACAGAGCTGATATACATGGTGCTGTGTGTGTCAAGCTGTCATTTTCCTGGCAGGGATTGGAGTTTAATATCCCCATAAAATGTTTAATGACTAATCAAGACCAAGAATTAGTGTCTGAGTCATTCTCAAAGGCCTGGCTGACATGGTGACCCTTTAGTCATTACCTATCTTAACTTTTCAGTCCAGCAAAAGGACAGAAAAAAGAGGGGGAGGCCAAGTACAACAAACTCCGGTTTGTCTACTTAATTTTTAAAGAAGATGGAAAAATGAGCAGGCTATTGCACAAGAAACCTCTAAAAGCACCATATTATTGAACACAGAAATTGGAGATTTTACACCTTCTCAAATAGCTCTTGAAAAGAGCAAAGCAGTACCTTGCTGTTCTTCTCTGGTATGGAACTTGTAAAAGCATCCCTGATGCTGTTGTGGTTTAACCCCAGCCGGCAACGAAGCCCCACCCAGCCGCTCCCTCACTCCCCCCCGGGTGAGTAAAAGGGAGAAAACTTATGGGCTGAGATAAAGACAGTTTAATGGGTAAAGCAAAAGCCGCGCACACAAGCAAAGCAAACCAAGACATTCATTCACTGCTTCCCATGGGCAGGCAGGTGTTCAGCCATCCCCAGGAAAGCAGGGCTCTGTCACGCATAACGGGGACTTGGGAAGACAAACGCCATCACTCTGAACATCCCCCCCTTCCTCCTCCTTCCCCCAGCTTTATATGCTGAGCATGACATCGTATGGTGTGGGGTATCCCTTGGGTCAGTTGGGGTCAGCTGTCCCGGCTGTGTCCCCTCCCAACTCCTTGTGCCCCCCCAGCCTGCTCGCTGGTGGGGTGGGGTGAGGAGCAGAAAAGGCCTTGACTCAAGTGTCAGCACTGCTCAGCAGTAACGAAAACATCCCTGTGTTAGCAACACGGTTTCCAGCACAAATCCAAAAAAAAGAAGCTAGTATGAGGCTATGAGGAAAATGAACTCTCTCGCAGCCAAAACCAGGACAGATGCACATACACTTTTTTAACTCATGTAATTATTTTGGTTAAGAATGCTATTTTTTTCTCCCTCACTGAACTTAATCACTGGTGTTTGCAGTCTATGCTACACCAGATTCATGTTATAAATTGCAAATTATTAGCTGTTTTTCTTCCTGGGCACTGGGGCTTGAGAATTATTTGTTATTTTAATTACATGGTATCTGAATAAGTAGGTACCAATACATTTATAATACCCATAGTTAGTAAGGCAGTCAAGCAAAATTTTGGTCTTATTTCTCTGTAAAATTGAATTAAGGTTTCAAAACAAAGGGAAGGCTGTGTTGACGCAGCCACAGGGTGGTGTATGTTCTTCTGCAAATATTTGACCAACATACTCCATAGTTATACCATGTTGTTGTGTTTTTCTGCATAAACTTTATTCCCCAGATAAGGTTTACAGTAACCTTTGACTCTGCTAAAGAAGGCCAGTTACCTTTAGATCTTGCTTGGTTTACAATCGTAGGGGTTTTCTGCAGAGAAGCTTATGCAAATGCTGAAATAGTTTTAAAGACTTCCAGTGAAAGGCTGGGCTGTGATAGTTGGCACAAAGCCAAGGTAATTTTGATGTTTTTTGGTGGCATTATCCACAAGTGACTCTCAGAGGACTTATTACTCTAAAAACTGCAACTTACGTTGAACTCTCCCACCTCGCTCCAGGGTGAGGACTTTATGACAAACTTGGAGTATTCATTGTGCTCCCTTTCAGTGCCACAGCTGGTGTAATTCGGAGGGGAGGATGAAGTCAATTTTATGCCCCCTACCTGAGGAATAAATCAGAAGACTTGCAAGTGGTTCCTGCACACCCACTTCTTGTTTGAAGAAGTAGGAGTTGCAACATACAACATGTATTTGTTTTCCTGTGCTTGGGTTTTCTTTGTTTCGTGGGGGTTCCTTTGTTTGTGTTTTTGTGGGGTGTGTTTTGGTTTTTTGTTTAGTGGTGGCTTGTTTGGGGTTTTTTGGTCTGCAATGTACTTAGTCCTGCAAAAGAGGAAGGAATCTTTCTCCACATAAAATACAAGCATGTGACAGCGCAACCTGGAGTTTTGTAGGGTTATTTGTCATCTTCAGAAAAACAAACAGCACCCATTAATTTGGAGTGGTGAAAGTGATCCAACATGTGGAAGATTCTCATTTTATTTTCCTTCCCCTTCCCATGCCTTCTCTGATTTATTTCTCTTTATTTTTCACTGTTTACTGCTCTTCTAGTTTATTCTTTTGGGGGAATCAAATGACCATAAGGCTTCTGGAGGCTATAAAACCTTGGAGGACATAAATTAGCATCTCTGCAGCTGAGCTCTATTTCTGGGAGAGGGGGTAATGTGGGAATTATAGCGGTGCATGGCTTTTGCTTCCTCAGTGAATTAAAACCCAAAGTTTTATTTAATCTGTAAGAGAATGTAGCTGAGGTCTTTGTTCCACAATAGAGAAGTATTTTGTTGGAAATAGCCTGCTGTGAACATAGAAAATAAAAATCCATTATTACAATGACCTCTATTACATACATAAATGTCATCAAGATGGACTTTAGTGTATGTGCTTCACCTTAGCAAACACTCTATTTGGCTGTGAACTCGAAGAACTGCTGGGTTCTGCAGAAGCTTATCTCTTTTTTATATCAGAAAAGGGATTGCCTTTGTGTGTGAGTAACAATTTCAGTGAAATGGAAAGGTCATGTTAACTAGGGGTCAAAACGTACACCTGGAAGCATTAAAAAATGCAATCAGAAACTGTCCAACTACTTAAAATCCTAGTAGATTAATTTCTGTTCACTGGTATTTCCTAGAGTCTTTCTAGCAGGCAGATATTTCTTGCTTAATTGAAATGTGAGTTCATCACAGCCTGAGTAGAGGTGTAAACATATTTTTCAGTCCTGCTCGCTAAAGAAGCTTTATGGAAGGAGCAGAAAGAGATGCATGAGAGTCTGGTGAAGAAAATGAAAACTAAAGTTTTAGGGGGGCTGTGCTTTGTGGACTCTAAAATGCTTTGTTAAGTCCCAAGGTTTGTGAGGATGGAAATCTTTTTTGGCCTTTGTGTAGACCTTTAGAGGCAGGTTATTGTGTGTTTCTGTGCCACTAGCAACCAATTAGCTATGAATACCTTTCTAGAAGTAATTGTGAAGGATTCAAAAACTGGTTACTCATCAGTAGCAAATGGATCCAGAGGGTTTTATTTAAAATAAAGCAAACCCAAGCCAATCTTAATATTTAAAATGTGCCACTAGGTTTTTGTATTAATTCATGCTGCATGCTTTCCTTTAGATCTGAAGTGAGTATTTACGCTGGGTTACATAGTAACCCTCTAGTTGCTGAGGTAATGGTTCTAGGATTTCTGCATGTACTTATCACACCACACACACTTCAGTTCAGTGTTTGGAGATCTTGTTATGTTTGAAAAAATGAGACTTCTGTAAACTTATTTGGCTAGCGATGATAGATAGAGATAATTAAGAGCTGGGACCTACCCAGACAGGCTTCTCATGGGTGTAGCAGTGAAGTATGGCCAAGCATGGAGCAGAGCAGTGCCTGGGGCCTTCCTGATATCAACTGGTTAACATCTTATTGGGTTTTTATACCTGAGAAGTGATGTTTTATCCACTGGAGCCTAAACTCTTGCTGCTAAGCCAAGGGAACCCCACAACTGTGTTACTGAAGTAAAGGTGAAGTGGCTTCAAAACAGATGATAAATAAAAAATTGTAACCTGGAAACCCAGGGAAGAAGGAATAAGCATTGTTTCCTGGGCATTGCAGGAAGCGCAACAAGAACCCCCTTCCGCACACTATCTTTCTTCAGGAAAAACATTTCCTGACAACCTCAGTTTAAACTCCTTCCTCCTCCTAGAAAATGCATAGAGTGAGGGATGGGGGGAAAAAAAGACAGGAAAATGATGGCGTGGTACTTTGGGGCACAGGTGCCATGTGACCAGCTCCTCATGGATGTAAGTAACTAGGGCAAGTAGGGATGCCTGAAACTCCAGCCCACTTAGACTGTCTCAAGAGAGAAGGGGCTTCTTTAGGGCTGATCCTGCAACCTCCAGATGGCAAGCTGCATAGCATGCTTACTCTCAGGACAAGTGAAACTTCTGGGCAAACAGGCTGATGAAGCATGCAGCAACACTGAACTGCAGCTCCTGGCTTATGTGCATGTGTGGCTGGGGCAGCCTGGGTCATAGTGATTGCTACAGCTTGGGAGCTCTGCTGTCCAGGTTGAGTGGGAGCCAGTGTCCTGTCCTCTTTCCTTTTCTTGCCTCTCCCCACCATGATCCCTCTTCAAAGTGCTTGAGAGACTCAAATTTTTCAGTTAGTGGGACTTCCTTCTCTAAATTTATTTCATCTGTCCTGTTCAGCACAGCTGCAGAAACATGTTTTGTTTTAAATGGAATCATTTGTTTTCCAAGTTTCTCTAGCCACAAAGAAAGCAGGAAAAATAAAACTTGATGGGTGAGACTGTTCTAAAAGAATCTGAATCAGCCAAGAGCTCAGCCTCTCCCTCTTGCTTGGCTCAGAAACTTGGCTCCTCCAGCTCTGCTTGCAATTCAGCCTGGTTGTCATCACGTGGAGAGAGATGTGGAGTTATGGGAAACAGGATGCAGAGTGGTGTAGAGGAAATGTTGATGTTTCTTCTTGAACGGCAGCTGTTGATCCATATTCTCAAAAGGGCTGTGGAGGGTTTTTTCAGTGTCTAGTCTCCCCCCAACTCTTTTCTTGGTTCCTCATCTAAAAGATTGGATTCTTTTTGTTTGTGTGTTAGCGGTTTTTTTTATGTAATTTATTTTCTTGTATTGTATTGTATTTATTTTCTTGTATTTCTTGTATTTCATGATTTTACTTACAATCATGGCGTTGTTCTCTGTTTAACATTATCTGTTTTAGTGGGCAACAGTTCATATGCTTCTCAGCTAAGTTTTTGGGATCTGGGAGATGATAGCTTGTTTAAGCAAAACCCAGCAGCCTTAGGAAGTCTTTGATGCAATAATTGTGGATATGCAGCAAAGCATGATTTCAAGGACACATTTTGGAGGATAAAAACAAAACAGGAGGTGCATTTTCTGCTGCGGTCAGTCTCGGTGTGGTACCAGGCTGGGATGACAGGGTTGGAAAGCAGCCAGATCCCTCCAGATTGGGATACCCTTCTGCCAAAAAAGAATTTGGGTCCTGTTGTTCCATTTGGCATAAGTAGTGGGAAAGGAGAATGCTGGAGCATTTCTGCCATCACTAGCTACTGAAAGCAGCTCATGGAGGAGCTGTTTGCTTAAGACACCTTCCAGAGTTAATGGTCTGTAACAGGCTTTCTTGCTGTCTGCAGAATTTTATGCTGCTGAAAATCTGGTCCAGAATCTCTCTGCTCTCATTCTTGTGTTGTTTCTACTCTTTCAATTTATGTAACACCTAGAAGAGCTTCCATGTGTCTGCTATGCAGTTTCTTGTTAATCCATAAAATCTTCCCTAATCTTTTCATCTTTTGCAATGCTATTTTTTACCTCTGCAATTTATTTTGTGTATGTTTTATAGACACAAATGAGCTGCTAGATGGCAACGCTTGTACTTTGTTTTTTTCACAGCATTTTATAGTAGATTATACTAAGTTAGCTGTGTTACTGATAACTTCTGAAAGCTAGTGGAAATGCATCTATGTTCACCAGAAAAGCTGTTCAGTAGAGCTCAATGACTTAGCATTGAAGGCTTTTGTTCTCAGGACTCGCTGCAATTGTGACTGTGCAGTAGCAGCATCCAAGCATCTGTGACAATGTCCTGATGCCCTCTGGAACCTTAAGATGTTGATGTTGGTTTTGTAGGAGAAAGATCAAACATTCAGCCAAAGTCCTAGTGAGGTAACACCTAGGATAAAGTTCCTGTTCCCTAGCCTCAGGCTGTTTTAACAGATGTATTTGTTCATCCCCTTGCTGTAACTTGCCACTTGTCTTCTGGGTAACTTCAGCTTTTAGGGCTCTGGCCCAGATAGTTCTTTTCACCCAATTCTGAACGGAAAGACTTAGCGAGGAAGGCCTGGAATACTGGCATGAATACTGTAAGATTCTGTACATCCATTGAAGACCACAGTTGCTCTGTCATTCACTTTATGTACAGGGTCTGTGGCCTTGTGGCTATCACTGATCATAAATATGTGCAGTGTCCATCAAAGAGCTCGGCCAGGAAAGTAAAGCTTCCATTCTTGCCAGGGCCTTCTTCAAGCCGTTACAAAACTGCAACAGATACGTCATGAGTTTCCTCTTTCCTGAGAACTGCTGGAAGCGCTGGATCTGATCTATTTATTTATTTTTGTCTTTCTTTGCTGAATTGCTACTAATTCAGTGGCAAAGATTTTACACCGCTCTTAAAAATAATTATGCATGCCAATGCTTATATATCTTCAAAGGAGCAGGGGGAACCTAAGTAAACGTGTAAGCCAGTGAATGGCACTCATTTTGTAATGCAGGGCGAGAAGCGAGGTAAAGAAGGAAAGCAGCTTCTCTAAGTATGGCTTGCGCCACGGTTCAAAGGCATGCCTATAGCTTGTGGGAGCACATGTGATCCGATTTAGGATGAATTAGCTGTAGGAGACATACCACAAATACTAGCCTGGTCACCATAACTGGTACTTAGGTGTCAGAAGCACAGCACTTGGTCCCAGGCATGCCACGGTCTAGCTGTGCGCCTTGAATCTTATGCTGCTGCGGCTGCTGCTTTCAAAAAGGGCCCAGGGCTGGGGAGTTTTGAGCCAGGTTGATAATGTCAATGCAGCTTAGAATAGGTCTGACCTCTGCTCTGTGCTAGACGGATTTTGTCCTGGGGATGCTTCTGCCATGCCCTGCTGTGAGTGCAGAATAGTAACTTCTGTCCCTCTGCTATGGGCATGGTAGTGGCCTGTGTGAATAAAGCACAGGACATGTCTTGAGGTCAAGAGGTCGCTCCTCGGACTTCCGTGACCTGAAATCTTGTCAGCACTAGGACTGAATATGAAAGCCAGTTTCTGCAATTAATGTGAAAGAGGATTTCATGGGAACACGGGAGTATTTCCAGAACAGTAGGCTGGTGTTCATGTGTACGTATTCAAAACTTCAGTTTAAGGACCGTCATGGGCGAAGCTATTGAGTTAATTCTGAGTATTGTAAAATCTTCTGCTAAGACCCTTTTACCACTGCTAACTGAGCAGGTTTGAGCTAGGACTGTCTATAGACATCTGCGGGCAGACTTGTAGTGTGTGTGTGAGGCTGAAGGGAGTAAAGCTAACGATTCACTAAATGCTATCCTTTTTCTTTGAGATGGTCCTGAATTAGTAACAGGCCTAGGTTAAGGAGCTGCCTTGCCAGGGGAGGTTTTCCTTTCATGGTGAGAAGCGAAGCAAAAGCCTTTAATCTGAAACATCAAGATCACTAGGCCTATCTAGTGCTGTACATACAGGTTAGAGTTAATTTCAGTGCTGCCCTGCCCAAATTGTTAGTTTATACTGGGCTAGAAAACCTCTCCCCAGAACCCACCTGACTTTTTTTTTTTCCCAGCCCAGCTGTTGAGAACAGTTGTCTGTAAAGAGCTGTTGCATCACTTGCAGTAGCAATTACACTAGGAGCAGGGAATATGCGGTACTTGCAAAGCCTCTATCTAAATGCTAACAGGTCTCTTTGCCCACAAAACCAAAAATATGTTAGAAAAAAATCTTACTGTAGAAATGCAAGTTACTTTTATGGAGGGTAATTCCTATTTGAAGCCCTCTTTTATTCTCTTTTGGTATAGAATAATTTGTTGCAGTTAGCCACAGTGAATGGCTGAAAAGCTACAGCTTTTTCAGCAAACTCTTATATTACTTAATCTCCTTACGTCCATGGATTATATTTTTTCTAGTTTGAGATAAGTTAGTTGTAGGCAAAAAATTTAGTGCTCAAAAAATGTTGAGAATTAGTTTTATAGTTCATTGAAAGAACAGTTGTCTAGCTCCTAGTTAGAGGTAGCGGGTTAATGTGCCTTGAGAAGGAGGGTATTTTATTTTTTCGTTTTTTTAAATAAATCACCTTCCCCCCCAACATTTTGTGGTAACACTGGTGCTTCTGCACAGGCAGCACTGTACTCTTAAGAAATAAAACAACAACAAAAAACCCTCACGTACTTGTCAGCTTTTAAAGTCTGCTTAATTTGCTCTTTTCATGATAGTCACTTCTGTTGTGAGTGTAGTATGGCTATACCAGTGCATAAAAATCAGTAAGTTACATACTGCATGAAATAATATATTTATTGACAGGAAGGAACAATGGAACAATGTAAAGCGTACCTACTAAAGTCAATGCAATTAATGTATAACTGTTGTAGAATATACTTTACAAGCCAGTTCAGCTTTGAGTATATTGAATAAATGATACATACTAATAGCTTAAGGTTCCTGTCCTTTCACCTGAATGGTTTCCATGTGACTAAAAGAACTCGATTAATATTGTATTCTTGTATAATAGTTTTCTACACTTTTTTTTTTTAAGATATCTTGTAAGCAAATTCATTTTCTTCAGTGAGAATGCTTATTGATGCACTTGTCTCTTTGTTCACCATGCTGCTTCGTTCTTGGTTCTGTATGTGATGCAGAATTTCTTGGTCAGTTTTCACTGAAAAGGAGGAGTCTTTAATTTCAATGGGTGTTGGATCTGATCCTTAAATCACATGAATGGAAGCTGAGTAACCTAGAAGATCCTCATTAATTCTCTTCAAATGAATAAAAAGTTCTGTGAGCACAGATGTGAGTTAAAATACAAGCATGAAGGAAGAATGAGCGGTGATGGGGGGGAGGACAGAGAAAAATCATCAGAGAGGAAAAGATTTGTATTTCCAAGTAAAACCTGGGACAAGAAGGGAAAAAGAAAAGACTTCACGTGATTAAAACATGAGGGACACCTATGGAAGGAGGTGGATGAATATTCTGTACTGTTATACAACTCATCATGTGAAAAACAATTATTTTTTTTTTATAAAATACTTAAGTTTTGAAGTATCATGTCTCATTCAGACTAGAGGTAATACAAAAGAGTACTATTTAGCTGTTCGTGGTATAAGAAACATAAGATATGACCCAAATCCCAGTGAAATTAACTTAAACACTGCCATTTTTCAGTAAAACTTAATTCATGTTGTGCAACATAGCTCTTGGAGCTTAACACTTAAGGATATCCAATAAGAGGAAAGTAACCTTTTTTACAAGAAGAAAATGCAAAGGGTTCATTAAAAAAGTGTTCCCCAAACATGCTGAGTACTTAATACTGGATCCTGCAACAGTTACACATGAGAAATCTCCCATTTACTTCAACAGGAGGTACGTACATGAGTTGATTGCTGGATCAGTCATTTTGTGGGCTATGTAAATGTAGATTGCTCCGTATGTAGCAAACAGGGAAGTTTCATAGAAACCAGCTAATTCACAATCAGAAGTTAAAATAAAATGATAGTAAGTCTGGGAAGAGAACTGGGGTTTTTTGGGGACAATAACTATCTAATTTATAGGAATTACACTGAACATTTGGATTCAGAATACTTGGCAGCACAGAATAATTTAAGCTCCTTATTATCCTTCTAACTTGCAAAATTGCTTAGTATAAAAAATGATCCTTGTAAACTCTTGTTATATACTTAAATTTCATAAAGGTATATTCCTCTGTTAGATCACCCAGAGTGAAAGGAACTGATTCAAAACACTTTCTGTCCCAGACTTCACCTACAATCCATTTTTGGTGGCAAATTCTGATTGCATAAATAAAGAGCTCAATTTTTGTTGAAAAAACATGCTCAGTCTGTGGGTATGTTTTATTCTGGAGGAATTTTTTTTCCAATAGGACTGCCTTAAAGTGTGACAGCTCCAGCCGTGGACAAATTCAGAGCCAGACTGCAGAAAGTATTAAATATAGCCCATCAGATTCTGAGCTCCCATAGCTTGTGTTCAAAATTACATACTGCCTGAGTTTTTCAGCACATCCGAACATTAAGTTCGGACTACAGAGAGTAACCTTACACTGATACCCTCAAGACTAGACTCTGAATGGCTAAAATCAAAGGGTTTTTTTCTTAAGCTAGGTACCTGCATTAAAAAATTGTCAGAGCTTCAGAATGTAGAACACCTACAACTCAAATGGACTTCAAAAGAGAAGTACAAGTGCTCAGCTTTGTGAGAAAATTAAGATCTATTCATTTACTGGAGCATCTAACACTGAATGCCTAATACTGTTGAAACCTGGCTCGAGGGTTTTCCCCATTTATTAGTTTACTCTTTAATTCTGGGTACTGAGGAGGTATTTTCAACAGTCAGTTCAAGCTGTAATACATTTGAAGACTTCTACTGTCTGTTCTTTGTCTGTTCGTCAGCAACAGTTGCAGCACATGGACCATGAGATGCAGATAATGAACCTTATCAGCATTTCCCTGGAAGGCAATAAACCAACAATATTCAGCTCAATCTACATGCTACATGTTCCTTCTAATGCCACATATTCATTGCCCTATTTTCTACTTGGTTTTGGATGAGTAAGGTGTTTTGCAAGCAAAAGAGATTCTGTGCAGAACTCTGGAGTTAATCCAAAGGCTATTACAAGTCATTGGGCATCTTTTCCATCAGTTCCACATGAACTGATGATTAATTGTTATATAGCAATGCAGGGAAGGTACTGGATCTAGCTGTTACATTAAAACTGTTGAGTTACAAAGACCACAACTAGGTAAAATCAATTTCCCACCACAAACTACCTTTAACAATGATGTCAAAGAGGTCCAAAGATGACATGGAAAAAAGTTCAGAAAAGGTATCTGGTGACGAGGGACTGGGCATTTTTCTCGGAGCATCCAGCAAACTGTAACTCTGTACAGATGAAGAAACCAGAACAGGACATTTCCGGCATTAACAGTGATGCAGGCTTTGCGTCAAGAGCTTGTACTGGTTTTGACATGTGAAGCCTAGATTCTTCCCCTTACCATAAGATTGGAGAGGGTGGCATGTTTGAGAGTCCTGTCAGTACTGAGCTGGATTGAAATTATTTTTTTTCTACTGTGTTTTATATCCTACAGAGCATAACTGTCATGAAGATAGGTACCTAAATGACTTGAAATGTGGCTTTAAGTCTGTATTTCTAATTGAAATCTTATTATAGTATCGGTTTCTGTACATGTACACTGGTGGGAACTCTTATCTGACAGAGTCAAAAAAGACGCTAGAAAAGGTAAAAGGGCTGTAACTTTTAAGCACTGAATATTTGCTTAAACTTGGACAAGGATACTGGAATCTATGGTGGATATTGCATTATTTCAGTAGACCAGAATTTCACCGTAGAAACTTAGTCCTCTGTTAAGCACTCAAGCTTCTGCTTTTCAGTGTTGGTGTCTTATTTCCTGCGCCAAAAATTTAGCAAGAGATGCTGATACCCACTGGATAATCTGGTTATCTTTTGGCCCAGTAACGCAGGTTTTGGGTAGTTTTGGTGTTGCATGTGTCTGCTAAGGGACAGAGAAAATGAGCTCTTTATCTTTTAAGAAGCTGCTGAAGGTAGCTAAATAGCGTAGCAATACTTGGGCCTGTAGCATTCCTTTATCAGCAGAGGAAGAATTCCCCTGGTGTTGCTTCTGAGATACCTCTATCTGGCTTGGTGTGCTGTAAAATGTTGGAAATGAAAGGCATTGTTGCTAGGAGGAGTTTGGATTGAGGACAGGGGTGAGCAGTACGCTGGCAGCACCTGCATGAAACTGGAATGCTCTAAATTATAGCAAATATAGCAGTCCCTAGAGCTAGGATGGGAGCAAGTGTGGTAAGAGCTCGTACAGTGCTTTTTCCCTGAAAAGGGGATTTTCTGCCCTATGCAAGATAGGGCAAGGCTGGAAGCATCATCTACTGTGTTTACAAGATGGTACAGCTTACATTTACTACAATCAGTTTCTTGGGTATGAATGCTAGAGCCTGTGTAAAAATAGCTATAGATAGTTACCTCTTGAAGAATGTTCTGTTCCTTAGGTTTATGAGTCTGAAGCAAACACATGAGTTCTGTGTTCTCCTCAATTTTTAAATAGGTAGTGGTAATTTGACATGAATTTAGTACCTGCAAATGACAGTGAAACCTGTGATTGCAAAAGAATAAGAAAACTTAAGGCCACAGAAAACAGCCTGCTGCTGGTCCTCACCTGCAACTCAGGCTTTCCTCCCATTTGTAACAAGCAGTTAATTCCCTCAAGAATTTGATCTTTGCGTAGTCTGAGAAACCTTCCCGTGTCAGTATCCATGTCAGTTTTTTGAGATTCCATGACTAAGACGGTGTGGGCAAGAGCAGCACAGTGTAACGGTGTTAAACCTGAACAGAACAGAGCACAGAAAAGTCGAACAAATCCAGTGCTGGAACACCTCACTGGAGTAAACCATCCCACACTTGGCTCATCGTAAGGGGGTGCCCTGTTAAGACTGATTGGCTCTCCTCCTAGACCTTTTAGTTTTAAACATGAAATTGAACATTCTTTGACCTAGATAAAATCTGTAGTCTGAAACTTTTGGAGTCTACACTAAGCATCTATGCCGTTAAGCTTTTCCTCTTACCATAATGGTCAGTCAGATTCACTTCCACACACACGCCGTTGTTCTTGCAATTTTTCAAAACCTGAAATGAAGAACATTGAGAGAAGTCCTGATTTTTGGCAGTGCCAAAATACCCTCTCCTCCCCAAACTCCATCTTACTTTAACCACATCAGACGAAAGCTAATTTTCAGGTACAAAAAACCCTTGTATGTTTTAAACAAAATAACATGCATTTGTTGTCTCTGCTACCTTTGCACATGTCTTCGTACAACATAAATGATCAACTTACCTCTAAAACTCTCAAATATCCATTCTCTGCACACAGGTGGAGTGGAGTTTTCCCAAAACTGTCCTGTTCGTTGACATTAGCTCCTAGGGATATCAGGTCACTCACCATCAGATGTTGGTTCTTTTCTGCAGCAATATGTAATGCAGTCTAAGAAGAGAAGAATGAGAGAAACACATTGTTTTAAAACAACAATGCTTGTTAGAGAATGAGGTGGGGGACTTGGGACTCTGGGTACTGTTCCCATTTGTGCTAATACTTGCTCTATGCAGATCACTTCCTCCCTGTTCCTGTTTTCCCCTCTTTGCAAGGACAGTAGCTACACCTTGTCCAAAAGGATGCTTAGTGCTTGACTGGGGTTTGAAAGATATTTACATGTGATAGAAAATGACCCTATTCTTGGCAAGTTAGCATCCTACCCGTTTCTCTGCATCCTTCTCGTTGATCTTATTTAGGGATGCAAATCTCTGTGCAAGTGCGTAAGTCAGGGCTCTTCTTCCCTGAGCAACAGCCTTGTGCAGCAGCCTGGAATAGAACACAGTTTTAAGCAATTGGTAGATAAATTGGTGGTTAAAATACTCAAAAGTAACAGTGAGAACGTATTTTAAAGCATGAAATGTTAAGGTTCACAAATGCAGAAGTCTTGGGCTATTTACATGTTTAATTTATTTAGTCTCTATGAATAGTGGAGTTGCTGATTTTTGTCTGTGAGGATTTCTTGGTCCTCCCTTCTTGCCATTACGTCATTCCTCTCCAGGAGCTACTCCACGATTCCTTTTTACTAACAATCTCTATTTCCTCCTCCTTTTTTTAAAATATCCTTCAGTACAGGGAAAAGAGTGCAAGATACCTAAAAATTGAGAGAAGGGAAACCCTCTTCTTGTACTTAAAAGAAAAGAAGTCTTTCCAAACTGTAATCAGTTCCTGTGGAGGAGGAGAGCTTGCTTTCTTCTGTGCATTCAGTCTCACTGAACTACTCAAAATAGTGCACGTGTTCTCCTGTATTTCATCCTGAAAGAGACTTACTTTTCTTGTAAATTTGGGCATGTCTTCCTTTCTTCCTGGAGGAAAAATTAATGCAGGCATTGGTTTTATTTATGTATTTATTTATTTATTTCCCCTTTGTCTTGTAGCATGACATCCTTGAAGATGTCTGAATAACTCTGACGCTTATTACTGTTTCTGGGGTTTTGGGGGTGTTTTTTTTGTGGATTTTTGACACAGTAACTAGCATTGTTCACCATTCAGTAGAACTCAGAGTTAGCTTATTTGGTGCCTAGTCCTGCCTTCATATGTTCTTTTGAGCATGTAATCAGATGTTTAAATACTTCATAGAGGTAAGTGGGCTGCTGGAAATTTTAGCTTGTGAATTTCACATAAACATAGTAGTAGAAATGTCTTAATTTCTTAATTGTGATTAATTTTTTTCAAATGTGAGAATTTTTTCTGTATTATTTAAAAAATATCGAAGAAATATTGTAGTGGGTGGCTTATCGTAACTTGATTACAGTTACATTATTGCTGAAAAGTGAAGTCGGTAATTTTATTATTGCACTGAAAATCATTATTCTGAATGGAACATGGTACTTCATGGAAGAGGACAGTGCTGTGATTAGCTTTCCCTGAGTGGGTTATAAGTACTTTAAATTGGGAGCAGGATAGTCTATATGAACAGGAATTAATCTCTTTCCCACCAAGACTAGGACAGTTTATAAGTTATGTCATGCCTTCTGTCAATCTGATTTGATACCACCTTCCCCAAACTAGATGGACTGTATGGAACCTAATAAGAGATTTTAATTTTTTTTTAATAAGCAGCTACTTTCTCTATAAGCATGCCATTCTAGGGAAAATGGGATCGGTAAAACCTTTGCTTTCATTTAATTTCTAACAAAACAGCCACTCCCAGTTCTTTGGAAGTCTATGCTCTAGACTAGCAGCATATGTATGTTTTGGTGTAATCCTCCCACCCATTTTTATTACCAACTAATAATACAAGTAATTATCCTGAGAGTGTCTGCAGTATGGAAAAAATCTCTTTTGCATATATATTTTTTTTTCAGTAGCAATTACTTGTTTTGCTTGATTTTAATTTTCTTGTGAATACCTGCATATACAGCTCAGTCTTTAGTATGGTTAACACTCTGAATTTGTCCTGATGTCAGCTGTAGTTTGGCAATACTACTGCAAATACGGAATCTTTCTATTTTTACTATCTGCCTAAAACTGTGTGTATCGAGGCAAGTTTGAGTTTCCCATTGAGCGAGGAAGCCTTTGCTACAGATGTGCCCAGAACTAGCAGTTGAAGTTAGAGCAAAGCCTCAGGACAAGTGATGCCCCAGGAAATAAAAATCAATATATTTCAGTAGAAAAAATGGAAACCTGTTGCCATTTTCATCAGGTGCAAGCAGTTTGTCCGCTGGGATATTTCTCAGTAAACTTTCTTCCCTGTGTAGCTGGAACTGGAAGAAAGAGATGGCAGAGAGATCCTGCTGCGTGAAAGAAATTGGGGTCGACTTCAAATGTCCCTCAGTGTCTGGAGAGCCTGTATTGGCTTCCAGAAGCACCTCTGAACAGCTTCCTGATGGGTTAAAGTGTGGAGATGTGTGCTCTGAAGAATGCCTATGGAAATCTTTCTGGGTACTTGTACATGCATCCTGTATCCACCAGCTACTCTCTTTCTCGCTTGTCCTTGAGAACACTCCTGGTGAGTTGGACTCCTGCATGTTTTTCTGATCATCATGAAAAGAAGTCTCTACCTCTCCCCGCAATACTGAGTTGAAATCTTTAAAGCAGCAGTATGAACGCAACTTGGTTAAGCTGTGGCGTCTTTCCTGCAGGCCACCAGCTGCCTGTTTGCTTCCTCCAGTTTCCCACCAAGAGGCTTGGAGATCTGTGGAGAAGCCCTGCCAAAAGCCATCTGGCACAGAATGCAGAGACTGCTTCTTCAACTGGCTTTTGTTCAAATCTTCCTGCAGTACCTCCACCAGGATATCAAGGTCCTCTAAGCCTTTTAGTGTTTGCCCAATGCTCTGCTTGCTCTGAAACAGCAACAAAAACGGGGAGGGCGGAAGATGGGGGAGGGAAATCAGACATGAAGTGTCCTGTTCTCACTCGGTGATATAACATGAAATATGCCTGAGGAGGCTGGCAGCACAGAGTTGAAGGTGTTATGCATACCTGTCTAAGCTGTTTCTCTGTATAAGGGTGAACTCTTCTCTTTTCTGTTGGAAAGAAAGGAAGAAATAAGCTATTTTGAGTTGGGGGGGGGAGACACATACAGAAGGTTTTCTCATCAGAAATTTTGCCCCAGATAACAGACATATAGCACACACACAGTGGTGATGCACAGCTGGCCTGCTCCTGTAATTTAAGGGGAGCTAGGAATCAGCATGGGTGACTGACCATGGGAGAGAAGCGGTCCAGCTCTTTGGGTACCTAACTGTGATGATCCTACTAGAAAAGGAGGCTCTGTTACCAAGAGAGGAGTTTTCTAACCTGTTTTTCCTGAGGATCCTTTGGTTACCATCTTCATTAATGAGGCTTCCTGAGGAGACAAAAACCACCCAACTCAATTTGAGATGCTTGCACATAAGAGAAGATGAAACAGTGGCAAATATTGTAACGAACAAAGTAAATTGTGTCCTGCGCTATGTACTTTGCACAGCAGAGACTGCAGGTTAATAAATTTTCATGAGTGGGTAATTCATGGCAGCCTTATAAAGATCTTTACAACAGACAAGGTATCTGGGAGCCTACCAGCCTCTTGGGTTGTTTTTGCAGGTTGTTCAGAAATCTGGGTTGCTAGAGCAAAATTGTTATTGGTTCTTGGGCCATCTTTGGCTTGACTGCATGACGTATATTATCCAGGGCATGAATGGGTTCTTGCCATCACTGTCTTAGAAACGTTCCTAGTACAGGCCCTCAGCCTGTTTAAAATTTGGTGTATTCTCCACCTTCACCAAAAGCATTAATCTGGTGGATGGAAGAGGCAGCAGCTGTAGGCGCTGCCTGTTCTCCAGAACACTGGCTGAGTGGGATTGTGATGTGCGTGCACCAGAATGCTACACATCTGGGAGCAACCTTTCTAAACTCAAGAATAGTCCTCACCTTGCTGTGAGCTGGGTCCAGGCCTTTGGAAAGCCGAATTTTTCTCAGTAATTCCCGTACTGGCATCTTTACTCTCACACCCATGTAGCGCTTCTGAGGGGGATCAGAGCTAAGTCCAGAGTCTGGAAAAGTCATAACACGATGCTTAAAGTAACATAATTCTCTGAGCTATTGTAGAATAGTGGGAGGATGAGGTCACCCTGAGAGATGGTCTGTGATTCTGATGTTCATCATCAGCTGTGGGAAATTTCCACATCACCCTGCATGTTCCTTAGCTCTGGCCTACTTCCTGCTTAACAATTACTTTAATGCATTGCTTCCCAGGCTACAACAGACTCTGGGGCCTGACAAAGGGAATTCTTAAGAAACAAAACAAAAACAAACCCCAAAGCTGGCTGTGGGATCTTCAGTCTGAGGGCATAAGCAGAGAGCTGAGTTAACCTGCAAATTACCACATGAAGGCCATTGTCAAACTACCGTGTGCAGGGACGGCTTCAATTTTGAGTGAAGGAAGAGGAGAGACTGTCCCAGGTGTAGATGTGCCACTGAAGCTCGCAAGAGGACAATAGGGGCAGGGTAGCAATGCAGAAGGAAATTCGGGTGGATGGTCAGGAAAAAGAAGGAAAAGAAGTCGGATGTTTCTGGTTTAGAGCTTTCAGTGGTGCAGAAATAAACGTACTATCTTAAGACTTGGCCTTAGGCAGTTTTTCTTAGTGCCTTTCAGCTCAGGGGTGCCATACTGACTTAGAGCACATGGTTGCTTTTGGGGAATATGTCAACACTGTTTAGATTACTGCCCCTCTTAGTCATGTTCTAATTTTCATCTGTTGCAGTAAATCTGTCTTTGCAGTTTCCTGTCCTGTGGTTTGTTACATTGATATCAGTGGAACAATAAGGAACAGAATTGTTTCAGAAATGATAGTGATGCTATGTCCAATGTCTTTCTCCAGTGGTTCTTGGTGTGTTTGGAAGTCAGTGTGATTCAAAGGGAAGCAATCATTTTCTGTAGTGAAATGAAATAGTTATTTGAGAATATATATAATTGTCCAAACAAGCTTGTCTTCGCCAAAACAAGCTGCTCTGTAATTGTTTGTGTTAGGTCTTCTTGCATCTCGTACTTGAATCCCCAAACTTGAAAGACTTGCCCAGATCAGGAGCCTAAATGCATTGCTTTTGAAATACCTTCTATGTAGCACTGTGTCGTATGACCCTCCCGCCCTTGAGAATGATCATCTTTGTATAGAATGCATTCAGTAACAGCTATTGTCATTATAAAATGATAGCTTTATTCCATTAGTTCAGGTTCTTCCCAATTGGTTAGCAGACAAAATACACCATATAGAAGGCCACTGTTCCAAAGAAGTGTTGGGAGTCAGAGTGTGGGCTATTGAGGATAAGGAGTTGTCCAGCAGCAATGCTTGTTGGAGCAGAGAGAAACTTGTCTTCCTAGCGCAGCTCATGGCATGAGGAATGAAAACAGCACTTGTGATTAAAACACGCTTATGATTAAACAACACAGCGGCCTGAAATGAAAAAGGTGTATGCAGCTTGGGGAAGCAGTTCCTATTATAGGAGCAGTCAGCGTTAAGTAAAACGTGAGGTGCCGGTACCAATATTCCTCCTTGACCAAAAACTCTGTGTGTGCTCTGTAGCAGCTGCTGGAGCCTGGCTGGCTAAGTCCTGTGGAGGAGAACTGTAGGAGCTCAACAGATGGGAATGGTGCACCCCCCTAAACTTGGGAAGTCTCAGAGTAGGCAATATTGGCATGGAGACCAGCCACACAAGATGTGGTTTCTAGTTGCGCGATATTGTTTCTCTTCCCTGCTCCAGGCAATGAGAAACTGATACCCCTTGAGCAGGAGGGTGTTGAATCCCAAGTAGCAAATAGTGCATTTTGAATAGATATTGAGTTGTTGTTTTCTGCTAAGATTTCTGGCATTTCTGAATGTTTAACCTACCACTGAACAATTAAAACATTGGGACCTCAAAAAACGTAGCTTATTTCTCAGACTGCTCTAGAAATGGGAGTAATTCCTTTTTTAGACTGGTGTTTTGATGATGAATTATTTACTCTTTGTAGAGTATTTTAAAGGCGCCTCTGAAAAGCTTTATAAAAACCCCAAAAATTGCTAATATATTATTATCTTTCAAGCTATTTTACAGTACAAATACTATATGATGGATCAGATTACATGTCCAGATATATCCTTGGAATTGAAGGACTCAGCAAAGGCAGTGATTCACCAGACACACTTTCATACGACTTTGTAATGTTAACAACTCAGAAGGTCATATCTATTACCTTGCTGTTAGATTCAGAACCAAACTTGCAATTCAGAATGTAAATGAGCGGCAAAATGCTAGAGATAGACAAAAATGATGGAATATTGAACATCCTTTACAAAACAGAGTAATTTCTGACTTCAGCAGCAGACCACAACAAAATAAAAACAAGACATGAGTAGGAGAGCGTGCCGTACATCTTCAGTATTATTGCCACAGAAGCTTAATATGTGCTACTGTTAGCGCAGCTCTCTGCTAGCACAAAAGGAGTTGCAAGTCAGCATACTTTATCGCTTTGCAAAAGAAGCATAATAGTGTTGCGTAAAATAGAAAATGTGAATAAAGATTTGATCTTACCAGTGGGAGCAGACATCTCTTGAGGTTTACGTGAAGAAGGAGGGTAGATCTTGGGACTTGCAACACTAAATTCAGTTAATCCAGAGTCTGGCAACGATGGGCTCTGTTGAAAATAGCTTTTGGGACTCGCAGTTTCTCCAGGCAGTGGGGATCCTTGGCCTGGACTGTAGCCACAGATTTCATTTTCACTGATGTTTTGATTGACAAGTAGTTCAGGACTCATGCAGACTGTTTGCAACATTACCACTGTGTGTGTGTGTGTAGAAAAAGAAGAGGGGAGGAAAAAAACTTATTTGTTTGTGTTTTAAAAAAAAAAAAAAAAAATTCAATCCAGTTTCACATTGAGAACGTGGTAATTGTATTTAATTCTCCAATGTAATTAGCCACTATGAGCTGGGTCCAACTTCCCTCTTCTCTTTTTAGCAGCAAGTTATAGCAGTTGCAGAATAAAGCCGGCCTTGGAATCCCAGCAGTCACTGGAAACAGCTTTTGAGAGTTTCTTGGCTGCAATTCTCCCCCGCTCTTTATACTCAGGTATGGCTTGAAGGACGTCAGCCTGGGAAGGCCCCACCCTCTTTCCTAACAATCTGCAGCAGCTGATGAAGAAATTACTTTTCCCAAGAAGAGATTGAGTACAAGTTGAAAAATATTTTTCCTTAAGTACAAACCAGAAAAATTAAATTCTGGTTGATTTACTGCAAACAGCATGAGTAGGGAAAAGCGAGCTCTGACTTAATTAGACTAGTTGACAGCATTGCGCAAACAAGTAACTGATCCTGAAGTAAATGTTTTGTGAATTCTTTTCTCAAAAAAACCCCCAAAAAACAAAAAGGCAGTTTTTCTAAGGCTGTGTAAGAGGACCTATTGCTCACAGCCTTCATGAAGCAAAATAAATAATCTTCCCTTAAACACAAAATTTCAGCCAAGGAAAGACATCCCCTATGATCTGCATAGCTTTGAATCTGCGAAGACAGAGAAGTGCTCCATTAAGGATAATTTTATTTCTATTTGTGTGGGGGTTTGGGGTTTTTTGTTTGTGTGTGTTTGTTTTTTTTTTTTTTTTTTTTTTTAGGAAGGATTCTTTAATATTGTGACAGGTGCAACTATTAAAACTCAATAGGATTAAGAATCTATTTGGATGGGTACTCTTCTTATAGGAAGTCTATTTCCTTGTCACAAGGAGACTTCAGTACCAGATTTAAACTCCATTCTCATGTCCCTGGGAAATATATTTCACTGTACAATCCTACTTGTGGGCTATGCCATTTCAACTCAGTAAGTAGATATTTCTCTCAAGTACCCAATTTGGAAAAAGATTACGATGCTTATCAAATGCAGCAGCTTCCTTAGCTGTGTCTTGGAAAGCATTCCAACTTTACTCCCGAGCAGAATCATCTAATATATCAGTCTGAGCAGAAAGCAGCCAGACTTTCTGGAGCAAGTTAAAAGAACAATGTTAGATCTGTGTTTTAGTTTAAACTGGGTTATGACTCCTTTCTACAGACCTGCACGATCCTCTGTCTCCCGCTTTCTCTGTACTGGGTGTAATAACTCCAGTCTCGGGGATGGTGGAAGAATTATTTAGGTATTGATCAAAGCCAGGGGATTTGACTCTTGTAGAACAAGGGTAGAATCAGGAACCAATCTGCATTGCAGTAGCACTGGGAAGGCTATTACCTGGCTCCCTGCCCCACAGATCTTACTACCTAGTAACGTTTACTGCATTTGGATCTGAAGAACACGAATGCACAGGGGAGAGGCATGGCTAATGCATCCACACCTTTGCATGGCTGCCCATGATTTCAACTACAAGGGCAAGGCAGCTCTCTTTCATTCCTGTGAAATCCACAGGGCTCTGTAGGTCATGTTCAGGGATTAAGGGCATGTAGTGAGCCAATATTCCAGTTTCTTCCTTAGTGGATTGTAACCAGTTTGCTTAAGGGAAGTGATTTGTTAAAGGATGCTTCAGAAGTTAAAAGGTTATTTACCTTTCTGACATTGAGACAGCCACAAAAAGTGTCTATTTTTAACAAAAGACACATTCTGCTCTGCTTTGGTAAATATTTTCCTTCTGTTTCACCCACTTTGCCTTGTTGATTGTATGAGTCTAGGACAAGCTGGAGCCAGGGTCCAGTTCCTTACTGACATGAAACAGTATGTTATTCTGTAAATGGTACTGTTCAAATAAGTAGGATGAGGCATCATTTAAGGAACTACTCAACACTTGTACAGGTGGGAGAATTTGGCCTACTGCAAACAGGAAATTACTGTGGTGAATCATTGCATTTATTGGGCAGTAAATCACATCAGAGATTTCTCATCTTTCTATTCTCTTCCATACTCCAACCCATATATTGGATACTTTTCACTGCTTGTTTATAACATGCTATTACATTCACAGTGAAAGCAGGAATTAGCCTGGTTTTATGGTACAGAAAGGACCAAGATGCATCCCTGTAGCCATGAGAAGAGAAGCAGATTTCCAAAACTAGCAACAAAAACCTTGGAATGTGGCCGCTACAAGAAACAATCTCCAAGGTTTTGTATTTGTTTAGCTGGGAACCTTGTGGTTCTCCTGCTTCCAACTTCAATAGGTACCTCATATTTTAAGCAAATACTTTTGTTACTCTAATTTCAAATAGCTCTTATGAGCCTTATTTTATAAACAAGTACTACTGGAAATGAGCTGTCCATTTCCAGCTTCATCTCTGTCTTTTCAATAGCAATTTTAAATTTGGACCCAATAATAATGCTACATCATGTTCTCCTGTATACATCGTGGCAAAGCAAGTTTTAGTATGCGCAGCAAGCAGAGAGATTGCAAATATGGCTTTCTAGGTTTTGTAGATACTGCTTCAGTTGGTACCTCTTGATTCCTACAGCTATGGGCAGAACTATTTAGCCTATTACCCAGTGAAACCTGGGCTGGAAAAAGTATTTTCTACCCAGGGACATAAAATATTTTCATTATCTTCCACAGTTTTAGTGATTTCTGCTTTTTTAACCTGCCCTGTACTATCTATTCTAAGAAAGGGAGAAAACTTCAAGCATTGAAGATATAAGAAATGAGGATACAAGCATGAACGTTTGGGTAAAGGTCTTCAGTGACAGTAATCTGGGGAAGGGGATGAAGTCAAAACACAGGTTTGGTTGTAAACAGAGCTGTCTGAGTCTTTAGGAAAGCAGTTTGCACTTCCCATCTTCTGCTCACGCTCCCCTGTAGGAAAAATTGCATGCCAGATCTTTGTGTTGGGGGATTATTTTTTTTTTACCTTTTTAGGTATACTGATGTAATTACTGGTATACTGATTTACGTATTCTGATTACTGATGTAATATTTTCAGCAAAAATGGCTGTCACCATGTGGAAGTTCCTAATGGATAACTGGAATTAAAGCAATTCCTTTCCAACTGATTTGTAATGGGCAGCTCTGCAAAACTCCATGTAAACTTTCAGGTTATGCTGCCAGTGGGTAGAGCTCCTTTTATATCTTTGGATGTAGGATGAATGCTCTCTAGCTTCCTTCATCCCTTGTTGCTACATGTTTCTTTAGTGCACACACCCACTTTAACGGCATTTGCTGGGTTAGGTGTTTGTCTGTCTTTCCCTTTAGATGCTGTTATTTTGCCAACTGTTAACTCACCTGACAATGAAATCCCTTGTTGCAAAGGTTTCCTTTATTAATATTCTCTTTCACATATGTAGGGATCAGGAGATGGTGGGCTAAATTTGCACTAACATAGAAAGCAAGCATAAGGCTTTCCCCTGCATGTGCTTTCAATGTCTGATTAGAATACAAATAAAATATCAACTGTATGCATATAATTCTCTTTAAAGGTGAACATCGTACTGTGTAAATAGGTCTTGAACTAAACGAATGACTAGTAATTTAGAAGGCACTTACTGAATAATGAAGCTGTATAAAATTCAGAACATGTGTGGATTTTTCCTTCTTCTGAGTATCCCTCCTGGGAAGCAGTGCTCTGTTGCAGAGGTTCCATTTGCATGCTCTCAATGGAAAGCTTAAATTATGCTGTACTCTAGATGTGCGTACTTCTAACAGCTTACACCCATGTTGGCAGTGAAATGGGGCTGTGACATTGCTATCAAGTTTGTCTCACATTTTCATAGTAAACAGGAATACCTAATTAACTATGCTGGGACAGGCCATTGGGTAATTGCATCTGGGATGTCTGCTGACAGTGGCCTGTATATGATGCTTCAGAAAGAAACAAACTATAATGACAGGTGTCAATGCTGAGCAAGTGAACCTCAGCAGCTCTTAGTTGTTTCAATGACCGTGAAATGTGAACTTTACTTACCTTTTGCTGCAGTACAAAACTGTGTTGCAAGACAAAATTAATTTCTCTTACCAATCGCAGTCGTTCAGATCTCCTTAGAATGCCTGTTCTGGTAACCGATGTCCTGCTTTCCTGTGGCTTTGAAATCTTTAGATTTGTTAGATGAAAGATGATGTATTTTCACTTAGTGGTGATTATTTTCTTTCAGTAACCATTCATGCTCTGCTTTGCCTTTAGATGACAGAAATAGAACACAGGACATGAACAAGGTCAGTTTTCATGTTGTGCCTTCTAAATGCATTCCGCCTTTCCTTAGGGACGCTATATGATGTCATGTCATCGATGCTTTCCCTCGTAATGACCATCTTTCCTGAGAAGGGAGGGTATCAGAAGGATTCCTGTTCACTTGCTCAGTTCTAACAGAGCTTAATCTCCACCCTGAAGTCATGTTACTTGTTTTGTATAGATAGCCGTGTTTCTCTACCCACTTCACACAGCCATGTATCTGAGGGCTGAAGGCATCAAAGCTTGTGAAATCTTCTGAAGTCTGCAGAACGACCTTCACTGTAGAAGATGAAAATATATAGTGAAGGCAGGAGAGTGAGAGTGGGTTGCAGCTGTAATGAAGGTGTAATTGACAGTATCGTTGTTGCTTTTTGCATGATTTTTACTGTAAATTTCCAAGAATTGTCTGCTACTGACTCATCTTTAATGATGCTCCATGGTTACGTCTAAATGTTTTCCTTGGATTCAGAGCTCCCTAGTAATGACAGAGATGGCATGTTCAGACTATTTTTACCTACCCGAAATACCTTTTATTCAACTGTGATGAAATGTCTCTCGTGTCAGACTGCTGGTTTGACTCAGTCCCCCACAGATATGAACCAAGAAATTTCCCAGACTGTTTGCACCTCTTCAGACCGTGACAAGTAAAGCTGGTTCTCCTGTGTGACATTAGTTTCTAATGACATTGTATGTAGTGATCAGACGCAGTTAATTGTTGAGGGCATTCAGTTCTCTTCTAAGCTGTGTGTCAGGTCTTGAAGAATTGCAGGCTATCAAGGGTGAAGAAACTATTTTGATCTGCCTGTTTTCAATGCCTTAGGGCACCTGGAGGTGTTACTTGGTTTCCTTTTAGTACAGCTCTGAGAAGTATCAGTCTCCACTCAGAAGTATGTAACTGTATACTTGCTTTTTGGCATATTTCTGGAAAAGGTAATTAAGGAGAGAAACTCTGAGCTACTATAGAGAAAGTGGTTTGCTGGTGTTCCTGATGTGAACTGTGCTGTTAACCTAAAACTGGCACATCTGATCCATTCTATGAAGCAACAGTGACCTCCCATGGGCACAGATGAGCTGTCAGTGGTGTATGTTTCTATTTCATTGACTTGACAAATCCATTATGGAATTGATCACCTAATCCCAAACTACATGCAAGATTTCTCGGTTTTCCAAATAACTACCCAGACATTAACCTTGTTTATTCACCAGTTTTCTGGCATAGACTTTCACCAGCCTATACCTGTCACAAATATCCAGCAAAGCTGACAGCAAAAGTTTAAACTTAGGCGCCTAATATGCATACAAAGACAAAAGGGAAAAATCTTGTTATTTGGAGAACTGTGATGGGTCTTCCTTTGGGTGCTTCTCACTTTAACCAGTTTTTCAGTAAGAAAGTTTTTTATTCAGACAGACCTTGGAAAGATGTTGCAAGAAAAAATTTCCAGATGTTTTCTCCATTTTTGGTTTCTTGGTCCCATCTCCCCCCCCCCGTTTTCTTTGCCAAAGCAAACCTTTAGGAGCTACAGAGAATGGATCTGTACTCTGAAGCCTGGTTTCAAAGGTGGCTTGTCTGTGCTTTCTCAGCTCAAAAGTACTAGCCAGATGCTGGTTTGTTAACAGAATATAGTTGTTTTCCCAGAGGATCCAAAATGGGGGCTAGAGAGTAAAATGCATCATAGTCTGCTGTTACATATAACTGATGAAGTAAAACATGCTTGTGATAGAAAGTAAGCCTGTTGCTGAGCTCTGGAGAGGAACGATTCAGCTTACGTGTTGTTGGAGTGGGCTAATGGAAGTTAGCAAAAATTGATCTGCATTTGCAGGCACGAGCAGGTTCATAGACTCATGTCTTATAGACTGGTTAGATTTACTGTATTTTTAATGTGTTGGGATTGTCCTGGCATACTGTGGGACAGGGAATCGGTTCACAGTAATCTTCCATTTCCCCTCTATTTTCTTGAGCTCTCTGCATTCTTTCCAAACAGCTGAGTCTTCATGACTGCAGGTGGGGAAGTGCGTTTCCTCACGCTTGAAGAGGTAGGGATGTCTCCGATGATAAAATTGACCTTCTTCCTCCACGACTGCATGCTTGTTGCTGTTGGAAGTCACAGGGTCAGGCTTTTCATATGTGCCTTATTATCTCACTGTCATTTGGAAATCTGAATATTTAGTGGGCCAAGCAAAATCATTTTTAGAAACTAGGGAAGGAAACAAAGTGTTTTAAGATATTTCGTTTTACTCAGTTCTTGGGCCATGTTCTTGTTACATTTTTAATAGGACTGTACCAAGTTACGCCTACTGAGAACAGGGCTCTTAGGGGTTTGTTCTTGGCATTATTTTTATACCTTCAACATGAGCACTGAAGCCTTTAGAACCAATGTACATTTAGCTCTTAGGTTCAGACATACGTGATGATTGAGGAACAAGGGGTTATTGCGCCTCAGCTAGGCTGGACTAGTTGAACGAAGAAAGAAACAGTGTGAAACAAGCCTACGGGGCTTCTGGGGGCTTTGCTTCTAAAATGAAAACTAGACATTTCCATGCAGAGGAATTGGCGGGGGGGGGGAAGCTATCCACATACACGTCCATCTGTGTGTACACTGAATAGCCCTAAAGTAAATTTTAATATTATATTTGCCAACTGACTGTGCTCTGAAATCCACAGATGGTTCATCTTTCAAACAAATAACCTTCAGATTGTGGAGTACCAGCATCTAACTGTAGCTAGAGGGTACCAGTGTGAAGCAATTTCGAAGTAGGGCTCAGAGCTTTCTGTTCCTTGTGAAATGCAGATTTAGGCTGCCTAAACTGTTTTGTGAATTTCTGTACAGTTATTTTGGTTGAAGGAGATTTGAGCAGAAAGCACAGGAAAAATGTAAGTACTTAGGTTTGACTTTTTAAGAAATATTTTAAAGTATTTTTTCATGAAATTGAATTTTAAGAACATATTAAAAAAAACCCCAAATTTAATAAAGCATTTAGACCTGACCCAATGAGCTCTCTTCAGTGACCTCAATGTTCTTGGCGCAGCTAGGGAACCAAAACAGTAAGTTGTCTCCATGTATATTGTTTCACTTCCACTCACTCACTGAGAATCTATTTGTATTTAATTTTTCATCATCCTTTTAATTTGCAACAACTAAAAAACAAAACCGAGCCAAGAAAATCGAGTGAGCAATATAAAATTTTGTTCCTGGTATCCCAAGTTCTGTCACTAGATGGTGCTGTGAATTAGACTGTAGGAAACCCTCACTAGCAAACAAAACACATCAGAAACAAGAAGAGATGAGCAAAAAGCAGCATAAAGGGGAATATATCAGGGTTTCGAAACCTCGTGTTGAAACAAATCTGATGTATGAGGATCTCCCTGTGTTCCCCAATGTTGTTTTAAATTGTACATCAGTGAGGAATATGGCAGAAATTCCATTTTTATTATTTTTCGCTCCCTGCAAAATTGGTGACTCAAACCTGTCAAATATTTGTGTAAGTTTCTGAACTGGCTGACAGTTTCACTGTGAGCTGTAACTAGAATTCAGGGTGAAAGGGACAGTGCACTTTCAGAAATGCAGCTGGTCTTGGGTAATAAGTCAGAACAGTCCAGGTGGAAGCTCGGGTGAAATTATTAATCTCAGAGGATTCATAGAAGGTAGCATTTAAATGTGAGTATTGTAGAACACAAGGGACTACGTGGTACAGATTCTGTCATATGAGCTACGGCTTTATTCATGTGCCTAGACATCTTATTATTTTAGATAAGCTCAATGTCCCACAGGCCCTTGAACGGTGCAGGTCTTCTGTGAGTGCTGTGTCACACCTGCCGTTCCCTGCAGATGTCTTGGGTACCCCAAGGCATCTCAGCAAGCAGAAGATGCACATAATAAGGCAGCTGGCTCTCACTCTGAATGTCTTTATAATGTCTTGCTATAAATATCATAGCTGCTACTCCTTTTTTCTACCATCTCTACGTTTCTGAATCTCAACATTGAACTATTCTGCTTCCTGGCATTCATGCCTTTGAAAATGTTCCTTTTTGTCTCCCTGCAGCTTATAGGGATTGTTACCGGATGTGAATTTAGTTTAGACCTGTACATCCGTACCAAAACAATGCTTCAGTAAAATAGAGGCCTTTTGCTGGCTCTGCAGAGGATAGACTCGATTTAAGGATGCACAGTTAGGGTTAACTTTTTTTTTTTTGGTCTGTGAGCTAGAGCCACAAACACGTATTCTTTTTGAGACTGGGTACTTGAGCAGTCTTCTCTATTTACAGTCTTTTTTTTTTTTTTAAGGGTCATTTATCTGCTTAGTTATTGAAATACAATGACATGGCTGGCAGCCAGTCAAAATACGTGGTTTCTCCAACTCTTTCACAATATTGTCTCTCTCACCTTTTAAGTCCTGACCCTGACAGACACAAGCACATGGGATCTGCTGTTCTGCTGGGAGACTGTTGCTACTCAAACAGTTTTGCTTGCTTACGTTGAGAAGTGAGTTATTCCACATGAACAAAGGTGGGGAAGTTGAGCCCCAAACTCCTAAATTTTCAGATTATTTCCTTACAGTTCTTTTATTTGTAAATCCTTTCTCTTCAGTCTTGTCCTATCTTGGCTGAGATGGCTATAAAATGCTTAATAATCTATTTTCTTTTTCTGCCTAATCTCAGATTTGATGGTGATCTAGTGGAGAATGTCACTTAAGGATACAAGGCTGCTCTCTGCCATGTTTTATCTTGTAGTTGTCTTTGGTCTGCCTTTTCTGGCAGGGATTCAGTAAAGCACTTAAGAAGTTAAGTGCTAGCCTGACATTAAGCATAAACATGTGCTATTTGAATTGGGACCCTTGCACTTTTTTGTTTATGGTAGTTAAATATTCCATGAAGTTCCTTGGTGCACTAGTTTTGATGTCAAGCTAGGCTTGTCTACAAAGGTATTGAGTTTGCTCTTCAAAGATATGTGATGCCTGAATAACTGATTACATCTGGCTGGGCTTGACACAGACTCAGTTCTGGCAAGCACAAAGAAAGTTTGGTGATTCTCCACTGGATCGCTTACAGAGCAGCAAGCAGTGAGGGGACAAAACACTAAAATGCAAATTGTACAGGTAGCTATGAGATTTTCATGCATTTAATGCACTGCACCAGTCAGAACTCTTTCAACAGCTGCATGAATTCTATGTGTGAGAGGGTGACATGGGGACACTTAATCCCACAGGTGATTCCTGATCTCCTATACTCTGCTCTGCCTAGTATGTTTTTGGACTCTAAATCTTCTGGGTCTCTGATTGTCTGTGGGATATTAGAAGATTTGCTTTCAAGTGCATCTCTTTATAAAGAGCAAGGGCTGTTTCAAGTTCTGCTTATATTCCCTATAGGAGGTAAGCTTCAAGGTTCCTGTACTAGACTAGAACTTCTCACAGTAGATTGTGAGGCAAACACCACTTCTATTAGCACACAACTCTTTCCAGTATATTTTAGTCCCTTGATGTTGAATTTCTACTGCCATTGAAAGGAGTTCCAACAACTTCTAACGTTCACTGAAGATATTTGCCAGAAACTTTATGCTTCCACAACCAAATCCTCAGAGAACCTCTCATCTCAAAAAAAAATTTAAAAAAAAAAATGCACATAAACAATGTTCCTTAATATCTGCATGTCAGGGAGTCTGGAGAGAGAGGCACCCTATTAGTCATTCAGCAAGCCAGAGCAGCTGAATGAAACAAGAATTAAGATGGACCAAATTGCAAATGCTCTCCTATTAACTGCATTAACTACATAAAAATTTGCTTATTTAGGGTTAATAATTAAAGTAATACGTAAGTGGGGATAAGAAAATAAAGGCCCTAAATCCATTTTTCCCTTCTGAACAAATACATTGACAGTCACAGACAACAATGGTTTGTAATCTGGGGTCAAGTTTCAGAGCCTTTTTCCCATACACTGAGATTGTACTTCACTCCCAATGGCTTTCATCCAAATTCTTTCAGCATCGGGGAAATGACTCTCACTGAGGTCAGTTAATACAGTCCTACCATGGCTACATAAGAAAAGAGAGAATTGATTTCACATAGATCTAAAAATGCTACTTACTCTGTGTAGGTTGGGCATGGTTCTGCCTAGACTACCTAACAAGGGAAGAGCCACTGAGCGTGGTGGTTTGCACTGTAGGTGCAAAATGTGGGTCAGGTGTGGGAAAGAACAGGCAAATGTCCCCTAACTTGCCTCTGCAGAGATGGGTAGGGTCAGGGTGTCACTTTGCCCTTTGGCGGTTATTTGAAATGTGGTGCAGGATCTTTACTGATTAGTTTAGACCCCTTAGGACCCTTGAGATTTCACCTCATTTATGCTGGTTGCATCTGAAAATGTATCACCCTTTTCTGAGATACGTGAAAAATCCTACCCTGAGCATGCATATAATACTGGGTCTTTACAGCCAACAGTAGGGAAGATTAGAGATGCTGGAGCTATTGTCATTGTTTGTAGTATTATCGCATCTTTGCTGAAACAGGAGTAAAAATACTGTTATCCCTTATCCTCGACCTAAGGCAGTCACTTTGCAAATGGGGAAATAATTTTGATTTTAAAAAAACCCAAAACAACAACAAACAACATTTTCTGTAGACATGGAAGGCAGGAATTTAATGAGATTCTGGCTGGCCTGAGAGGACAGGACATAGCAAACAAAATCCCTCTTATGGTGGGTAATCAAGTTCATGATATCCGAAGTTAACGCTTAATTATGAAATTGATCCAGACATTGCTATGCTAATCTCTGGATAATAACACAATGAATAAGAGCAGAACCCTGAAAAACAACTCTGTAAAATTTCCGAGATTACTGAACTACTTTATTTGTTCAGTGTTGTGTATAGTATTGCTTTTTGCTTTTCTTTAATAATGGTGACATCTGGTATTTATCTAAAAATAAGGAAGTACAGCTTCTTAATCAACAAGGCTAAGAAATGTATTCAGCAGCATTCAGTTCCTTTGTAGTAGAATAAACTAATCTCTAAGAGTTTTATGTATGCATAGCTCTGTTGTGACATAGCTTTCATAACCAAGCCTTTAGGTTCTATTAAGCTTCGGCACAAAGTTTAAGAAGTATCCCAGTAAGACAGGGATGTATCAGCGATCTCACAGGGGCCAAAGGCTGGTGAGTTATACAGGATGGTAAAGTGAACATTAATCTCAGTTCAGAACTTTAAGAGAACTCTTGCTGATCTTTATGGGGCCTACTCCTTTTGCTATAGCTGAGCACGTGCTTAAACAGTTTACTGAACTGAGACTTAAGCAGTAACACAGTTCTGGGTGTATTTAAAGTGTATTAATTAGCTACAGTGCTTGGCGGACGGGAGAAAATGTGCTAAGCATTCAATTATTGTTTCCCCCTTATATTTCAGAACTTCATTCCCCTTTCATTGGAGTCAAGGAAAGCCTAAAGGTAGGCAGAAATTACGGCAGTAACCATAGCCTAAGAAAAACACAGTCTGCTGAATGTATGCAAAGTGCCTTTACATGCAGCTTGTAAAGCATTGGGTAGCTCTATTTCGGAGGTGGATGTGTTGCTCAAGCAGTTGTATAGCTTTGAACTGTTGAATCCTCACAGCAACTATTGAATGGCTACACAGCAACAACGTGACAACGTCTGGCCACAGTTGTTAAACAGGCAGAAATGTGGAGCGGTGGTCCAGAGCTTTTGTGTTACAATGCAGAACAGCCAAATATGGCAACCCTGTGCTCATTCCTCCAGGCACCTGTGTTCAGACATTCTTCCCAGAAAATTAAAACCTCTCGGTTGCAGATGTGAGCTCCTGGAGAAATTCTCCATTTCTCACCAGCTTTTGCCATCTGCAATTGCTTGTGTCCAATAAGCTTTGTCAAGTAAAGCGTGCCACACACTGCAGATGAGGAAAATAACATGTGTCTCATAGCCCTCCAATAACAGTCTGTGAATAAATCTTCCTTCTGTGCAACTGATGTCTCCTGGAAATCTGTCTAAAAGGGCAAATGAGAAAATTGCTACTCTTGAGTAGTTATATTTTATGGAAATATATTTATTGGTGATAGGACAGATTTACTTAGGATTGTTCCTGCTATAGTTCATATAATTTGTTTGAGCCATGAATAAATAAATGATTGCTATGTCAGCTTTTGAGGATCAGACTCTCTGACCAAACCAGTCTAACCTGGCGGTTGTTTGGGTTGGTTTCTTGCCACGTGTATTTTTTTTTTTCTTGAGCAGTAAGTTCCCATGAAAGTGCCAACATATTCCCCCTTGTTGTGAGTTAATATTTCATTAGCATAAATCATTTCATGTCTTGTGGAGTCTGACCTAATTTCTCCATGAGTACCAACCTGCATCTAATCCTTCTTTGTCATTTGTGTTGCTGGGTAAATTCCAGTACCACTTCCTTATGCTACAGCTACTGCCCTTACAATTTCTGCTCTTGGAAGATTTCATTCTTTAGTCTCAGAGCTCCTGTCTCTGTCAGCAGGTCCTTCTTTCACCTAAGGATTACACAGACACAGAAGAAATGGAAACAGCAAACTACTCCACAGTGATATCTAGGGCTTTTTAGGGCCGTACTGGTACTCCCTTGGAGAACAGTAACGAGCTGATGGAAATGCCCACAAGAAAAAGTTTTATTCTTATCAAGAAGGTTAATGTCTCTCACTTCAGACTAGTCTTAGCTGCTTTACATTAGGGAAGTTCCACCGATTCCAGCAAGGCTTTGCTAACTGAGCCAATGAGCACAGCACGAGTGCTGTATTCCTACAGTAAACTGCATCACGTTCCAAAAAAATATACTTATCAAGGAACAGAGGTGAAAGATGATGCAACTTTCTAGGATATGTAACTGACTGAGGGTAAGTTTGTGTAGAAATAAGAAAATGCAAAAATACAGGTGTTGCTTGGAGTTTGCTCCTCTTTATCCAGGGTTAAGAGGCTAATGGAAGCACAACACGCACAAGGAGATCTTGTTCAAAAAAAAAAAAAAGGGAAAAGAAAAAAGAATTAAATATTTACCTAGTAAAAGAAATGCCAATTGACAGATTAAATATGCAGGTTCTTTGTTATCATTCCAATAATTCCAGAACAAAAAGTCAGAGCTGAAGGAGGAGCAAATATCTGGTACAAGCCTTACACCTGTGTAAAGCAAGAAGAGACTTACCACCTGCAGTTCTCTGGAGAACAGTGACCCCCTAGAAATGCTGTGATTTTTTTCTCAGTCCTTCTGCATCCTTTTCCACCTCGGGTGCATTTTTTTACCCTCTTGCCACTTGTATATACTAAAGGAATTCATGAGAAGAACCAAGCTATCTAATCTGTCAGGGTAATTCCTGCATTGAAATAAACCAAGCCAACATAGATAAATTGATTTTGAGGGACCTGGACAGATTCATACCCCTGATGATGTGGTCACTGGTGTAAGCGTTGTGTAAATAGACATTTCTGATGCTTTTGTTGTCAGATTCGGCCTGATCCAGGAACTACAGGTCCAGCTTTGTGTGGGATATATGCCTAAGAACCACAAAAGTTCAAGTTTTTTCCAGTAATGAATGTGCTTGAGCTGCAGTGAGTGGCGGATGATCTAAATTTTGTGCTGAATGAAACATTCTGAAAGAAAGTTACCCTGTAGTTTCAGCCCTTCTCAGATCTGTGGCTATTGCTTCAATCTATGGGTAAGTCATGAGTCCTGTTCTCTAGCCACTAAAAGGCACAGAACCCAGTATTTAGTGAAAAGAGGCTAGACATGGCCCCAAACATTTTGGGGTTTCTTTCTGCTGTAAGTGATTACCTCTACATCCCCTACTTGTCATGTGGTAGGTAGTAATACTAGAAGCTCTGCACCTCATATCCCTTCCCATGTGATGGTTTGCACCAACAGTCACAATCAGATCATGGTGACTTAGTGATGTTAGCTGAGCTGTATCCCCTGACTGGGTGACAGCTTTTCATGACTGTGCAAGTTAAATGCATTCATATAAATAGTCTTTATAGAGAAAGTGCTATATGGATACACGTTTTAATTTGCATTTCCACTTAGTAAAGAGCAGGGAAATTATTAGGTTAGCAGAACTCAGTGAATGAATTGCTGTTCCATTTGTTAAGTGTCCAAACCTACCCTGCTTTTAAGAGCAGTGTTTCCATAGGCTTTATAGCGTGCTGTGCAGGGATGGGACGTACCCTTTTAAGGGTACCAATGCAATACATGGACCAGGACTCAACAAGCTGTTTCAGATTTCTGCAAGGCCCAGGGGCTTAGCTTCCAAGTAGCTCAGAGTGTAATACCTGTATAACCATTCTAAATGTTCAGAAAACACTTGATTTTGTTGCTATTATTGGAAAGCTTGAAAGTTAGCCCATGTAGTGGAAAAAAATTCTTTAGTCTCAGACTCAGTTCCTTTCTTAGGTTCATCTTAAAACAAATATTTAAATAACCTTTTTAAAGCACCAAAAAGGGATTCTTCTTTTATTTTGCTGGCCCCTGAAGCATGCTTACCTTGTTTATAATCTTTTGGGGTTTGGTGGTTTTTTGTTTTTTTTATAGAAATCTGTCGGAAGCACAGGCAGTATTACACAAACAAACTGCAGGTGCACTAGTAGCCCCACCACAACAGCCAGAGACACATGCTGGATAAAATATTCAGGGAATATGCACATCAGATGGCACTGGGAGCTTTTCAGTCGGAATAAGAGAACTATTCATTTAGCGTTATTAGCTAGACATTTGATGCATCAACATGAAAGGGAAAATTTTTGTGCTCAGCAGATTAGACTAGAATCTGCTGAGAAATCCTTTTGAATTCACAACGGTTTTGTTGTTCCTTAATATTGTGCATGCAAATTAGTGGCTCCTCCTTTCGTGAAGTTTCACTGGAAATCAGGTGTCAAACATGGTTTTTACCAATTAGCCTCACTTTTGGCAGGCTGGCTCTCACTGCTGAAGTGGTGAGTACACGGGGGGAGAAGATGACTGCTGAGACTTCTCTTGCTGGGTGCCTTTGTAGCTAGTGGTGAGGTGCTTGTTACAGCTGAGGTTATTAGATATAGTTGCAAATAAGCTAACAACTTCACTTCTTTTTCTTTTGTGTGCAAATGTCTAGCTGTGGAAGTAAGCACTCTGGTGTTTTATGGGGCACCAGCGGCAAGCAGGGAGGCTACAGAGGCCAGAATGCAAAGTGCCAGTCAAGGCTTAGCCTAAAACCCAGCCTGTAAAATGGGAATGGTACTCATGTCTTTTCTCCATCCTTTTTTGGTTTAGGTTGCAAGTTCTTTGGCACAGAAATTCAGTTGCTCAATGTGTATACAGAGCACCCAGTAAAACAAGACCAGTGTCTTCTGTGGGGTTTAGGTATTACTGAAATACAAATCAGTAGTAGCAAACTGAGAGGGGCAGATCAGCAAATCTTTGGATTTGGCTCTGATATGCGCAGTGTGAAGTGTCCTGCCCCAACGCTGATAAAGCCATTCAGATGTGGGAACCACCCAAGGTATGGTCAGTGATGACCATCTAATTCATTGCGGGACTGAATTTTAGAGACTGACACGGAAACAAGAGTCTCGTTCCCTGTTCTGTATGGAGCTGGTGGGTGGAAAATGTCTTTCTCCCTTGAAAAAATATAACCTGAGTCCTAGCTGCATGGGGAATGACTACTTGTAGGTAAAGAGGATTTCCGTTTGTATGGCTCATGCTCTCTCTGTTGAGGGTGCAAATAGAGGGCAGACGAATGCTAGCGTGCATGGCAGGCTTTGAGAGGCAGATATTTTTCTGCTAAAACTTAAGCTGAATGTTAGTGTCTGTAGAGGCACTGGAGTAACACTACACCTCTCAGCAACAGTGAGCTTCATCCAATACCTCATTGCACTCTGTGGCTTTCTGTACATACTGTTGTCCCTCAGGTCAAATTGTTTTTGTTACAGCAAGCTGAATGGCAGCTGATATGATCGGTAATACTTGGAGCGATAATTCTGCAGGGTTGTAACTTGCATTGGCTGCTGTGTTTGTTCTTCCCAGGGAGAGAAGGGTTTAACAAAGAAATGGACGATGCTGTATATGTTGCTCAATAGGATAACTTCTGCACACATTTTACAGACAGAAAACCGAGCATATATGATACCATCAAACTACTTCATTCCAAAACCTGCTGCTCCTTAAAATGTCAGATCTCTAACCTTCAGACACTATTCTAAGTCTTTTTGAATCTTTGCATTCCAGGGGGTGCTGCTAGGCCTAGGCCGAACTGTGCTTTAGGAAAATGGGGGTGCTGTTCTCTTGGTCACTCTCTCCTGTGGGGGAAACCCACTAGAGGAGGAATAATGTCTATGTGATATTTTGCGTGCTGCTGAAAGCTCTTTCTGTTTGTGCTCAGGAAGGGCTGTGTATGTGCAGGACTTCAACTAATCCACCCTGCTAAGAGAGCTTGTGCTTGGTGCAAGACCAGTTGAGTCACTGTAACTCTGGCTGGCACAGGACCCAGGAAGGCTTGTTTCTGTCTACTTGTGAAGACCCACCTAGCTGTGATCTGGGGGAGTGGGTTTGTCTGGTGTTGGATTCATAGCTCCGATAGCAGCACTATGGGAACTTGAATAAAGGTCTTTGGTCCCCATGGTTGAATTTCGTCTGCCTTAAAGTCAGTATCTATAAGCTAGACAGGGAAATCTCAGCTGGTCATCTAAGTTGCGTTTACAGTCAAGAAAGAAACGGGCATCCTGGGGGACCCACCTTAACTCAGAAGGGTTGCATGAATTACCTGTTGGAAGCTGTGTTTCTATGGAGTAGAGATGGGATACGTAAGCACTTAACTGTGTTTCTCTTCACAATCAGTGTGATGGGTGTGTTAATACTTCTCATCTCAAGTTTTTTTCCTGTTTGTGGGCAACCAAAGACAGCCATGCTGTTTCTATGTTCTATGCCCAGGGCAGTATGGCTTGAGGCATCTGACCTCTGCTACAAGAGAAACAATAGCATGTTGTTAACACTTTCTGCTGGCCTATGTCTTCCACTTGATCTGAGCCTTTCTTTGCTATTTAGAAGCATAAGCTCCTAAGATAAGGCTTGGAGTTTGTCTGCATTCACTAGAAGGGTTTCATCATGGGACCTTCACCTCAGCTGTCTGGATGCTGTGTACCATTATCTGAGCCAAAGTGTGCAACAAGAATGGTCTTAATATGATAAAAATCTAAAGCAACGTGTTCTGCATCTGTGAATTGCTGTGGAACCAGGTGTAGGGTAGGTTTCCATGAGTGAAGAAGGGTCAGAAACTTGATGAAGGTCTTACTGATGAAACAGAAAAGACTTGAAAAGAGCAATTTCCTTGGGAGCTTGCTTAGTCACTCTACCTAAAAAGGAAGGAGCTGGCACAGGTCTATTCCAGGGACTGTTACAGTGTTTTGTGTACTTGTGCCTAACTCATGTGACAGCTTTGACTCATATTCCTCTGTAAGCCCCAAGTAGACCCCAGTAACCTTTCATGTCCTCTCACTTACTCAATGTGGTGTCTCGTAACCTGTTCCTCATCTCACGTTTCTGTTGCTTTTTCAATTTCCAGCTGTATCTGATAGACAAGGAGGTGGCCTTGTGGATCTTGACAGTTAGAAAGGAAGGATTAATGGTGAAATAACATTATTTTAGGACAAAAAAAAATCCCTCCTCTTAATCCTATTTTTGACCTGAGTGATTGTGAGGTAGAGTAGGTACATAGCATGTTACGTGCAGAGATGATATCCTTCCTGAATGCAGGGAAGGAGGTATTGATATCCCTAGAGAAATGGGGGTTGAACTGCAGCTTACAGCGGGGCTCGTCTTCAAGCATCACTCAGATTGCTGGGAATTCCCACCTTCAATCTATCTGTGGTCCTAATCTTCAGTTATACTGAGCATCACTCATGTGAGGAATTGTCCCTGAACTGGGTGGCAGCCAGTCCTTTGAGACTCTCCTCTTAATACACATCTTGGTTTGGGTTTTGTTTTTTTTTTTTGTTTTCTTTTGAGGGTTTTGGTTTCGGGGTTTTTTTTGTTTGGTTGTGGTTTTTTTTCTTACTGAGCTCTGCTGCCCCTCAGGTGTCACAGATGAGTCTGCTGTGCATGTACCTGGTTCTGACCTCAAAGGGAGAGGCTGGAAACCAAGAATGTTTCTGGAGTAGATTGAGTTGGAGTTATTTAATGCCATACATTGAGCCTCTATCCACATTCATATACTCTGCCCCAGGCCCAACACCAGAACAAAACATCTAGACTTGGGCTATGCGTTTCTGGAGATGAAAGACTGGCTTCTGGAATGAGGGGAAGAGGATGAGGTGTGGAAGAAAAAGCTTATTTGTGATTACAAGCCTGCTGCTCCCACAACACATACACACTTGTGCAGTGAATATTTCACTGCCAGGTATTTCAGGGGAATTGTAAGCCAGAAACAAACAAACAATATATAAAATGGCAGGGATGACAGAAAAACAGTCTTAGAGCATCCACGCTTTGCCCAGAGGTCTCTGTAAATCAATGACAGCAGGACTGTCTGCTCTCCTCTCCTCTTCCATGTGCTGTCAGACTTATCATAGCTTGGGAGTAGCTAAAGAGTTGTGTTTTTTCCTCTCTGAGGCTAGCTGCCTTTTTACTTGTCCCCAGGGATTATGTTTGCATTGCTGTTGGATCCTTTTCCTCCTCCTGCTGATGTGCTGTGAGCTAGATGCTATTATAATGCTATTATTCCAGCTGCAATAGCCAGCAAGAGTCAGAGCCCGTGGATGCCAATGACAAGATTCTAGGTGGTTTTCTGACCTTCAGAGGAGTGTATTCAGCTCTTGCGCATGTCACCAGCTTTAAATATTCAAAAATCTGGAATCCGATCCTCAAAACCATAAGATTGGCTTGAGATTAACAGGATTAAATAAACTTCAGTGTTTTCTTATTTGTAGTCTATTCTTGAATCTTAAACATGCTTAGGCTTACGTTTGCAAGTACTTCTCTGCAGTTTAAGTCCCTGGGATTGGCCTTTCTTAATTAAGTGGAGATATACTCTTAACCACTTGATTCCAGGTGCTGGCTCTTTAAGATAAATGTCAAATGTCACAAATTTGAAAATAAACCAGAACAGTTGGATGGGGGAAAAAAAGTGAAACATCTTGGCACCTCAGACCTCGCAATGAAGTACCATAAGAGGCATTTTACTTGCTCATACTGTTTCACCCACTTCTCACAGAGAGTTGCCAATTTGCTCCTGAGAGACTGAGCAAATCTTACTCTTCCTGCAGGACAAGTGGTCATTTTCAGCATGAGTCAACAACAGTAAGCCGCACTTCATTAGGCTGCTTATGCCTTGAGCCAAATCCAAGCAGTCAGAAAAATGTAACGGTCCCCATAAAACAGGTCACAGTCAGAAGAACGTAATGGTCCCCATAAAACATGTTGTGTCCTGTTTTACTGCGCTTCTAGTGCAAACCTCCTAGCTGCTGACTGCCGTCGTTCTAGGTGAAATGGAAGAGGAGTGATCAAGAAATTTTGGGCAGTGGGTTTCATGCGTCCTGCAGGAGACAGGCCCAGCTGATGTGAATGTGAAACCAGCATTAGAGAGTGACTGGATTTATCTTTGCCAAGCCTTGAAGACATCCAGGGTGGGGGACATAGGTGGGATGTTAACCTCAAGTATGGCCAGGTGAAGAGGAACTGTGCTACTACACTGCTGTGAGCTGGCCCTTCCTCTGTCTGCGCAGTCTGTTCTCAGCCTCTTCTCCTCCCCACCTCACATATTTTGTTGTCAGCAGCTGGGTTTGCTTTGGCTTTTAATGTCTAGAGATACCCAGAATACTTTGCATGCTTTGCTGCAGTGGTTTGTGCTTTAGTAATTCCAGAAGCAGAAGTCTCTCAGTGGAGATCTTTGAGCCAGAGTAGAGACAGGTCCTGGAAACCATGGAGCACACAGCAAGTCTTGTTAGCCTGCATTAATTACCAGCAAGATTCTCACCTGCTAAGGTGGTGAGTGTTATTGCAAAAGCTCTAAAATAGATTATTTTGCGTGGCCTTGGGACCAGCGTTAATATTATTGGGGAATTAATTCACCATTCTCCCACAGAACATAAATGAAACAGAAAAAGTCTCCCCTTATTAGGTAGCTGATGCTTGAGAGAAATTCCAGGTAGGAGGAAAGCGGCAACAGATAGTGTGGTGGAGCTTTTGTCCAAGTCAGGGAGAAGCAAGCTAGCTTTAGTTAGTAAACTAACTTCCTCCTGAACGGACAGATTTCCTAGGGTTCAACCATGCTGGGCTCTCTTCCTTGTCTCAAAGCTTATTTTCCTGAAAAGTTCTTCTTTTAAGTCTTCTCCCAAAGTAGTAAGGGCAGGATATAAACCACAAATTTCTGTTGCTTACAGAGGATGGAGAGCCATATAAGCTTATGGAGAGCGGGACTTAAAAGTTATCGGAGGTACACTCTAATCTGCTAATGAGATTGTCTAATGAGGAGGAGCTTTCTGCAACTATGTTTGTGAAATGGTTATGACTACATATGACTAAAATCCCTGTGTGACTGCAGTCAAAGGACTTAAACCATGACCAGTCATCACTGAAGCACACACTTAACACTATGGACCAGCGTAGGCTGTCATCGCAGCTAACGTATTGCATACTTGAAATGAAGACCAGACTTAATGGTAATGCAATAAAGTATTTAGTACCTTCATCTTTCAATCTTTCAGTTCGTATAATCATTTAGGGACGAAAGCAGCAGTAGTGACTTTTCAAGCTCATGAAGAATTACAAGATGTAATTTGTTGTCAACAGTATTAAAAAGTGCAGTATCACAACAAAACATTACTGTGATGACTGAGATCTCTGTGGAAAGGGATCATATATGTCACATGAGCAGTTTAGGCTAGTAAGCTAGTTTTAAAAAGTTTAGGTATTTTATTGTATATTATTGTTATATGAGTAAATAATTTCAGGGGTTCTTGTTTTCTAATATCTTAGAAGGAACTGATTTTCACAAAAAGCAGAATGCTTGCTCCATAAATACTGGGACCTTTCTGAGAGACGTTAAACTAGATGATAGAAATTTGAAAAAATGCACATACCTAACAGTTTTCAAAAAGCATCTTTCACTAAGGGTGGGAACAGAACGCAGCCCTGCTGGGGGCCCTTCCTGCCTGAATGCTGAACTTGATACACTGTATCTGTGAATTTGGGTTTTGGTTGGATATGTTGCATTTGGGTTTTTTGGGGGGTTGGTTGGCTTTTTTTTTTTTGATACAGCCAATCAAAAAGCTCATTCAGTTTCTGAGTATTCAGTGATTTAATGACAGGGCAGGATTTAGTATTGCACTTCGTGTCTTTATGCCTCAGTTAAAGGGCTGAAATGTTCCACTTGTTACGGCTGTTAAGAAAATACATTTAGTTTTGACTAGATAGAGTGTTGGCAAAGCTTGGAAGGGAAACTGAAAACAATGCTTTTCCTTATATGAAAATATTTAGCATCTCAGTTCAGATCATTTGTGTGTATTTGTTCATTTGTTTCAAATGTTTCATTTATATGTTACAAAGAAGAAACAAGTCAGAATAATTGAGTCATAATATTTTCACAATATTGAGATGTTTAGCTGGGAAAGTCCGAGTTTACCTCACTGTAGCAACTTGTAATTGGAACAGTATGATCTGATTTGTTTTGTTTTTCTGTGATGTTATCAGAGAGAACAGAAAACTTTATGCAAATTCTGGAGAGCCCTAAGCACCACTAGCTTAATGCAGATATTTGTGCCCTGCACCCTGACCTTGTGCCTTCGAAAGGTTGGTTTCTGCTGCTGGCTGCAGAGAAATTAATTCTTGGTAAAAATACACAACATTCCTTTTTCCGTCTGTCAAGCTCCAGTGAATTTTTCCCTTTTCCATGGCACAGGATTGACTGTGATAAATGCGCAAAACTGGCTGAAGTGTTCACCTTCCTACCTGTTCCTTTGCAAAGGGCAGCTGGGGGAGTGTGTGTGCATGCAGGATGCAAGCGGAGAGGCTGCCGTAGTCCGTCCACTCGGCTCTGCAGGTGAGCGGCAGTGCTGAAATCATGATTTTCGCCAAGAGCGGAGAGGAAGACAGGCATAGAAAATAGATGATCTATAGCCAAGTGTTTCCCATCGTTTTCAGGTCAGCATTGGCAACTTCTTCCTGAAAGCTATGAATTTATTCACCTGGCCATAGCATGCCTGCATTTGGCACCCTTCTGTGTGATGCACTTGAACTCCAACAGACCCAGGCTTTGTGCTCTCGCTACCTGCAATTGTAAAGCAATAAATGATTTTAACATTGTTTAACGTGTAATCCAAACCGTGTGGGGCTCTGTCCAATATGAAAATTCTGCCCTTCTGTAAACATAAAAGCAACTTAAAATTCTTTCTTTGGAAAGCACCTGGCCTTGTCTAATCTGAAAAAACCCCACAACTTAGACTCTTAATATTTGGGTTTAGGTCTCCCAAATGCAGTTACAACTAGTGCTGGTGCAAAAGTGGACAGATCACACCATAATCCAAAGAGGATTAACGAGAGAGAATCTGTATGCCAGTTGCTACCTGGTGTTTTAATTGGATGTTGGAACTGTTCAGTGACCTAGGTGCATGAAGTTGCAAGGAAAAAAAAGCCTGAATTCTAATGCATACAGAAATGTTTTCCACTTTTGACCATGTGCATTGTCATTTCTCCTCATATTTTTGCTGTGCTGATATCCCTGGTAAGTCTGACACATTACAGAGCATGGAAAGACAGAAGTAGCGAAATCCTGCAATTGGTGTTTCTCTACTATAAGTGATCTTTTCTAGAGGGGAAAACAATGAAGTAATTTAAACTAGGTTTGTTACAGTCTTGTTTTATTTTTTTACTTGTTCAGTGTTTCACAGACTGATTGTGTGAGGGGAAATCCCCAAATTCTTTCTGCAGAACTTGTGCAAATGTATTCCACTTCGGGTTTATGTTAGCTGGCAGAAAAGCTGTTCCTCTGAGCCCAGCTTGAATGCATCTCCATTCGTTAATCATAAACAATCTTTGCATGGCCCTTTGCCAGGTGGGGATACCCAGCAACATGTTGCTGAATCACTGGGGTCAAATAGTTGACTAGGAGTGTACAGTAGCTATCAGAGGGGAAATGCAGCTCCCAGAATCTTTGTTATAAGCAGGTTTTTCCAAAGTGACTTTGGCTAATATTTTTCAAAACTAGTTGTGCATTTTACTGTTGCACAGGGATCACACTCAGAAACATACACTTCCGGCTGTATTTGCCTCCTTATTTTGGTAAAACATTATTCTCAACAAAAAAATATAGCTAAGAGTGCAAATGAGTACGTAACTGTGATAGTCATAACACTTGAGGTTTCTACATCTCGCACTAAGAGTGTAATCATTGAAGTTTATCAGATTTTGTCAGGCTTCAGTTAGAGCTCCTAAAACGCATTGAAAGTTCCTCTGTAGAAGCAAGCTGTAAAAGCTAGATGAAATTGTAGTAACTGTAGTGTCTTACTGAAGAGATGCTGGTCATACAGTAACTGGTTGTAGGACTGGCATTACAGAAGAGAGTATGAGTTGAATGAATTCTGACAGCCGAGCCTCACATTACAGGTAAGGATTCCTGAGGCCTGAGTTTCTTGCATGGTAAACTTTCAACATTAGTCTTTCCCTGGCTCAAAGTACCTTAAGAGGTGAAATTGTATGGAAAATAAATCAAAACTATTGACAGGTAAACAAGAGAGAGACAAAGGAGAGGGTTAAATGGAAAATTAAGTGCCTTCATTGGTACTTGCACCAGAATCATCAAGTACAATAACAGCTGGTTTCTGTACCGGCATTTAATACAATAAAAGATCACCCAGTGAGAATTCTAGTCATTGAAAGAAAAGAGCAGGGAGTTTTCATAACTGAGTCCTACAAAAGGAAAGCCCCTAAATTTCCAGGGAACTGTCAATGTTAATCAAATGCTTTCTGTGCATCTGGAGTGAAAGAAAATACCCTTATCTTTCTGCACTGCAATAGACCAGAGAGGGATTACTCAAAAGTATGTAGCATAGGTGGTTAGACAGCAGTCAATGCCGTATTTTAAATGAGAGTATCTGGTTTGAGCGTTCTTCTCAGATGCATTCTTTGGCTGCTGCTGCTGTTACTTACATGACTTATGCTGATGAAACTTCTAAACATCTGCTATATTTTAAATCTCCATTTTTTTATCAGGGTTAAGTAAAAGGTTTACATACCAAAAAATTCACATCTGCAGACAGTGATTCTGTTTTATAGCAACGTGCCATAAATCTGCCTAGAGATACAGCAGTTTAGCTGACTGTCCTTAACAAAAATCAGAGCAGAACATCAAACGTGTTTGCCCGAGAATGATGCTGCTCTTATATGCACATTTGGCTAAGCCTGCTGCTGCATAGCTTCCTTTTCAAAATGATGATTTCAAATTTTTAATGGATGTGCAGTACAGGATTGAAGGAAACAAAAGAGGTTGTCTGAATTATTTTTCTGAACTTGTTCCCTGATTTTTACCATTTAAGTCACAGCAACAGGCCTTATTGTTTCCCTTACAGAACTGTTGTCAGTGGCCATGAGACTAACAGAAAATCTCCTGTGCCTGAGGGGTTCTGAAATTATTCAAAAAATCTCATTTGCAGAGGAAAGATTTGCTTTCTTGCTAAGCATGCTGTATCTCCACTGCATTCCCAGCTTCTTTACTTGTGGGAAGCTCGTTTCTTTCCACAGCCTGTACAGAGTAGTAGTTGTTCTTCCAACTGTTGGTTATTCCTGATACTTTCTTTGGCTATTGGACCACTGGGTGTGTTGTGAGCTTCCAGTCACTTCTGAGATGCGTGTCTTGCCAAGTCGTACACCTGGAGTGGCTTTTTCTCCAGAGCTGAAACCCTTCCCTGTGCAGGACAGCAAAAAGCACTATTGTTATTCCAGAAACAGTTGTTGGTGGTTGAAGACAACTCCTCACTGAAGCCATGGGTTAGAGCAAATGGAAAAAATTTCAGAGCACATCAGCCCTGGGGAAGAGAAAACTATCCCTTATTCACCCCGTAAACTCTATTTGGTTTTATCCTTCCCAGGGGTGTCTCTCACTACTTACTTTCCCACATGAATCATAGACTCATAGAATCGTTTAGGTTGGAAAAGACCTTTAAGTCCAACCATTAACCTAGCACTGCCAAGTCCACCACTAAACCGTGTCCCTAAGCACCACATCTACACATCTTTTAAATACCTCCAGGGATGGTGACTCCACCACTTCCCTGGGCAGCCTGGTCCAATGCTTGACAACCCTTTCGGTGAAGAAATTGTGCTGGGGGGGTTTAGATTGGATATTAGGCAAAACTTCAGGCTGATTCTTCTTGTCCTATCGCTTGTTACTTGGGCACATCTTTTAAATACCTCCAGGGATGGTGACTCCACCACTTCCCTGGGCAGCCTGGTCCAATGCTTGACAACCCTTTCGGTGAAGAAATTGTGCTGGGGGGGTTTAGATTGGATATTAGGCAAAACTTCAGGCTGATTCTTCTTGTCCTATCGCTTGTTACTTGGGAGAAGAGACCGACCCCCACCTCGCTACAACCTCCTTTCAGGTAGTTGTAGAGAGCGATGAGGTCTCCCTTCAGCCTCCTTTTCTCCAGGCTAAACAACCCCAGCTCCCTCAGCTGCTCCTCATAGGACTTGTTCTCCAGACCCTTCACCAGCTTCGTTGCCCTTCTCTGGACACGCTCCAGCACCTCAATGTCTTTTTTGTAGTGAGGGACCCAAAACTGAACACAGTATTCGAGGTGCGGCCTCACCAGTGCCGAGTACAGGGGCAC
>NW_008825262.1:1236735-1271710 GCF_000699105.1 Pygoscelis adeliae
TGTCTTCCACACATTCCAGGAACCTCCTAGACTGCTTCCTCTCTGCCGTGTTGTATTTCCAGCAGACATCTGGCAAGTTGAAGTCCCCCACGAGAATAAGGGCTAGTGATTGAGAGACTTCTCCCAGCTGCTTATAGAATATTTCATCTGCCTCTTCATCCTGGTTGGGTGGTCTATAACAGACTCCCACCATGATATCTGCCTTGTTGGCCTTCCCCCTGATTCTCACCCATAAACACTTAACCCTATCATCACCATCATCATTAAGCTCTAGACAACCAAAACACTCCCTAACATATGGTGCTACCCCACCACCTCTCCTTCCTTGCCTATCCCTTCTGAAGAGTTTATAGCCATCCATTGCAGCACTCCAGTTGTGCGAGTCATCCCATCGTGTTTCCATGACGGCAACTATATCATAGTTTTCCTGCTGCACAATGGCTTCCAGCTCCTCCTGTTTGTTGCCCATGCTGCATGCATTGGTGTAGATGCGCTTCAGCTGGGCTATTGATCCCACCACCTTTCTGGGGGGAGAAGTGGCATGTAACATATGTACCAGAAAGCTTTTGTTTCCAGCTCTGCGTTTAGATGTTCTCTTGGATGCTTTGGTCACAAGGAACCCAAACAGAAATTTGTTCCTACAATAATTCTGTTCTGCTGTAGATTTATTAAATAAGACATGTCTGTGACATGACTGGAACCTGGGGGAAGGCTCATCAATTGTGTTGCATAATGCCTGTGTACCTTTAGGTAGGGCAGCTCTCTGGGTTTTACAGGTGACTGCACATGGAGTCGAAAGTTCACTTAAGAGAAGCAGCATAATCTCAAGACCTTGGTATTGAGTTAGCGCCTGTGTGTGCATGCTTGTGAGTGCCATCCTTATGTCTTCCAGGGAGCTTTTCTTTTTAATAAGTAACTAGGCATGATCATCTGATGGGCCGAGAGACATGGCCAAGGACTGGCCTATTGCATGGAGTCAGCATTCGCAATACAAATACTAATGAATGCAACTGAGCACGTAAAAGAGACTTGCAGGACTTTAAGTCTTCTTGATGTCCTAAAGGATTTCTGTGCCATGAAGAACACTCTGATGAAGGCTTTTGCCTGAGGGAAGCTTTGCCTTTATGCACATAGAGTTGTAAGCATTGTGTTTCTGTCTGTTCAAGAACTGTTTTGAGCATGTTTCCTTTTTTGATGTTTCCTTAATCCAAACCTTTGTGTTTTAAAGGCCAGCATGAGGTACGTAGTGTTAACAGTTGCGGCAGCCATGTTATTTTCATCATCCTTTCCTGAACAGCCACACACATCCTGGAGCATGTGTCATTGCAGTTAACTTTGGCTCCTCCGCTCTGTTTCTGGACAACGGTTTTTAATTATCTTTGGAATGTTCTTTCGGTTACCAACCTGGTGTCAGAAGACCACAGGGACTTGAGTTAGAGCAGGCTTTTAGGTAACGTTGTCTCTTTCTTTTGGGCCGTTATATAGTCCTGACTGTAGTGAGTGTTAGAGAGCAGATTGTCCAAGGCTGAGCTGCAAGATTTGATGCCTGTGCATTTGCAGATCATCTCCTCTTTGCTTTGTCAGTCTGGTAACACAACTGCTGAGCCCTAAACCCCGTTTAAATTGACAGCGAGGTGACCAGCAGGTGGCAGTTTCACCCAACTAATACAAATCTGTTAAGAAGCAAAAGAATTTGTATGTAAACACTAACTGCAAAAGTGGATTTCTTTTGTTTTTACCTAAATTATAGCTTTTGCTAGTGCTTCGTTGCCCCTTTGGATGCTATTGATGACAGAGTTTCAGGACAATGACAACTGCCAGTAAGCGATTGACAAGGCTCTTGCTGGAGTCATTGCTGCAGTACTGGACTCTAAATTGGTACTGGTTTTTGCATTCAGGAAAGAATTGCTTGGAGTGTATAGGGATTGTTTATCTTAGACAAGCGAGTCAGATCATTCAAATGTTGATACACACCTCTGCATCCAAAGCCTGGAATATGTTTGAGTATCTTTCTGAATGTGGCTGCTGAAATCTTTCCACTGACTTGCAGAAACTGCAGATCACATCTTACTAAATCCTGAAAGAGAGCTGCAACATTCTTCTCAAAGTAGTTAGTTTTTTAAACACAAAAATGCATTTTTGCTTCATGATATGAAGCTCTTGTCTTGCTAACTATACAAGGGCAGAGAAATCTGTCGCTCACACTTGCTGATTATGGCCTTTTTTAAATGCCAACACTTTGGTTTTTTGGTCAAAATACAGTTTTGTACTGCCACAAGTAACACCAAAAATGAAAGGGTTTATACATGGAGAATAGCGAGTGTAGTATAAAGCATTGCAAGGAGAATATGTGAGTGAGAATGAGTGAGTTTTTGGGACATCATCATCATCATCACATTCCTCTTTGATACTTCCATTGTGATTTCCCTGGATAGTGACGCACATAATAACATCCTGGACACTGAGATCCAAATTCCTGGAGCGAGTCATTAATAACTTTCGGCTCTCTCAGCTGCCAGATAAATGTGCTTTCTCACCCCTATGAATATTTCCATCTTCAGAATTTCTCCACTTCTATGTATGATGCATTTAAACTAATTAATTTAATCTCATTGCTAGTGAGGAAATAAAATATTAGGGAAACAAGAGTAGACTTGAGACAAACTCCCTCCAGGATCCTTTTCTCAGAGTGACCGGATGCACTGTGTTTCAGAAGAAACTAAAGAAACCCTGCAGAGGCAGCCTGCCTGTAGCAGAGGCTTGAGCTATTGGCTACAGAGAACCCATGATCAGTTCCTGCAGACAATTCAGCATGAGGATGCAGAAAGAATTCCAGCAATCACTTCTAGAGTTTTGTTTTACTTTAGAACAGACTCAGGTGGTTGCTACTCCCATGGCAGTGACCAGAAATTGGCATTTTGTCTTCTGTTCCTGCTAACCACAGCCGACATTCATAATTTCCCTTCCAGTGCAGAGCTTTTGGCTTTGCATGCTTCTCCAGAGTGGGCAGTAATGCTTCCACTTTACGAAGCTTTTAATTCTGCATTTTAGTCTAGACTTTTTTTTCCCATTCTTTCTAATCGGTTGTCAAATAGGCAAGGACCTTGGTAAAAGTTCTCCCTCAGAGCTCCCTTGGTTCAACTTTACAAACTGAAAGTCAGGTTTTCTGGGTGTAGCCTGGCCAGGAACCAGAGCCGATAAGGTAGAGGGGAGGTTTTTAGTTCCTTTTTCTTCATCTGGATGTGAAATCAGTTTGACAGTCTTGTGCTCTCTCTTAAGCATGAAGGCCAAATGAAGATGTAACACGTCTTGTTTTCTGGATAGGGGTCAACACCTTTAGGAGGGGGAATTGACATTTCCACTATCCTAAGGTCCGACTAGTAGCTCTGTACGTAGGGTCCACAAACCTGTATCCTTGCTGTTGATGATGAAAAGGGAGGTCCTTGACAGGAAATTCCCCCACACTTTTCCTATTCCTCCCCTACCCGACTTCCTAATGGAGTCCTTTCCCCTAGACTAAGCAGAGAATTAATCTTCTGAATGAAGAGATGAGCTGAGATCTGCAGGTGGTCCTGCAGGCAGTAGAGAGAACTGTCTAACCTCCCATGCTGCTTGTGTCCGGCAAAAAGCAAACGTCCTGAGTTTTCAGAACCAACTGCACCCTCAAGGGGGTTTCCCAGATGTTTGAAGGAGGCCACGGAAAAGTAAATGCTGAATGAAGCAATGGGAACTTTTGTGTAGATTCACAGCTCAGTACAGTGCTATTGTTCTCTATAGCTCTCTGCCCACTCCTCTGCAGCTGTACATCACAGGTTTCAGGGTAAGGCAGGCACGAGGATGCTGCCAAAGCTGCTGAGTCTTCTTTCTCTATGAAACTCCGGGGGCAAATGTGCTTAGAGAGCGCTCTCAACATGAATGTTTTCCAGAAGGGACCAGGTACTGGTGATTCGACTTTCCTTGTGACACAATTAGGGCTCAAGCTTTTGCCTTGGTAACAGCGGCAAGGTTCGTATTCTAAATGAACTAGCTAGAAGCAGCCTGACTGTGGTTTCTGGCAGAAGGTCTGATCTGATAGTAGAATATCTAGCACCTGCTTAAAGCCCTCAGCTTGAAGAAATGCTGGTTGCTTAGGTTTTGGCAAGGCTGGACCAATATCTGAATGTGAAAGGAGGTGTTGAAGTCCCTGGTTTACTCTGCTGAGTTGGGCACATGGCTTGGCTGAATGTGGCTTTTTCAACCATTAATACTTCTGTTTGAGATGGGTTACTTCCACTGTATGAATTGTGTGCACAGAGCGTGAGCTCTAACTAAAATGCCTTTCTAGGACTTGCTTTAGTGTGCATACAGTCAAAAGAGGTATTCTCAGAAAGTGTGTTTCATCTGAAATTCATGTCAACAGTAACATGAATTTTGACTGAAACCCACTTCTACAAATGGTGAATATAGGTCGTGAGAAGTATCACTGAATTCATGTCACTCAAAGTTGTCTTTGTTCTTTAGTTTTGCTTTTGTGAGGAGAGACTGTATTAAAAATGTAATGGTAAGAACTCCTTAGAGAAATGCTTTGCTTTGGCAGACTCAACAAAGAGGGACCAAAGTCTTTAGTGCAGCATGTTACTGGCTTCCACTGCAGTGGACCACTGCAAAAGGAAGCCCGTTTGAGACTCCAGTGGGAACATGGAACAGAGCTTTATGCTGCATCACTTTCATAACTGATGAAACTTCAAACTGTCTTGCTGTTTCACATTGCCAACTTCCAGAGCTAGTTATGCGATTTATGTGTGTAACATTCAATGACATTCTTAATCCTGTTTTCTCTTCATGAATCATTTGAGATCTGCTTTTGATTTCTGCCAATTTCAGGTTTATTTTGGGGGGGGCTTTGTCTGTAATTTCTCAACAGATAGCTTGGACGGGTGGTTTTCACTGTGTTGGTGCGCACAAACTCTGGAAGCCAGCAAGTCACCAGACTGGTGCTACTGTAGGCGGGGAAGTGACAAAGATGCCCTGCTCCTTTCACCCCTTAACGCCATCTGCTTTAGCAGCCGCTCTGCAATATGTGAAAAGGGAGAAGCTGTGCAACTGCTCCCAGCGCTAGCTCACCCAAGATCACCTGTCAGCATTGCAGTCAGAGGTAAGCTTGCAAGAGTATTGCACAGGCATACACAAACTAGTTTGAACACCTAACTGCAGAGAGAAGCTGCAGTGACAAGGTCTTCAGTGTACATTAGCTACGTGGTAGCGTGTCTGTGTTCCCAGGCTGGCTTTGCGAGCAAGCACAGAAGCCTAGGCTTGTGGGATCATCGCTGTTCTTCGTCCTCTTGCTGGCTCAGTCAAGGTTAGTTCACATCTCACTTCCAGCTGCAGTATGGACACAGGCTGTGTTATGTGCTATTGTTCCTGTTGCCTGACTCAGTACCGGAAACTTGAACTAAACGTGACTGCTACTCATTCACAGACAAACACCTGAGTGTTTGAGGAGAATGGGTAGGCTGCAAGCAGATGATGCTGAATGTGGCATGTGTGCGAGCAGCAGGAAGGGAGAAGCAAGGACAGGGTAGATCCTTGCTTCAGGTAGGACAGGGTAGATCTGAGAGTATATGTGTGTGACCACTACAAACAACTTGCACATTTAGCTTTAAGAAGTGGTGGGGTGGTTAGGGGTTTGGGTTTGTGGGTTTTTTTGGAGGGGAGTAAACTAATCACATCTTGGAGCTCAGGAACAGACGAGATGATCTCCTAAAGAATATAAAGTACAAAGAAATCCTGGAAAGGTCTGTTCTAGAACTTAATGTGTGTTAGAAAACACAAGTGCTTGTTCATGGGAAACTCTCATCTCTGTAAGTGTAGACATGGTCTTAGTGTGAGAAATATGGTTGGCTTGGTTTTTTTACTTTCTTTTTACTCCAGAACTCAAAACTTTCTTGGGGACGCTAGGAAATAGCTTCACTTAGGCATCTGTGTGCAGAAGTTTTGGAGGATTTCACGCTCTCCTTTGTGCCTGATATTAGGTCTGGTGAGTATGGGACATTTCTTTGTGTGGAAAAAATACGTGCATTAACCCTGGAGTGGAAGTGGAATGTCCCAGGTTCAGATCCTCACTGTCTTGAGAGGTCATGAGGGCTATGGTGATTTACACTGCCCTAGGACTTAATCTTTGGTGCGGAGCATGTATGAAGACTGCATCATTTGTTCCTTATCAAAGCTGAGGTATGAATCAGAACTTGTTTCAGAGGGCGAAGTGGGAGGTGTGAGGCTCACATAAAAATTAAAAAAAAGAAAAAAAATCACTGAGTTTATTGTACCATGCTTACTTCAATGTTACTTACAGTATTTAAAAAGAAAAAAAAAAAGTGATACACTCCTCAGGAAGCACATGATTAGTGAGCAGTCTTGTACACAAGATTATCCCCAAAAGTTTGGCCTCTATTCCCAGCCTTACTACAGATTTCTTATATGACCTTGAGCAAAGAACTGAAGCTCCTATCAGCTGCCTCAGTCTGTGTTGCGTGATGAGATGTTTATACCTCTTACTTCAGCTCTGTTCCTGGCCCTGCCTTGCAGTGTATCTCTTTAGAGGGGCAGTATTCCCAAGAACAGAACAAAAACCAAAGAACCCCCAAACCCACAAAAAACCCACAGGACTATTAATTGATGAGGGGTTGCTGCAGAATTAGTATGTCTCTGTGCTTCTCTGAGTCTGTAACAAAGCTGATGGAACAGGCTGTCCCAGCAGGAGATGCCATCTTCTCTACCTGTATCAGACCCTTTCCTGATCCCATGTGAAATCAGGAATGTGTCCTTCATTTTTTAGTCCATGTTCAGTGGGGCATGTAGTAAATCCTGGCATTATCCAGAAGTCTTTGAAATTTATGACAGCTCTCATTAAAAGTCTCTCTTGCCCTGCCTGGTGAATCTATTTGATCAGGTTGTTATGATCTCCCTCCTACTGTGACTCATGGAGTCCTGGTAACATTCACACCAGCCCTAGCTTCTGCTGAAAATGGGAAATATTCTTTTTTTTTTTTTTTTTAATCTGCCCCCCCCCGCCCCCGACTGAAGTAACACTTTTGCTTCAAACATGCTTTAGAAGTGTTTGAGGACTTGTTCTCTGGTAAATGGTCTGTAGATAGAGCATGAAAATTCACTCCACATTGTGACAGCTATGCAGCTCACTGCCATTGTTCTCTGCCCTTTTTCATAGTAGTTGTCACATTCCTCATGCTCCTCAAAGAAATCAGCTACCTTCTCACTGTTTGTGGCAAGCCATGGCACATCTCTGCATCCAGCAGAGACTTTGACTTTGGGGAAGGGCTTTGGCTTTGAGGCTTTTTTAAGCCTTCATTCATCCCACTCTTTTGATGCCTAATCAAGCTACCAGCATTAGGAGCCTCATTGTACTAGTCCTGCTCTGTGATCTACCAAAAGAGATAAGCACCTCCAGAAGGTGATTTGGACTTGGGGGACTCATACCTCTGGAGATGCCTGTCATTCTTTTGGTTCTGCCAAGGGAGTCCAATGGGGTGTAGTGTGATGCTCCTAAGTTAGGTGATGTGATTTACATAAGCTTGCTGAACGAATTCTGGCCTCATACTTCGTGGGCTTTGGTTCTAGATTGTTTTTTGCTATGTTTTCACATACAATGCCATGCTACATAAATACATAAATAAAGACATGGGTTATAGAATTTGTGATCTGAAATAGCAAATCTTTTTCAGTCAGATGTCAGATCTTATTGCCTCAAAATGAGGCTCGACTTTTCATTTCCTCTATTCTCTCTCTTGATTGATTAGGAAAGAAGTATGAGAATCTTTTCTAAGCATGGTTGTCTTTTAAACACTCATTCAAACCTATGAGGTAGAGATCCATGTATTAATTTAGTTATTGTGTTCTCAAAGGTAAATGTTTGTGTTTGCAGACCACAAAGCTTTCTGAAATATCAAAATACTACTTATATATTCATAATTCTTATGTTGTATGGCAAAATTAAAGTGCTAATATTGTCATGTTTAAAAAAAAAACAACAAAAACACAACACAAAAAAACCCCCACAACAACAACAAAAACCAACAGCCAGGATGTGTCAACAGCATTAATCCACTTTTGGAAGAAAATTACTTATGAGCTCAACTCCTGTCCTGGGAATAAGACAACATCAAAGAGATGAGGGAGTGAGATAAAGCTCGGGTTCAGATTGTCAAACATAACATACCCCTATGATTTTATATCATTTGTGTACTCAAAATTCTTGCAGGGCTATGTTGCTACCAGCACTGAGTAAGCGCAGTTGCTACCAGACAGAGTAGGCACAGTTCTTGGTTTTAGTTCCCCCTTAACAGGAGCATCAGGCTTACAGTATATATCCATTGGTGCTTGCAGTGAGCTTAGCTGTAAGATTACCGAACAACGGCCTTTTGTCAATCACTTTATCCTGCTCATCTACATTTCTCTAGTGAGGGGAACCAGTGGCAAGAGGTTTCTTTAGAGGCTGTATCATTCTTTGCCATTTGCAGTGGATTTTGGTGAATCCACTGCTGCCCACAGGCAAGATGGGAGACGGATGAAGTCTTTGTCATGCAAAAGAGGAAAGAATGGATTTGTCTGCAACTTCTTTGAGTATTCAGATGAAAGGCTTGCCCGCTGGTTGGTGGCGCGTGGTTTACTAGCAGGGGAGCTGCAGATTTCTGGACGCTGTGGCTGATGTATTGGTTTTCCAGCCGGCCTTGTCTGATGAAGTACACATCCCACATACCTTAATGAAGGAAAGACTGATGCTGGGCATCTCTTTTCTACGCTTGGATCATCTTGGCTGGAAGAGGAGATAAGTACATGCAGCTTGAGTCATCCTTGCACTCCACTCTTAGCATCCTTGCTGAGATCAGCTGCAGGAATCCACTGGGATCTGCTGCAACCCTTGATTGGTTCTTGTGTGCACAGAGACACCAACCCTGCTTAGGAGAAATGCATCTCACTGTAGGTCTAAAGAGAAGGGTTTCTGCACTGTATACAGTGCATGGGTGCTTTGCAACTAATTTCAGGTTATCCTGTGAACCGCTGTGTGTGGCGGTCAGACCAAATTATAACGCTGCCTGTGAATCTTTTGGTCTCTGGACATGGCTCAAAGCGTAGCCACCAGGAACATGAGAAACTGTACCCTGACTCAGGGCAGAGATGTTCCTCACCAAACCAAGGTTTGATTGACTCTAACGTGTAGCTTGACATAGAGCTTGTTGCTTTGGTCTTATGGTGAGCGGGTCAAGGCAAGACCGGAGGCAGATGGATTTGCATCTAGTCATCTAGTGGCAAAAGCTGCAGTTAATTTTCTGAGTGTCTCTTAAAGGTACAGCTATCCACAGGCAGCCTTCCTGCTGTCGGTGCTGTTTGATCATCTAACAATTGCCTGGGCTCTAGCCATATTTATAACTATAAACTCGAATCATGATTTGCAAACAGTTGTCAGAGGAAGAGGCAAATATGATACTTGCTAAGTGATGTTTTTCATCTTTCTCTCTGCTTTTGTATCTTCCTTTGGACCTCATTAGTAAAATGGTTCTTAACCAAATTGCCTTTTTCTGTAAAATGCATGAAATGAGAAGCAGCTCATATTTGACAGAGCTTTTATTTTGCTTGGTATGGTGTGGGGTCACCAAGCTACACACACGTATCCCTTTATATCTTAATGTATAACTGTGAAGTTACTTTTTGGAGAGCAATTCTTTGTTAATACATCAAAAGTTTATCTGGTAACTGTGTGTAAAATATGAAAATGGATGATTATCAGCCACCAAAATAGTGCTGGCTGTTTTATCTGTGGAAAACATGTCCTTTTTTGCAACTTCCTCATTTTAGATGTTTGTTATAACAAGACTTTATCTGCCTGGTTTCATATTTTTAAAGTACTGATATAAAGACCTTAAACAGTTTAATCCTGAGTGATTTAATGTTATCCACAGCTTTTCTAAGCACAATTAAAGTATAGTTAGAGGTGAGATGGTATGCATATATAGATTCTTTTAATACGAGTCCGTATATTTACTTTCGTGTATTATGCAGTCTGCCTTCACATATACGTAAGACCTGGTGTGTACAAATCTCAGACTGTGCTTCTACTACTCTGCAGAGCACAAATGCACACAGAGTATGTTCTCATACTTAAAAATAAGGTCTTATTCCTGGCAGAAACCTGCCTAAAAACTTGATTTACCATGCTGTTTTCCAGTAGCTTTGTGATGTCAGAATTCAGGTATTTCCAGAAGAAAACTGCAACAGAGTAAGTTCTAAACACTCTCTGACGTTGCCTTACGCACTGACTCAAGCCAAGCTCCAGGAACTTCTCCCAGTATTTCCTGAGATTGCCTTGTGCTGTAAGCTTTAAGTAAATCTATGATCGGGCCCTGGCTTTCAAAGAACATAATTTGTCAGGAAGAGATTTCCTGTTGCATTACAAGCAACATTATCTTAATTCTTCACATTTCAGAGGTTTCTAAAATGAAGTTCCATTAGTTTAGGGAGAAATATGATACCGCTTTCATATCGGAGATATGAGAGTCCACAAATTCTTCCTGCTTCGGTGTTACTGAAATGCCACTGAAGCCAGTTTCAATATTCTTCCTCACTTCATCTGGCTATATTGGGCTATGAGTTAGACTCTAGCTTACCTGTCCTGAATAATAATAATGAAGTATTAGCTAACAGATTGCCTGCTATTACTAAGCACTTCAACAGCAGAGAGGATATTATACTGTGTGGCTGGTAGTAAGCATTAATGCAGATATGCAAAACGTGGCTAAACAATGCCCTCGTGCCTGAGAACTGAGGAGGTATGTGCTATTTTGGAGGGCAGCAATGTGGAGGTACACATTCCTTATTTCTTTCCACTCTGCTTGCTTTGGGGTTTGCTTCTTTGCGTTTTTTGGACAAATCTTTGAACTAGAGGGAATAGACTTAAGCATTCATCTTCATTTGATTAATCTGGGTTTTTCCATTAAATGCAACACTGATGGTATGTTGCAAAAAATGGTTCACAAAATGGACCTGCTCCCAAGAGGTGTTTGGCATCCCTGAAAGGACGCAATTCTTTTAATAGACTCCTGGTCAAAGAACTGACCAGATACTGCCTTGTTCTTTTTCTGAGAAGAGAAATTTGTGAGAGTAAACTGCGGGGCCATGGCAATTCAGTGATTAGAAACTGAACAGGAAGATAGGAATGCCAGAATCCTAAGCTCACTGTGCAGCCTCCAACAAATATTTCTCTGGGAATGAAGCTCCTAAGTCAGTGTTACTTGTGAAAATTCATCACGATGGTCTGATTTTTAGAGGAAAGAATGTTAAGAGGTTTAAGAGGTTATGTTCCTGCAATGGTGTGAATAGGTAAGATATAATGGTGCTGTTATTAGTGCTAAGAACTTATTTGAACTCCTATGGCAAGTCTCTCTCAGCCTTCTTTTGGCTTTGCAAGCTATTTTGGAAGGGCCCTCTCTTCTTTAGTAGGAAGTGTTGTATTTTGATAAAAACAAAACAGAAAAAAGGGTTTCTTTTTTAAATGAAGGACGTCCTCGTTTAATGAGGCTTGAAGTGTTTACAGGTGTTTCCTCATAAGTTCAAATTTAGTGGCCCCAGGGAGTTGAGATTCTCATAAGGCAGGAGCAAACACTCAAGTTTTGTGTTTTAAAAGTGTTGCACATTTAAAGGGCCAGGCAGACATGGCGCGTGGGCTCATTCAGTCCAGCTGAAGTGTACGGAGCCAATAGTAATGCCATCTGAAGCAGCAGAATGCCGTCTTACGTGAAACAAGACCATCCTTAGTGCCACAGAAGGTCAAAATCTTACTGAAAGACCCTTGTGTTTTTTCTGTTGTACAACTTTTTGACCTAATTTTGCAAATCTATGGTAAAAGCCCCATGAGTGGCAGGTTCCAGGTTTGACTGTTTGTTCAAATACGTTTTGGTGACATCGAGTGCCTTTTTGTGCATAATATCTTCCAGAGTTCATTGCTCTTGGAGGAACTGTTTAGCATCATGAAGAACAACATAGAGCAAGGGAAAATATAGAAGTGGTTGTGGTTGGAGGATGTGATGACATCACAGGGTTCAGCGGGAACATGGGGCTTTTAAAAAGCTGAAAGAAACATCCTGACAGTCAGTTATCACATCCCCGTAAAGGAGTCAAACACACGTTAGCTATTAAAAAGCCAACCTATCTTCATCAAAGAGAAAAAAAGACTCCGTCCTGACACAGAATATGCACTGGCAAAAATGTAAGTGAGCTCTGATTTGTTTTTCATAACTGCGATAAAAGGTGAATATTGTAATGAATAAGTAAGCATTAGCATAGCATGGGAGACAATACTCGTGAAGAGATGCATGGCTCAAGAGAGGCAAATGATAAGGCATGATGCTAATTTTCCAGCAGGGATATTAACACAGGGCAGCGTTGCTGCTTTGTTGGCATTCATCACTATGAATCAAGTGGAAGACTATGATTCATAAAAACAATAACAGGATGCAGGTATTATATCAAAGGTTACAGTGGTTACATACCAGAAAATTTTCCTTTTTAAAAGTGAAACCTGTGAGAAATCTTATTTCTGTGCCTTTTTTGATATGTACTTTTTTCAACTAATAAAAAAGATAAGGAACAAAGCAGTTGAGGGCAATACAGTTATGACTTTACAGGAAATCAGTTTTCTTGTTTTCAAGATAATTTCACTCCTCTTGGCCCACCTTTGCTCAAATAGTTTACTGATCATAGTACAGGTAGGTGTTTGCTTCTTGCAAGTTTTTCATTCTCACTGTATGGATATGTAGATGATGCTTGGTTTTGCAGCTGCGCTGCCATCCGTTGCATTTCACCATGCTGTTCCGTTAACCTGGAATAATACAATATACATGAATGGAAGAAGCTAATTTCTTAAACGTTTGCCAGTGACTTGTCTGATATGGAACTAACATTAATCTTCTTTGTATAATAGCTTGTAGGTTGTTCAGAGGTTGGTTTACTATGCATATGCCTTTCTGAGCTTATTAAGTCTTATTATTAGCAGTTAAGTCTGTTTTCTGTTACACATTTCTCCTGCTTTTTTTCAGTTGAACACTTTGGAAGCTCAAATGTGCATTTGTGAAATTATATTGTAGACTATAACGTCCTGTAGCAAGAAGCTCTGACTGCTTACTCAATCGTGTTTCAATTTGCCTGATAAGTATTAAGCAGCAAGTGGGACCACTATGGCAACACACCTTGTTTCCCCCTTTATCTTGTGCTGTTTTCAGAATCAATAGGTATATGATGTGGAGCGTACGGCAAGATGATTAGATTCAAACCTTGAATCTAATCTTCCATCTCAGAAGTCTATTAATGGTTTGTTTGGTTTTTTTTTTTCTGCAATGACAAAGCAATACTAACAACCTGATGTCTTAGGTAGAACAAAATTGGTAACTGAATTGGTACTTTTCTCTTGTGTTTTTTCTTTGACGCGTGCAGTGCTTTCAAAGGTAAGCAGGAATTACAAGCCTGCACGAGAAGAGATCAAAACCTGTATCTTGATGTCAGCCATTCCCTGTTGATAGTTTCTAGACAAGACATCTTCTGGCCAATACCTGCCTGTCCCTCCAAGCCCCCTGAGCTTCTCAAGACTTGAATCACCTGTTATAGCAATGCTTCCTGGCTGTTTTGAAAGCCTGCATGAGACATAGTAACTGCCTTGATTTGACTTCTGTTGCTGCGGAAGTCCTTTTCACACCGGTCAGATGAAGCAGCCAGTGGAGTGGCCAGACTTCTCTCTGACTCCTGGGCTGGTTGCTAGAGCAGCCTGGCATTATGTTCACTAAGACACAGAAGGGGCTGAGGGGAAATTTCTGTAGGTGGCTGCCTGGCTGAGTCTGTGCCCGCTGTTGGCATTTGCTGTCTTTTTCTGCTGTGTCATTGCATGGTTAGAGCTCCTTTTTCCAACGTGGAACTGTTATCTTATTAACCCTGCTTCTTTTCTGTACCATTACAGTAATGAATTATGTGCTTTGGCTTTGAAGGTAGACAGGAAGAGTATTCTGATGACTGGGATGCAGGCAGCTTGGGTGCAAGCTCTTGCACTACTGGATGTAGTAGCGCAATCGCTTGCACTACTGTGCGACTGTAGGTAGATTGTTCAGGTCAGTACAGGTATTCAGGTGCCAGGTCCCAAAGGCTTCAGTGGAAGTTAGACATCTCAGTATCTCCGTGAGTCTCCATTTGGTGTCTGCGCTGCACCTATATTTCCTGTTAGTGTGACCAGCTGTGGCCTGACGTTTCCTGCACCATCTGGTTCAAACCACCTGTGACCACATGGATGTCCCAGTGCCCACATGCGAGCCATTGGCTTGCTCTAAAGTATACATTGATGCAGAGGCAGTATGGGTGACCAGGGAACCATGGCTAATGGTTCCTCGGCTAATGTGAGAGCATGAAAGCCCTGCTCTGCTCTGTTCCCTACCTAGGAAATAGGAGGAGCTTTCCTCTGCCATGCAGAGTTTCAGTACAATTAAAACCAAGAGGAGTTACTCAGGTATTCTGGCAAAAGGGCATCCTGGATAGACGAGCGATAAGTCTGTGGGAAGCTTCTGAGGGGCGGGTGAAGCTTTTTCCCAAGTGTGGGACAAAGCATCCCATATTTGGTGTAGAAAAAGATGGCTCTAATCCTGGCAAGAGCTACTGTTTTGTTTTGCACACCTGTGGTACTGTGCTGCCAGACAGCCAGGTAAATGAGACCTAGGCTGACACCTAGCCATGCACTCCCAGGAACGGATGTCAGGGTTTGACATTTCTCACCCCGCAGGTAAATTACTTCCCTGTGGTCTAAGCTGCTCTCTTATGGAGTAACCAGACGAGAGAGGCATACAACCACGTACTGGGGCACATGTAAAAGAGACCTTTATCCCTCTTGGGATCTGTCAGAGACAGCAGGGATGCTGCAGTAACTGAGCCAGAAGGAAGATAGAGAGAGGCACAAACTGAAGTGCCAGTGAAAGTCAGCTGGAGTCAGGCATTTAATTTCCTAAGGCTTCTTTGCAAATTTCATAGTATGGACCTGGTTTCTGGAGGACACTGGATTAAAAACCAAGACAATTATTAAGTCCAATTTTACACGCTTAAACAGCAGGTTGACTAGGGAATATGGGGATATGAGTAGGTTATGTACCATTATGTTGCCGGAGGAAGCAAAGGGCATGCTGGTGCCTTACTGGTACAGAGTTGGTTCCCCGGCCAGAGCTGCATTTGCAATTCCAGTCAAGCACAGTGGCAGCTTGAAAGCAAAGGCAGAAGCAGAAATTTTTGTTCTATCTGTACCTGTGTGAAAGGATACTACACAGAAGTCCTGGCAACCACTTCCATCAGGATGCCTTGACTTGGATTAAAATTGTTTTTTAGCAAAATAAGAGGTTTCAAAAGGAATGGTATCATTTCCATACATTTTCCCCAGCTATAAAAATAAAACACAACAACAACAAAAAACCACCAAAGAACAAAAAACTCTCCCAAACTGAAAGCCCAAGAGTGACACAAGAACTCATTTAAATAGGTGTGACCTCACCAGAGGGCATTTCTCATGGGCACCTTCTGAAGGGCAGTTTTCCACTTCCTCAGGGGATCCTTCTGTAGAAAGCCCTGCAGGAAGAGAAGGAAAACTAACAGACCTTGCCCTCAGCTGCTATGGTCAGAGGCTCTTGTCCTCCAGGGAGTCTCGCATGGCTGGCCCTGCGCACTGGAAATCGTTCCCTCAGGGTCACGGCACAGTGCACTTCTTTGCGGGAGTGGGGCCCAGAGCTTCCGCTTAGCAAAACCCCAGAGAGTGTCTCAGCCTGAAAGCATCTCCTCCCACGGCAGAAGAGAAGTGACTGGTCGGGGCTTCCCAGCTTTTGGCAGGATTCTGCTGAATGGAAGCAGGCCCGCGCTGCAGCTCAGCAACCCTTCAGGGATGGGAAATTTCTAATGGGCAGCACCAGCTACTTTCCTCTTAAGTGTCTTTATGCAGATAGTTATCTCATGTTGTATTTTGAAAACAAAATGAACGTACTTTTCATGCAAATGGTTTCTGTTATAAGAGGGTATGCAAGCAGGTTGAAATTCTGCAAGGGTTTCACATTTAGGTGATGCTTTTGGCTAGGTCAAAATGCTTTGGACGCTCAACTCCTGTTGCAGTCCAGTGGGACTTCTGCACATAGGCAGACATTCAGCTATTCAGCTGTTCCACTGACTGCTTGGATTCCCATGCAACTGAGATATGTGAATTTGCACCTTTGGAAACCTCTTCCCAAATGCTTTTTAAGTGCATAAAGACTTTTCTGCCCACAACAGATGTGGGGCTCTATACAGCCTTTCTGAAAGTATCAGATAATGAGACTGAGAGGTGAAACTGCAATATGCTGCACCTTGTGAGTTTTAATTTTGGTAAGACCCCACTGGGAAAGATGGATAGTATGAAAGTTGAGCCCATCCATGCTTTACAAAGCAGGTGTCAGGCTCTACGAATGACCACATAAGCAATTAAATGGAAAGATTGCATTACTAAAATGGAAAGAGTATTATGGGCTGGGAGGAATTAGGACATGCGGGTGAGACTTATGGTTAAGACACTTTCTGTCTATCTCAGCTTCCCCTTTGTAATAGGGGTTCTCTTGCTCTGAAACAGATAATTTTTAGTAGCCCTCACTGCTACATGGCCAATGCATCCAACTCTTATTTGACACTTGGAAGCTCTTTTTTTTTTTGGTTGGTTTTTTTGTTTTGTTAGAATAATCAAAGCAGCAGGGATTACTAGCCAGCCTTTCATGTTTTTTCCCAAGTGTCTTCAGATCTCCCCTTGATTTTGTTGCTATCCAGGTGGAAAATACAAAGTTAACATTTTGTTTGCCAATCTGCAACACCTTCCTTGTGTCAGAGCAGAATGTAGGTTCTGCACAGTACTCTCCTGACTTTCACTCATTTAGATCATCCAGAGGTGTGAAGGAGACGGTTTTTAAAAGGACAGTAGTCAAAAGTATACTGTGCCCCCAAGAACGGCACAGTCAGGGTACAAGGGCACATGGATCTGCTAGAATCCAGGGCTAATCTTCCAACTGCAGATAAACACCTGAAAATAAAGGTACTGGGCGTAATTCTGAAATATACTACTGTCAAACTAATATGTTTCACTGACTTTGGTAGTTATAGTGCTATGTAAAAGAGCAGAAAGAGACCTAGTCAAATGCTCTACTAAGTTGTTGGTAAGCAAGTCAAATGCTCTACTAAGTTGTTGGTAAGCAAGTGAAATATTTAATCTATTGATTTAATTATGCTCAGATCCCTCCTGAGTTCATTTCCTTATGCTGAGCAATGAACCATCACTCGGCTCTTTTGCTCATGCTCTGAGTTCTTCTGTTTATTGTAGAGCAGATTCTCTGCCCAGATGTTTGCTTAGTGCTTTGCAATTAACTAAGTCTTTATTGAAATACCCACCCATAGTGCGACAAACAGTGTAGACAATAATCCACTCCAGTCCACTTTTCCTTGTCAGGATTGTCTACAAAAAATAACGGTAACGCTTCAAAGGAGATTTGGGACGTGTCAGATGCACAAAAAGAGCCGCATGTTCAGTCCTTCAAATGGGCCTTCACATGCAAACCTGGGGCCTTGAGACATATCATTTCAGATGGAAAGGCTATTGACAAGATCATGAAGCAAGCAGTAGCCAAATGGAATACAGATAAACATTTTTTGAGTTGTTTCATGATTTATTTGGCAATGTTGTACACATGATTTTTTGTCTGAGCACAGTACGGCAGATTGTTCATTCTCGGGGCCAGCCAGAGAATGTATTAGTCAGGTCTGTATTAGTCCGTTTAGGCCAGGTACCAAGGACCTGGTACTTACTAGCCACCTAAGCCTGTTACTGCCAACATGACTCGCTAAGATGGATCTTGGTAGAGATAACTGATTTTTGTTTCCAAGGGCATGAGTTGCAGATGGGTCACTTCAGAGTTTCACTTTTGACTGATTGGTCGGATCAGTTAAAAAAGGGACACACCCTGGAGCATGCTGAGGGCTAGGGATGAAGTTGAAATGAACAACCTTTCTCCTGAGTGACTCCCTGTCATGTTACTATCTGGGATCTTGGACAGTTAAATGAATTTCAGCGCTTTGTTTCCCTGCCTTGGTCTTACCACAAAGCAGAGACAGAGAAAGATCACTCAGTTTTTTCACTCTTAGTAACATATTGAGGGAAACTGTGTAATTAGCCAGCAAAGGACAGGGCTCATCATCTCTGGTCATGACCAGGGAACCCTTATTCTGCAATGCACCTTAAACCTCCCAGCCGGATGGCTATGCTTGAGGGGGCACAGAGACCTGAACAAATATTACACTATTTACTGCCTTGCATAAATGGGTACTGGTGTTGTGATTAGAGTCAAAGCATCCACATTCTGGCTGTTGCCATGAGAATGGCTGCAGTTGGATTACCTTTCCAGCACCATCTTAATACCCCTGCGGGGACTGGCAGGTTGTTATCGTAAGAGCGGTACAAACACAAGAAAACCAAAAGGAATAAGGACTATTTTTCTCCTGGTTGTATAGATTTGTAAAGTTCTGAGTCTTCAAGGGGAATCTAACTGCCTAAGGACCGCAGATCCTGCTTTGCAGGAATTTCTAAAACCACTGAAAAGTGGTTTTGACAGTTCTGTTAAAGCACTTATCCTTGGGCAGCTGAATAACTTCAGAGATCTACCAATTGGGTGACCCTACCCTCAACTTTGTACAGGGATCCTGGCAGAGCTAAGAATTGGACTTAGATTTCCTTCTCTTTCCTTGCCTGATCCACTACTATGAATGGTTAAGTAGACTGGATGTAAATACAAGGGGAGCTGATTAAATAATTCTCATATGAAGGATTGCCTGCCTAGCTGTTAAGAGCTACATTTTATCAAAGTGCTTTTCACAGCCATCCATGATGTACTGTGGAACACTATCAATATCACAAAAGCAGCCATTTCAGGTCTGATGTCAGCTCTGATCACATGATTCATTTCCGAAGCAGCAACAGACCCAAAATAATATTACTAGCTGTCATACTTTTAAAAAAAAATAGTTTTGAAGGGTTCTGTATCTGAAGTCAATGTAAAATGCAGACAACCATGATGAAATATTTAGTCCCTTGCTAAATGGACATTGATGTCTTATTGTAAAAAGGTTTGAGTAGAGTCTAAGCATCCAAGTAGTGTATACAAACTTAAGCCACCTTTTTCTTTTTATTAGCCAAAGTTCACTGTGTACAATAAAAATGTCAGCAGCTGCCTAATGTAATTTGGTCTTCACTATCCAAGCCAGAAACTCACTAGTTTGTTAATTGAAATCTAAATTTTTCTTGTTATTCAAGAGTTACTGTTTGCTTTTTAGTGTTACTGCAAATAAGAAAAAGTTTTCTATTGGGTTTCTTTTCAATTTTTTATTATACTGGAGATGAAAGAAGAAAAGAGAAAAATATTTACACTGTTAACGCTGATCAATTGATAAGCTTATCACATGTCAGTGTGTGAGCAAAGAAACAGTAAATCTTCTGAAACAGTGACAAGTGTGTCGTTTGCTGTTGCAAGCAGGTAGTCATGCAAGCTCTTAACGTTTAGCAGTGTATTTCAAACTGAAAATTGGCCTGATGGGAAATCGTTCTGACTTGTTTGAAAGGTTGAAGGTTTAAACTGATCTGCAGTTCATGTGTGTGTGAAGGCCAGTGGTGCTAACATGAAGTTTAGTGATCTGAAACTTGTCACGCTTCAATACTTGCAGTCTTCCAACAGCTGTTTTGCCATTATCTTCCCTCCAATTTCAGCAATGGTTAAATAAAAATGTAGAGGAAGATGCATTTTGAAGTTGCTTGGTTTAATTGTTTGGCAATGTCTTGGTATGCTTTCCCTGTCTGATCTTTTACTCAGACCAGCATTTCATGGATGTTATTAAGAAACAGGTATCTTTAAAAAGACTGTGTCTGCATATAGATACTGTACTGCCAAAAATCTGGGGATGACAAATATCATGCAAAAACGGGATACGGTTGACTGTTGCACTAGATGCTGTGGACATCTCAGTTAGGTTCTCCAAAGCACAAAACCCTGAAGGCCAGGGTTTATTGGATAATTACCCAACACTTTAGTCTGCTCAGCGTTTTGCTCACCTTGGGCAAGGGGTCTTGTGAAACATGTTCCTGAAGCTCTTGTCAGCCCATGAGCTGGGGTTGGAGCTGCTCCCCAAAAGCAAACAGCAAGATCCCCATTGGCTATGCCTGCTGTGTTCAGCACAACTTGGACTCATACTCAGCAAGAAAAATTGTATTTTTTCCTAGGTGCAAACCAATTGGCAGAGGGATAACCAATGTAGAGAGATGAGTGTGTTGACCTTAACAACAACACTAATGGAGTTGTCAAATCTTATCCAGAGTCCGCTGAAATTGGCAACCTTCAACCTTGTCTGTGCAGTCTGGACATTGTCAGGCTAAGTTGCAGAGCGGTCTGGCATCAAACATCATTATGGGCTTTCTTCTGTTGTCACTTGGTACTTAGAGCTAGTGGGACTGCTGCATTTGGTACCTTTTCATTAGCTGTTGTGTTATCCAGCCACTTTGAAAGATTACTCAAAAGTCTTCAAGGTTTGTGCTAGGCTTTTGTCGACATTCAACAAATACAGTAAGTGATAACATTGATGAAAGGAGCCTGAGTGTATACACACACCATGGATTTGTAAGGCAGCCTGACAAAAGCATTGCAATGAACTAAAATATATTTACACGTAGAAACTATTGCAAAGCTTCCTACTGGTTGGATTAGATTCCTTCTCTTCTTTCTTCACTTCCGATGCTTCATACTGCTCCAACTTCAGAGAGCAGTTGCAAGTCAAGATCCAGTGCCTATTAAGGAACAGCATATGGCTGTTCTGTGGTCCTTGTATTGTATGAGACAAGCTAGAACACAGTGAGCACTTGAGCACTGGAGCACACGCCGCTGCTGTTCCTTTTATTTGTTGGAATGGAATTTGGGCATGCGGACCTTGGTGCATTTGCAGCTCATGACTTAAATAAAAATATAATTGAAACTTGGTCCAAGGCAGGCTTCATAGTTTATTAATACAACCCCGGTATAAGGAGTTGAGACTACTAAATCCAGGTACTTTCTTTACAAGGGTATTTTAATTGTCATTATTTCTCAAAATGCTTTTCTTTTTAAATGATCATATTTCTTTTGCTTTATGAGGAATTGTACACTGAAGGCAATAGCCATTTTGCTGTGGTTCATCTGTAATGCTCAGACCTGGTACACACTTGAACAGTGGAAAAGCAGCTGTGCTAGCATTATTTTTATTTCTGGAGGTCAGCCTGGGGGGAACCGAAATATGTTCTGCAGACTTTGGGTTTTTTTTTTCTTTCTTTTTTTTTTTTTTTTTTTGGTTACTCTGCTTACACCGGAAACTCTGAATAGGTATATTTGTCAGCTTTTACAGTAAATTTCTTCTTCCCCATCCCCCAAACCTGGAGCCAGAAACTGCCATGCTTCCCCACCCTAATTCTGCAAGGAAGCCCTTTGAAATCGGTGTGATGACTCAGGGATAAGCTACTACCCAAGAGATACAGTTCTGCCTCTCATGCAATCTATAGCAGAGCTCATGTTTGCTTTGGTGGATTTGATGTTTTCACGCAGCATAAAGACCAGCAGCAATGTCTGACTCTGAAGAGCTTTTCAGTAAAGTACAAATATGTAATTTCCAAATGTAAATAAATCTCTTATAAGACCAAGAAAGCACCTTTGTGATGGTCTGTATTTCAGACCTCCTGTCTAGTATTCATCTCCTTCTCAGAGTTCTCAGTACAGCTCATAGCACAGCACTTTTTAGCACTGTCTATTGTTTACACTCAGATAAATTAATATCCATTAAATTTAAAAAGCAAAATGTGAACTGTATTAAAAGCCCTTGTGGATGCTTGTATGCAGAATTAAAGTGACCTCAATTCGTTTTTGTTGACTGCATTTCCAAAGGCACAGGATTCAGGTGAATGTAAGTCACCCAGTTTAAAGTCCCACAAAGAATGTCCACAGAAAGCAAAGGTAGATCAGGCAAAGACTGAAAAATCGTCTTGTCTTCAGCTGCTATTTTAAAGTGAAGGATGTTCCCAATATGCATAAAGATAACAAAGACAGCAGTTCAACATATAAACGTTGTGCTGTCTGGTACCAAAAGTATTTATAATGGCCGATCAAAATTTCATGATTAAGTGGTATGTAGTGAGTCAGAAAGAGTTAATGGTAGAGCAAAGTTGAAAAGAAAGAAGTATTTCATTTTTAAAAAAAGAAATTAAAGCAGAGATGTTTATTCTGTTAAATATTTTTTGAGGTTGACTTACCATGTCTCTATTTAGACTCAGTTATTCTCCCCCCAGAAAGGTATAACAAATATCTCAGTGTGCATATAATTGCATGTAACTGGGAGAGATGATCAGAAGTAAAATGATTCATCTTGTTCTGTGATGTGAAGCACAGAATGTAAATCTGAATAAATGCTTCCTGGGTGGAATAATAGTTTAAGTTTAAGATCTGAGCTGGATATCCACCTGTACTTCATAAAACCAAAGGCCAGTTGCAATCTTTAGAAATGGAAACTTATCAATTAGCGTATTTACAAATCAAAGTGCAGTAAAAAGGGGCAGGTAGCCACTACTGCTATCAGTGGCTTTACAAATACTGGGCCTCCCTGAGCTCTGATATCCTATGGTTTCCTTCTGCTATCAATTGCCTCGAAATACTTTGTTGAAAATACCGGCTTACGAAGAACTGTGCTTCCTCTACTTTGGCTTGTCGCAAGGCTTTGTGATAGGCCTTTTTAGCTGGCTGTAAGCTTTACTTTTCAAAATGGATCAGAGTTGATGGGTATAAGCTCTGAGATGTGTTGTCAATATAACTGTCCACAAAGCTGTGTCACGTCCCAGCTCACCAAGTTATAAACCTCCTGGCCAGGCTATGAGCAAAGCTCTGTTTGGAACAGAAACATGACTCTGGTCCAGGATGGCACTTAAGTATGCCTGCCTGTTCTCAAAAACTATGAGGTATGCATGTCAAAGTAGTGATAAGTTAAATGGCTTTCCAAATGAGGATGCTTTTCTAATTTGGGTTGCATTTATAGCTTGTGTCTAAGTACAGAATATAATGTATTTCTCTTAAATATCTAATCTCTACTTTTTTATGTATCTACCTGGCCAGCAATTATATCATAGGCTAGAGATCTACTAACCAATCTGTTTTATATGCCTGTTGGATATACTCAGTCTGATTTGCCCTTCAGGTGGGTGTAAATCGCTACACTGCAGATCAGTGGCACTGAAGCAACATAAAGCAGATACACACAAGTGAAGTCAGGAGGAATAAAATAAACATGCTATTTGTGTCAGAAGCCTAAAGAAAACAGAATTTCAGGCTCAGGGATTAAGGAGGAAAAAAAAGGTAGAACATCACAATTGACACACTGAAACCTCATTGAAAGCAGCAGAATGAAAGGTTTAGTTTGAGGGAAACCAGCATTTGTTTGTTGCCTCTCTCTATTTTTGTTTTTTATCTACCTAGTTGGTAAGTTTTGAAGAGGAATGCCCTTTTTCACCTCCCTTCAGAGTGTGTGGCTCACCACTATTACTCTATATCCCCATAGGGAGGTGGAGGTCTGTTGATAGCCATTGCTTTTAGGAATGGAGTATTATACTCTGCGTAACAGCAGCAACCCCTTTTCCTTGTACTACATCCTCCCTGGCCTTCATAAATGTCTAGAGCAACATGCCTATTTATTCAACAAAACATGTTCATTACACCCTGTGCCTGATAGGATGCGGCTTCTGCGGACTATAAAAACACCTGCCAGTGCGGCAGGGAAACTGCCAGCTCTGGCTTCCAGACCGCCCTGGCTGCAAGGCCTGCGCAAGCTCTCGTGCTATGAGTTATGTATGAATGCTCTTTTGCAAAAAAAGGGGGCTGAGTTTCTCAGTATTGCTGCAGCTATTTAACAGCTGGAGGGAATTGCAAGCATACGTATTTCAGGTTAGGTTGTCCTCATGATCTATCTGTGTGATCACAGCATCCCCAAGCAGCAAAGGTAGAGAGAAGGCCTATGCCATCTGACGTCACATATGGGCCAAGAGACATCATCAGCTAAGGAAGAAAATATTTCTGAGTCCGGACTCCAGCTACGTTGACTAGTACAGCCCGCAGACAAGCAGGCTGCCATGGAGACTTTGGCTCTGTGCCAATGGCAGGAAAGGAAAATAAATGTCACCTGCATCTTTTTTTTTTTTTCCTCAGCTTCTGCTCCAGAACAGCAGCCGCAGCCTCGCCCCTATCAAGGTGTCCGTGTCAAAGAGCCGGTGAAGGAGCTATTGAAAAGGAAACGGGGAAATGTTCATAATGCCAGTGCAACGGCAGCTACAACGGTAGGAGAAAAAACAAACACAGGCAGAAAATTCTTCCTCAATAGCAAAATGATTGACCAGCCCTGGCACCAGCTGGCAATACTTTGGCAATGAAAGAAATCTTTCCATCTCTAAAGCATTTTGAAGGCAATGCAGCCTCATGTTACCTGGAGGTACCATTAAATGTATCTTTACTTTAGGTGGAGTGCCTTTAGTGTGCCGAGCACCTTCAATGACCATTGATTTAATGGAAGGGTGAAAGTGCTTTGCACTTGGCAGGATCTGACTCCTAGGAACAGAAAGTGTCTTGGAAGTTAAGCAGCTTGTTCAAGAGCACAAAAAGAGATCAGCTAGAGCCATCCTTGGCTATCTGCTTCTTAGTTTCAGCCTACCACTATCTGTCCTCCCAGGAGGAAGCAGATTAACTGGTTCCTCTCTGAAGAGGAATTCCCGCTGCAACACAAGGTTTAAATACTGTTTAAGGCCCCCTTGAGCTGAAGGGACACGTGGACTTTGGCTAGGCCCATGAACAGGGCTGGGGTTATGTGTACTGGCTGCCAGGCTCAGTTCTCCTGGCCCTTCTGTAAAGGCAGGTGGGAACATTCAGGCACTGACATTGAAGTAGTAGCTGATAATCAGCTGATAATAGCTAATATGCTCTGTCTCTCAGTGCTTTGCAGAGGGGATTGAATTTAATGCTTATGGTCTTAACCTCTGGATATTTTTCTTCTCTCTTCTAGGTTGTTTTGCCCCATCAGCCGCATCCTTCCTATTCACCAATGGGTAATGTTTTCCTGACTTTCTAAGTGTTTGTCAGCCCTGCTGCAGAGAAGGCTATGCTGAACTGGGCTTTAATCCTCTCCTGTTTTTTAGGCCAACCTTGCATTGATATGGATGTTGCTGCCTCTGCCTTACCTGTCACAGATGAAGGAGCACTCTGTTCTGGCTGGATCTCCCAGCCCTCTCCCACATCCTTACAGCCGTTAACTCAGTGGACCACTTACCCCGATTATGTGTCCCACGAAGCAGTCAGCTGTCCATACACAGCAGATATGTATGTTCAGCCTATGTGTCCCAGTTACACACTGGTTGGACCTTCATCTGTTCTGACTTACACTTCTCAACCGCTGATCACCAATTTTGCAGTAAGTCAAAAATACCTAGGTATAAATGACAGCAAATTCTCCACCTTCTAGCAAGAGCCAGGGGGAGTGCTGGGTGTAATTAGTATAATTTACTTAATTACTATAATGTTGTGTGTCTTTGCATCCATGCCACATAGTTGTTCTAGCACTGGCCCTGTCTGCACTGTGCTGGACATTAGTATGGTTTAAGCAGGACAAAAAGTTGTGGTTGCACTGAAATCAGGCATACTTCACTGCTATTTCCCCAGCTCTCTGCACTCCTCTAGACTTTCCACCTTTTTAACACGTATACTGTTCTTTGCTGTTGTCCTGGGAAATGAGTCATCTCTCATCAAGTCAGCAGCAGAGCTGCCATTGCCCTGAGTTTGTTCAAGTCTATGAACAGTTATTTACAGCAGGGAAATACTATTTGCAGCTCAAGGATAATAATGGGGAATGTTACATTTACTGCTGTCACCACTTCCAACTTAAGGAGCTGTTCTTCAGCTTGGATTTGGAATACCTGGGGAAGCAGAATTGAAGTCGTTCACTGAGTGGATGCACATTATAGTCAATAAATGCTGTTGTCTGGACAAGTACTTAGGGGACAGTCCGACCAGACATCTGAGCAGTATCTAGGGATTCCTCACTATTTGATTCCAAACTTAAAAAAATAAAGAAGTAGTAAATGGGATTCCAGGAAACACATCCACCAGGTGAAGCAGGAAGAATGACTTGGCAATACATTTCTCAAACATTGCTATTTAAACACGGAAGAGCAAGGCCAAAATAGCATGTAAACATAGCAGAATCTTTGGTTTCAGGCTGGCCAAAATCTGTTTGGCTGACCCAAGATGATTTGTTCTTCCTTAGAGGAGAAGGGCAGAGAATTCTGTTTCAATTGAACTCAAGCAGCTTATTTTCCTTTCAATGTTTCAGTTCAGCTGCTGAAACTGACACACCAAATCAGCAAAGGCCCATGCCTGTGTCCTGTGGCCTTCACTGGTGAGGAAGGGCTATTGTTTCAAATGTGGCTCTGCCGTGGTTGACAGGGGCTGGTCGGAACGGACTGTCGCAGAGGCCAGAATAAGCTGCCTTCAGCCTTGTGGCAGCAAATTCGTGCCCATGCATTCAACTTGCAAGAGAGACTGTCAAAGAAGGCAGTTTTCAGCATAGGGTGTAACTGTCTCATGGGCTTACAGTGAGGGCGGGAGTGGGAACAGAAAGCTAGAGGGAACTTGACATGAGTGTGAGCCACTGGCAGCAAGCACCTGGGACACCCACAGCCACCGCTCTCATGGGAGCCAGCGTGGGAAAACTGTCACGCTCAGTATAACGCTTTACCCAGAGAGACAGGAAAAGGGATGTTAAAAGTGAGACTGAGCATCCTTAGTCTGTTGTTTTGTGTCCTCCCCCCGCCCCACCTGGCCAATTGTTTTATTTTGTTTTATTTCTCTTCTATTTTAACAGCCCCGAAGCACCACCCCCGCTGTAGTGCCTCAGCTCGAGGTGACGGATCAGCAGCCACCTCTCACGTACTTCCCATGGGCACAACCCCTCTCTGCACTGCCAGCCTCCACTTTGCAGTACCAGCCAGCTTCTTCCACGCTTTCTGGGCCGCAGTTTGTGCCCTTACCGATCTCCATTCCTGAACCAGCCCCCCAGGAGCTGGAGGATGCCAGACGAGTCATCGGCACACTGCCCATTGAGAAGCTGCTTCTAGAAGATGAAGACAATGATACGTATGTTTTAAACCATGCTCTCTCTGTTGAAGGGCTTTAAGTTGCACATCTGGGGCCTGATCCTCACCTACTCAATACTCCACCTGGCACCACAGTGAGTTTTGAGTACAGAGGAAAAGCAGGCTGGGGGGTGGGGTGGAAACTTTACTTGCGATTTTGGTGTCCACCTCTAGCACACCATGACTTCTGTGTTGTGTGAAACTTGCTTTGTCCTGGGGCCCAGCACAAGATTTCTCTGCTGTTACAGCTCCTGCTACCTCTCCCAGGTAGGCTTTTGATACTGCATAGTTCTTGTGCTCAGCATCAGCACAAGGTGACTTTCCTCCTCAGACACAGGGCATGGTTTCAAATTGACATACTATAGTGTAGCCATGGCCAACTGTAGCACTGGTGAGGGTACACTTGCCTCTAAATATTGGCAAGACCTAGTTCAATAGGACTGCTTTCCAGAGCTCAGTGTAAATGCCTTGTGTGTGTGTGTATTTGCCCTGTCCATGGAGGAACTTCTACCTGATCTAGGCCACCAGAAAATATTTTTGGGGCCTAAATTGACATTTTTCTTTCCTAAATTGAACTGCTCCTTTGGAAAATAGGAAAATGTAAAGCGTAGTTTTGTTCTACTGGTGCAGGTAGGTGCATTAGTCTGAAGACAAAAAGTCAATACAGCAGTCAGACATCCCTATTTACAGAGCAACACAAAGTAGCCTAGGTGGAAGGTTTGAGTTCACACAAAGGTGTAACTTTAAGGTCTCACCTTGTCTGCCATTGGAAAACAGCCACGTAGGTGTGGGACAGTGGCTTGGAGTCATGGTCTTTCAGCTGCAGAATGTTTTTGGACTCTAAGATATCCACCTTCGAGATGGGGGGCTGATTTTGTGACTGGCTGGTAATGCTGCATGTTCTACCAATGGACAGATCCTGGTCCCACTGAAGTCACCGCGAGTTTTGCCTGAGTCAGGATTGCAAGACATGGCCTTATATCAGGAGATCATTGAGAAGACAGGGTCTTCCAAAATCTGGACTTCAGTCTAACAAGGAATTCATGGCATTACTATTATCCGGCAATACTTTTGTTTGTTCTGTAGCATTTGAGTGTGAAGTCGGTGATGTCGTGCTGAGCCAGGGAACCTTAGTGACCTCCCTTATGCCTTATTTCTATGGAAAGTTTCTCTGTGCTGTAGTCTCCCAGGCCCACAGGTGCACACCTTTTCCTTATAGCTTTCTGATTTTCTTTCCTGGAGAATGAGTAGCTTTACTTTTTCCTCTGATGCAACTGTAAATATTATTGTTGATGTTCAGGAGTGCCATGCCACAGGTAAATATATTTGTAGGAGATATATCCCCTTCTAACTCTGTTTATTGTTTTCTTAATAAACAAGGGACTCTTGGTTGGTAAACACAATTTCTCTGGGTTTTTCTGCTTTCTAAAGCCCAGGATCCTTAGGTGATTTTTTTATTTGCAAGACTAACTGCAAAATAATTTATTGCATTTTTTATTACCTGGTATCCAGCAGTCCAGTTGCCACCCAGGCAATATTTTAAGTGACCTTACTGTTTAAGCCTGAGTGAGGTTTGCAAGCTCAGGTTGACAGTCTTGAGGACTTTCAAAGCATATTTTGTTATTTAATATTGACAAATCTGGAAGACATAAGCAATAGATCATGTAAGTGATCATAAAGTTTTTTGGAAATAGCAGTAGTTCAGGCGCATTGAAATTAGTGGCTTACCTTTGCAGAAAAACCCAGCAAAGAAATTAATTAGAAGGAGCTTAGTTCACCACTGCTTACTCCAGTTTTATAAGTACAAAGACATTCAGTAGGTAAAACTGGGATAATGCAGTTGTGAATCAAGCCTGTGGTTGCTAAGATTGCTTTTAAATTTCTTTCACTCCAATGTATGTAAATTCTGTGTGTGAATATAAAAAAATGATGAACTGTTTCAGAATTTCTTTCTGGGTTGTTCTGGTTAGAAAAAGACAAAATCTTTTTCAATAAAGATCTACAGTAACTTTCATATGCCTAGAGTGTTTTATTTCCTATCCAAAAGGGTAACCCAACATTGGTTTAGCAATCAATTAGTTCAATAACATATGTACAGGCTAGAACCACAGATGAGCTGTTAGACTTTCTGCTAATTTTGCACATTAAGGCAGACTAAGGAGGAACTCCATGATCCAATTATGGCCTGGAGGCACTGTTTACTCAAGCAGTCCTTACTCACAGAAGCACTCCTGCAGTTCAGATGTTAGTTCAATCACTATTATCCTCTATTGCCATCCCTGGGGATGTGTGGGTGTGCAGCCACAGCTAATGCTGAGCTTGAATGAAAATCAGACTAGCCATAAAGTTGCGTTTCTACTCCTGAAATTGCAAGGTATGGCTCTGTGGTACAAAATTACCTGAGGAAAGAAACGACTGCATACCACCTTCTGACTAAAAAGTATCAAATGTTGCTGTCTGGAGCGAAACAAACCCAGGGGCTGGTACGACTGCCTGTAGGATGGTCTCCTCCATTCCAAAGGCAAATTGCAAAGCTACCCGTGCATGCCTGGCATCCTTGCAAATAGGACCTGGGGGAATGGAAGTGGCGAGTAGCTCTATGTCATTCTCTCCAGCTCCAGTCATAGAGCCAGGCAACCAAAGTGAAGCAGTGAAGTGTTTTCCCCACTGCTAAGGGCCATGTCACCAGCAAGCCCATAACTGCTATGGGTTGTGACAAGTCTTTGTCATATGCGCAAGATAAGGACTCGTTCCCTCTCACCAGTACTTTTGATAAAGTAGAGCTTAACAGGCTGCTTACAAATACACCATTTAGAAGAGGCTGTTTGCTACCCCGGATGGTGAGATACCACCAATGCGTACAAGGCTGTATCACCCCACAAGCGATACATACATACAATATAGTCCGCTGGGCCCTAATACTAGGCTTTGTGGAGGACTTAGCTACCTCCCAGCACATGGGCGACTCTCACCTGAAAGAAAGTGCTGAAGTGGAAAGGAGACAGCATGTCAAAGCTCAGGAGTGCTGAGGACTCTTGAAAGCTGCAGTTATTTTGAGTTAGGAAGACCTTTCCATGGGAGTGGGTGCTTTCAAGGTCAAGCCCTTTGGTGCTTATGGCATGGTTTTGTGGAACACTGGGTATAAAACCCCCAAAGCGGCTATGCTACCCTGTAAAACTGTTTGCTCCCAGGGTGGTTCATGGCCAAGCAGTGATCGGTGTCTTTATTTACTGTCTTAGAATTCTACATATTTATGCAGCTAAAGGTATGAGGGCGTATACATTGGCAGCTGCAGAGCGCATGAAATTGCTGCGAAGACTTGATGCCAAGGAACACAGAGGAAAGGTAATACGGACCACTTTCTCCTGCAAACAGTGGTGTTTGGGATGGGCATGGGCTTTGCATGACTGAGAGGAATTGACACCCTGAAAAATCCAGCTGTCTCTCTGTTACTGCAAAGGAAGCCTTGGGCATTGATATGCCTTGCTTAGGTGCCTCTGGGGGGCACCCCTCTCCTAAACTTAGGGGGGATGAAAATGAGTTTTTTCTCTTTTCAGCCCGTGGTTCATAGAGTGATCTAAGACAACACTGGTCCAGGAAAACATGTGTATGTTGGCAGTAGTCTCTGAGGCTGAAGGTTTTATGAACAACAGATTTATGCTAGGAGTGCTGCACCTGACATAAGCAGTGTTTCAAAAATGCTGGACTTGGGTTGTCATCCAAATTAGGGCCAAAGAACACTAGGGGGAGTTTAGCAGGGGCTGGGAAATGCCCCCCATCCCGTGACGGCATGGGTCCTAATATGTGGGATTCAAAATCTGCCTGTGAGCCGTCTTTGGTTTATGCACCACAATCCTTGGGATTCTAGATACCATTCAGCCCAGACTGCCTTCCCCCATTCCTTGTTTTATGATAGCATCTGCTTCTAGACTCTCACATTTTATCTGCTGTGCTGCTGTTTTCAGACTCCTCTGCTGGTGGCTGTCACTGCCAGGCAGCCAGCTATTGTCTATGATTTGATCCAGACAGGAGCAGATGTCAATGCTGTAGACAACAAAGGGCAATCAGCTTTACATCTTGCTGCAACGTATGGGTATGCCCAAGTTCTTCAGGTAGGAAAAGCTTTTATGGTTTTAATTGCTAGCAATATAAACCTACAATAATGTCTTAATATTGGTGTCTTTAAATAACTGTATCAGAAGGCAAGATGTCAGTAAGCAATGAAGACTGACCAAAGACTCCTTTTCCATTGAGTTAGGAATCGACTTCCCAGGTTATTCCTGTTTTAGGACTATACTTGCAGCTAACATCAGCCTCCTGTTACAGAGGAAATGGCTTTAGCGTATCTGTGGGGGAAAAGAAATTCTTTCTGCAGATCATAGCTCTAAACCTGCTGATGGCAGGCCAGGCAGAGTGGGCCCCCAGTGTTGTACTGATGCCTGTGTTGGAGGGGGTTCCCCAGTGGCTGCAGGCAGTTTTAGGGTGTGAGGAGAGGGAGCAATAATACCGGTGTGAAAACCCCTCCCTGATGTGAGTGTCATCCAGACGAGAGCAACGAATTTTGTCCAGACTCAAGCCAGCTGAAGAGAGAGCAGATGTGACCCTGCAGACAGAGCCAGCACAGGCATAGCCTTCAAAATGAGACACATTTTTCAGATTTTATGCAAAACCAAGATCCACCGAGAAGATTTTCCAGGGTGTGAGAGAAACTAGACACTCCTGTATGGCCAGACTCTAGTAAAGCTTTCATGACTTACGTGACCAGATCTTCGCTTCCCTATTGCTTCACAGGTCTTTCTGTAGACAGGGTCTACATCTAAATTGTGTGCCAGCCGGACTCTAACAGCCCTGAAGAGCACACTAGCACATTAGAAAAGGCCCCGTGGGAATTTTTGGGAGGGATTACATAGCAGAGATAAGCATACTGGAATGTGTCTCTTAAATGCTTAGCCATAAAATGGAATTAATAAAATGTGCTTTCCTTGATTCATGTCAGGACTGAGTATAGGCGGCTTCAATGCAGAGTTTCACTGCAGCAGCATGGCTGCTGATGAGTTTACCTGAGGGCAGGGCACAGGGTCCTCTGAGGATGAGGGATGTATCAGTGGAAGTGCCGGGGGTACCTGGCATGCAGGCAGTGCATCTCCAGTATTCAATTAGCTCTGCTTTGCACACGCCCTGGGTTAAGTCATGAGCAAGCAGTTAATGTGTAACATTGCGAGTTCTTTGGAAAACAGGTGTTCCGTTCAGTGGGGAAAAGTGTTTTACATCCAGATGATTCCAACAAAGCCTCCCAGAGTGCCTTGTGGTGGTTTGTGTTGGGTTTGGTTTGGTTTGTTTTTTTTTCCCCTTGACATAAAAAGGGAAAATGCACACAGGCTTACTTCTTGGTGCGGTCAAAGCCATGAAATGCTTTACTGTTTGTTTGTTTGTTTTAATTGTTGTTTTTCTAGTGGATTAAACATCTAATCTCTAATAATCAGGCAGCTCAGAGCTACTTGTCAATATTTGTTCTGTATGTGTTATATTATTGTTATGAAAAGAGAGCACAAGCCCTAACCGTTCTGGATAACCTTTCAGCAGAAGGATTCTGTCCTGTGCCTTGTCTAACTTGACAAGGTTCTGGATGAGTCACTGCACTGCAAAAATTCTCAGCCAAGATGCTGTAATGTGAACAACTTGTTTTATTCAATCAACAGCAAAAAATGCATTATCTGCAATAATATAGACAATAATATAGACTTGGCTGCATCACATCAAATCTATCTTTTACTTAAGTTGAAGAGTTTTAAAATTTTACTCTCTGCTAAATCCAAGCAATGCTCATCTCAGACCACTACTTCATGCCATTTATAGGCTCTGCATCCTCATTGCTGCAGCCGTTGCAACAAGCTGTGGTTTTAACCTGTCACACTGCTGCACATCTGCTGCTCATTAAAAAGAAAAAGTAAATAAATCCAGTCTGAGAATTTCCAGCATCAGCAAAGTTTTAGGTAATAAAGTTTGGCTGTACATGCCAAGGCGAGATTTTCATTTATCCTTGTCAAGAATAACTCAGAATAAATATGAAATGGTATTATTGGTGCCTTTGCTTAATCCAGGTGAAAGCGTGGAGGCTAGCACTCTTGCGCTGGGAGCAGTGACTTAATTTTACTGTTCTGAACTGAGAATCTAATAGGATACTGTACTTAGGTGGGGTTTAGGAAACTAGGGAGCATGATCATCTTCTGTAACCCTGAATGTCCCTGTTAGGAAATAGAGTCACAGCACTGAAATCTAGTGTCGAATAAGGGCTTAGTTTGTAGTTAAATGGTAATTATCTGATTGTTTCTCTGTTTGTTTTTAAATTCTGTTAGTTTTGACTGATTTTGGCTTGGACGGTATTCTGCTGAACTAAAACTTTCCATATCTCTGTTGTTTCTAGGTTATACTGTCACTAGGTTTCCCTCTTGATTTAGAAATGAAGGATTTTGAAGGTAAACCCCTTTGTACAAATATTTTATAGTGGTATTAAAGAAAAAGAAAAACTGTATTGGCTATTTCATTGACTTATGCTCATTGATATTTGGTGGTGTGCTAGGAGGCCAGAGTGGCCTCAGAAACTGCCTGGGGGAGAGTCGTTGCTGTGCATTCAAATGCCACAGAATTCAATGTTGCTGATGATTCAATACACAGCTGAAACTGAGCAGATGCTGGAGTGCCCCATGAAGCGTCTATACAGCCAATATGGTACCTTTGAAACCAGAGAAGGCTTGTGCCTTAACAACACGTGTGCAGAGATGCATACGCTCTCCCTGCCAGCCCTCGCTTCCTCTCTGAACATCAGTATCTTCGCTGGGACTGTTGTTATCTTCCTCCCGTACTTGGTTTTCCAGGCCATACCCCACTCCACTGTGCTGTTCTGGCCCACAATGCCCTGCTCCGGGAGCAGGGTTGCCAGATGTTGACGGAGGAGCAGCAGAAAGATCTTCAGCACCAGAGCGAAGAGCTGGAGTCCTGTATCCACCTCCTGGTGCAGACAGGAGCCTCCATCTACAGCCGGGTAAGGGATCGGCTCGGTTATCCGTATGCTGTTTGTATGGGAACTCTCTCCTGCCCTGCCTGATGCTTGTGCTATGCTCAAACTATAGAATCGGAGAAGGAATGAACTGCTGACAGAAGGACCAAGCCTGTTCCCCTCTCAAGTGACTGGTTGCAGAGTTAGTTGCTGCCTTTTGGAGTTACTTTCTTGCAGCAAACACGGGACAGTAAGAGGGCTGCGGACGGCAAGGAGGTGCTCCACAGTAGCTGCAGAGCTGGCCTGAACTTTTCTCCGATGGGTTTATATAATATCTTCAGGTTGTTCTGCAGAACATTTCTTATTTGTTTGTTTTTTCTGTTTTTAAATAGGATGTGAAAAGCAACAAGACAGTTCTTCATTATACAGTCCAGGATGGGAATATCTCCCTGCTCAGATACTTCTTGGAGCTGAATGCTTTCAAGTCCAAGGACTTTGTCAACAACAAGGTGAGTCAGGCCGCGTGTGGACAGGATTTGCGTGCATATCCACAGGCAGAGGAGATGCTGAGAGCAGTGTGAGAACTGTGCTGTGGTGGGAGGCTGCGTGCAGACAGAGGCGTTAGGAGATCTGTGGGGTCCTGGAGAAACCACTTATTCTCTTCCCACACAGGTTTT
>NW_008825262.1:1271755-1285487 GCF_000699105.1 Pygoscelis adeliae
ACTTTTTTTTTTTTTAACCTGAAACTGCATTTTCCAGTAAATAGACACTTCACCTGGAAAGCAGTGCTTGGCTTGAACTCTGAGTTGTGTCATGAAACGCAAGCTCCTCTCCCAGCAGGCAGAAGCTGACAGAATGAGAGCACGAGACAACCAGGGAAGAGGAAGGACGTGGGAATCGGTTACTTGAGGAGGAACATGAACTTTATTACATTAGGCTGAAGACTGAGAAAACAGATCTGCAATGATGCAATGGTTTGCTGTTGGCAGCAATGTAATACTGAAAGACGGCAGTTTAGGGCAGCCATGTATCAAGTAATCTCTCCTGTCAAACATGCCATCTGTAGGAAGGACGAAGCTCCTATTTCAGTTAAGGGAGATGGTGACTCTTCCTGCCTTAAATGTTATTTGCAAGTCTTCTGGCTTCGTTTGTGCCTGGGCACGAACTGGTTATTGTGATGGCTGCCTGCAAGTTTGAGCCTGGAGAATTGAAATATTCCCAGGGCCCACCAAGCTCTAACAGCTGCCAGGAGCAATAACAGAAGACGGACACATGCTACAGGCAGTGAACCAGTGGCTGACATTGCCAGGCAGGTGAAGTGTGGGGAAACCAGCTCTCTGAAGCAAGGCAGCATCCTTGCTGAGCATGAGGGAGCCTAGGCACTGTGGCAAGTAGATTGCTTCTGACTCTGGGGGCTTGAGACCCTGCTTTAGGCACTCTATACAACCCTGCTTACTGAGCTGAAGTTTTGCTAACATTGCTTCCTCAGTGCAGGGTTTCTGGAGGCACAACCATTCCTAGGTTGTATAAAGCAAGCTAGAAACCTTCCCAGCGCTGCTGTTGTCATCCATCCCCTTGCTGCCCCATACTTCACCTCTGAGCAGATACCAAGAAGTGACACTATCTTGCAGATGTATCAGCTTCACCCACGCTCCTAAGCAAAAATCCTGACATGCCTGTGCCTTAGCTGAGATATCACTGTGCACCATCAGTCAGAGCTTTGGCTCTTGACTAGTTGTCCCCTCTCAGCAGGACTAAGTGGGTGATTCTGGGTGCTTCTGCAGAAGGGTACCCTTGAGCAGGAAAGGACAGAGGGAGGGGAGGGCAAGGCTAGGGCTCCCTGTTTTGAGAGGGTCAGTGCATTAGATTTTCATTTCAACTGTTACAGTCTCTTAGCCTTGCTTGTACTCCCTAGAGCATCCACATGCTTGTGTCCATCAGAAAGGAACTGAATGTTTTCTATCAAATCAGTTGCTCACTTGGGAAGCAGATACTGGGCAGCTTCACGTTCTTTTTTCCCCTACAGATTTCTGTTGGACTGGAGGAAGCCTGTTTTGCTTTGTGTATGTGGGTAATAACACTGAGTTTCTGTCTTCCTGTACAATGAAAGGCCTTATGCTGCCTTTTCACTACATTCTTTCTGTATCTTTTAAGACCCATTAGGCGGGTGCTAGCTTGTCCGTGGGATCTTGATCTGTTGTCTCTTGATCACAGTGCTGTGAGAGCTTTGTACTGTGATAGGATCACTTGGAGTCTTCAGTCTTGTTGGTGAGCTGTCTGGGACAGTGAGAAATATGATGGCAAGGTTGTCTGACACCCATCCTGGCTTTTTAGCTGTTCCAAGTATGAAGAAGACAAGAAAACAGGGATGCTTGGGTCCATGTTTTGGCTTCCCTGGCTCACCCGCTGCTTGCTGTGGTTGTCTCATTCCAAATCCATTTCCTTGTGGATTTCACAACGAGAAAAGCATTGAGGCCTTCGAGGTATTTTTCACCTGAAGGATTCCTAGAGCCCACATATAGATGCTCTGGACCATTGTCTCACATACGCCCTATTAAAGTCAATGGGAGGCTTCAAGATCAGGCATTGTCAGATTGCCTTGTTTTCTTAGCCCCATGCCTGGATTTGGAAGCTATCAAGTGCTGCTGCCACAAAGATGCAGCAAACAAATGCAGATGTTTCCATTTTAACGAGAAGTCCTATAAAGAGCTTGTAACTACCCCTTGACTCTGCGGGATGATAAAATTGACAAAGATCTGCTTGTTCAGGGCTTGTAAAAATGCCTTGTCTGAGAAGAGCTGTTAAGATTTTGCTATTTTGTTTTGTGCTTCAATGTCCCTTATGTCTCAGTGGTAAATAGGACCTGAAAGTAATATGTATTCCTTTTAACAACTGGAATAGTAATACATGTTGCAATTTGTGTCCAACCATTCTAAGTTCATGACAGATGTATGATCATTTCCGAGAGAAAAAATATACAGCTGCCTAAATGAGACTTCTTGCAGACTAAAAATACCTTGCCTTATGCATTTGCTTATTAGGTTTTTCTCATTTAAAACCGTTACCAGTCATACCTGACTAGGCAGGGGCACAGATTTCTACACGGTCTGGTGATACCAGAGCTTTTCTGCAACAAATTGCAGCATGCTCCACCCTGCGCCCCCCCGTGGCTTCACAAAAAAATTTGTCTGTTGTTTCTCTGCAAATCCTGTTACTGAAAAATCTGGAGTCAATATATGCTTAAGTAGGCCCTTGACCTCAGGACTCTGCTTAATGACAGCACCATGAAAATAAAAGCATCAAAGCCCCCCAATTTGTAGTGCTCTATCAGAGAGGAAAATGTAAATCCACAAATCCCCTGCATGAGCAGCCATACGTGGGAGAAAAAGAGCAGGGATACTCCCTCTCCTCCCAGTAAGTAATCGTGTGAGGCTTCTTCAGCTCTCATTTCACAAGTCTCCATTTCTAGGACAATTCTGAGTAGGTGGCACAGCTTATCAGGAGGTTTCTCTTTTTTTTTTTTCTTTCTTCTTTTTCTTCCACTGCATTAGGCACATGGCAACACAGCTTTGCATATGGCAGCTGCATTGCCTCGTGACAAGAACCAGAAAGAAATCGTCCAGTTGCTCCTTGACCATGGGGCAGACCCGAGCATCCGAAACTTAGACAACGATCAGCCAATCCACATGGCTCCTTCTGGAAAAGCTGGGGATCAGGTACATGATCTGCATTGCTGCTGCTTCCTAACACATCTGTGCACACCACAGCTGTCTGTCCTCACCAGGAGAACAGTGAGGACAAGTCGTATGACATGGGTCTGACATTGCAGTGGTGTAGGCTTGGGGGTTCCCCACTTCAGTAAATCTGTAATTGAGGAGCACAAAGCAGGCATTAGCTGGTACTCCAAATACATCTGGGGAGGTATCAATGTATAGTTCTTTCATAATGGCAGCAAATCTCAAGGGATGATCTGGTTTCATGCCTACAGGTATGAAAAGGCTCCTGGAGCTCACTGTAGTCTCTGCTATGTTTATATGTGTATTTAGTTACACATATACATGTATGTAAGTGTGCCTGTGTATGTATATATTGGGGTGTCTGCATGCATGGTTTCAGATGGTATGTTATCAACTTCTACATTTTTTTGGCAGGTTAGGCATTTGCTGAAGAAGGGGAAAGTTGCATCTGCATTCATTTCCTGTCACCGAAATGCCAGATCCTAGGTTGCCTGCAATTTCTGGAATGGCTTCAACTTCAGCTTGCTCATTGCACAAGGCCTCTAAGAAAAAATGTGGGGACGGTTAACCAACATGTCCCTGCTTCTAGAGTCTTTAAACTAGGGTGGGATGACAGTATTTCTCAACCTGTGGACCATGAGTAGCATGTAAGATATCAGAAGATGAGCTTTCAAATGGTTGAAAACTTTATCTTGTTAACAAAGAATACTAATAAACCTCAAGCATTGCTTGCAAGCAAGGAGGCAAGCAACGCAAATGGCTGTTACATAAATAAGCAAATATTGGAAGTACAGCCAACCTTTGATTTGGTGGCAACTGAAATCCATGGTGGTGATGGAACACAAGACAGTAGTTTGGCTATAAAAGTTTGAGAAATACTGCTCTGAGACGTGCTCCAGCTGTGCCTCTTGTTAGGTCCTGTACAGAGGTACCGGTTGGAATGGTGAAGCCTTTGTGATGTGCAATTACCTCCATTGTTCCTGCTAGCTTGGGAATGCAGGAACCTGAGGGGAGGGAAAAGACTGGATGGAAGAGGTCAGGTCAGCCTGAGGAGTCATCCATGGGTGTATTTCACCTGAGAGAATGGACTTCTGAACTCAAGAGCTCCAAGTGAGGGTTCCTGCAAGCTGCTACTACCCCATTTCTTAGCACTTCATGGAAGAAAGCTGAAGCAGCTGTCCATTGCCACTGCCTCTCACCCCACCCCAAGAAAAGAAAACAAATGCTTGTAAAAGCAAGTACATGGGGCAGGTTCTCAGCAGCACAGGTTCATGTGGCTCCTGAGAGTTTCCCAGCAAAGGGATTCCTCTTTGAGACATCTGATCCAATCCAAGCCTCCAGCTCTGATGGCAAAGAATAGATCTGGAAGCACCTCAGAGTGGGAAGCTGAACCCTCACCTGAGCTAATGCCTGTGTAGGAGACAGAGGCTTCCTTTGAGTCTTAACAGCTTTTAGGCATGGACAGGGTAGAAAAGCTTTGAGCTGTGTGGGCCTGTACACAGCAGGGTCAGAGTGCAATGTGGTAAGTGCTCTCCTATTCCCATTCTTATCTAAGGGGGCGTTTTAATAGATTCTTCTTATTCTTTCTGTGAAATGATTTGTGAATTGCTGTGCAATCGACTGGCAACAGTGTCTCTGCCGGGTCAATAGGATTGAAGGTAGATGCCTGAAGGGAGTGAAAGCCATGTTTTGGCAACCCTTTCACAGAGGGTGTCTCATCTTCAGTATACGTTCTGAATTATAGTTCGCTGATTTCTCAATGTTGCACAAGTTTTTTTTACTAACAGGACTGAACAATAAGATGAAGGGCAGATGTCTTAAATCACTGCAGTAACTGCCTTGATCACCCACTGACTAACTCAATGGGATGGGCTTTTCTAAAGCGCTTGTCAGTCTTGCAGACCTGGACTGTTTAAACAACTGTTTAGCAGACTTGAACAAAAGCTCTTAAGAAATGCAGCCTCAACTTTCTCAGCCCTCCTCTCTGCTGTTCTGCTGTTGCTTCTCACTACATCATATCTACAAACCTGCCAACATCTGCTGACAAAAAAAAGCAGAAATGTATTTGCATGTGTTTGCATAAATTTGCATGTATCTGGGCATAAGCCAGCAAAAGCATGTGCTTTCTTACTTTGAAGGGATGTTATAACAAGCCCTGAATTGAGTGGTAACTGCATTGGTGAGTTAGTACTGTGTGTCAAGACAAAACGGTCAATAAAATATGTTTCTTGAACTTGCGAGCAACAAAACTGTAAAACTGTGACCAGCATGTGGCATGTGATGCACTAGGGAAAATGTAAAAAGCTTTTTGCCATCTAGAAATATCTATGAGATGACAGAAGTCCTTTTGCAGCAAGTGAAAAAAATACATGAGCTGTTTTCTAAAGTGGCTTATCTCTTTATTGTTCCATCTGCCTGCTGTTGGATGTTTAATGCAGAGCAATGCCATCAGTGACTTGTAGTCTGTAAACATCACCGTCTCCAGAATATCAGGGAAAATATCGGTGTGGGGAGGGATGGATGTAGCTTCATTCAAAGCATCACCCTGGCAGCCTGTGTTACTCAGAGTTGATAGATGAGATTTGCAGAGGGAAGATTCCATGACCAACCCAGGAAGGATTCATTCTCTCTACAGGCACATCTGTGTTCAGCTTCCCAAAGCTCATACATCAGGGGCCTGCTCTGAAGCCAGCCACAATCAACAAGCTGTTCATATTGTCTTTGACAGTTGGAGGCTGCTGCTTCCCCATGCATGTAAAGCACCTTTCCCTTTCCCTGTCAAGCCAGCCAGTTCCTGGCCTATGTATCAAGAAAACCCCTTTTAAGGCTCAAAGGCAGCCTGAAAAGCATTAAGTCTTCTGTGCTGGGGTGAATTTCATTGATTTGAGCAGTATCTTAGTTCACAGTTAACCCCTCAATTTTTTATGACTGTTTCAGTGGAAATATAACTTTTATAACCGTAGCAGTACTGGCAGTGTGTGATACCCCTTTATTTGCACAGTTTATCTCTTCCTACCTGTGCCTTTGGATAAGTTGCTAATAACAAAGGCTTGTTATCACCAAACAAATGTTTTGAAGTGGTACCATAGAAAAGTCGCCAGTTGGTTGGCAAGGAAAACTTTTTGATCAAATACTCCATGCAACTGGCAAAGAACCTGAAAATAAGAACCTTTTATTTTCTTTATAACTGCGGGTTACTTCTGGAGTTATTCATGGCTTTCGTAAGAATGGGGTGATCCTCACTTTTGTGTAAACACATGTTTATATAGGCTGGCAGAACTTCACTTGGCAGGGACTGATGAAATGCCAGCATTTCAGTAGTGCTGTGCCAGCTCCGTTGGAGATATGACCCAAGCTACTTTCCTTTAACCCCCCCTTTTTTTTTTTTTTTTTTTGGGGGGGGGGGGCGGGGAATAAAGGGGGGAAAGAATATGTTCTTCATAGCCAGAAAATGCACAATCAACCTTTGAATAGTCCTCCTCTGTTGTTTCTTTTCCTTTCTTGTGTCAACAAGACATCATTGTGTCAACAGTCAGCAAGCTTTTACTTGCACTGCATCTGTCACCTGGAGCTATTGACATGGAGTTGGGGAATGGTGTCTAAAACATGTTTGCAGACCCTGGCATGGGGGATTGCAAAACAACTGGAGAAAGAGCAGCAGAGAAACAGGAAGAGGCTGCAAGGGATGGAGGACAGAGCTACTTACTTAATGGAAGCTGTTAGAGTCCAGGGACCCCAGTGCATAGAAACATTTTGCTGGCAATATCCTTGTCCCAACAGAGTAGTTGGTAATTTCAGAGCAGCTGGTCCCATGCAGCATGAGGCCAACAGCTGTTAAATATCTGCTATCTTTAAGAACACACCGCATGCTCCCATCTCAGGACCTCAGCCACCTGCGAGCTCTTGAAGTGTGGAATGTCAGTGGTGAGACCAGCCCAGCCCTTCAAGAGACAGCTTCCCCCACTGGAGGCGTGCTTTTCTTGCCTGGGTCAGGCAACATCCAAGGAGCAGGAATAAGAATGGGATGTAGGGTGGTTTGTAGTGCTCATGCTTACACTGCCATTCCTAAGTGGTCATGCCTAAACAGCAGCCATAGGTTCAATGATGGGCACAGCCTCTCCCCTGCACACCACAGTCTGCACAGAGCAGTCCTCTTTGGAGATGCAGTATAACCACTGATAGCTGTACAGATCTAAGCCACAATATACTGATAAATGTGCAATCTGCTGATAATGTATTAGATTTAGATATCTGCCTGATGTGGAGGTATGAGATGTGTTGTTAGGCTGTAACGCTTTACTTGACTTCCTTGCTGACACTGTTGTGTAGACTGGGATACTATTAACCTTGTTGTAAAGTGTGTTAATATGAGTGCTCTCCTTGTTGAATGCTTCCTTACCATTTTCACATGCTCTTTGCTTTGCTGTATGAGAACACCTCTTCTTGGCTCTGTTAAGCTCAGGCCAACGTTGTCAACCCACGAGGAGGATGTAGTCACCCCATTTTCACTAGAAGCTTCAAATATCTTGCCTCAACCTTATCTTCTTGTCACTCTTTCATGTTGGTGATAACGGGCTTTGACGTGTGGCTGAAGATGTGCGCTCTCCTCAAGCAGCAGGCAGGAGTAGCTGGCACTGAGCAAGCTGTGGAGCAGGCTGGGGCAGTAGATGTGTAACCCTCCAGTGTCCTGAGATAACACTCAGGGGCTGAAGCACCTGCCAGCACTACTAAAATGATACCCAATAGAAAGTCTCTGCACAGGGGTAATCATACCTTTAACTGCGGCAAAGATACAGCTGTTAACTCCTATTTATAAGCTTTCTGAGACCAAATGCATTTATCACTTGGGCCAACTCTGAGATTAGTCCGGTAACAACAGGGGAGAGGGGAAAACATTATTTAAAGTCGTCAAAGTATTTTAAAGCAAGTTTTGGAAAAAAAAGCTGCTGCCTTACATAAGGTAAAGGAACTGAAGGCTGGAAAGGTACAGTTATCCCTGTGTTTGAAATGTCCTGTCCAGGGACCTGGACTGGACATGGAAAAAATGCCATTTTTAGCTCATATAGAACGTAAAGTGAAGAGAACCCTAGAGGCTGCATGGGAGGTAACAGCTCTGTTTTCTAATGAAGGCGGGGATGGAAGGTTGAAATAGCTGGCATTATATAAATATTTTTTAAAGTCTCATTAAAAAATATGTTACTTTTAGTTCACAGATTTCACAGGGTGAGGAAATATTGGTTGGGTTTTTTGGTAGAATGAAGGAAACCTCCCTATTTGCCGGCCAGATATGTGTGTCTATTGTATCCTTGGCCATATGGGCAATTTCAGCTCTGGGGAGAGGAAAGCTTTTCAGTTAACTGTAGAAGCGTCTGGAGGAGAAGACAAGCATACAGCTAGTTAAATTATGTATTTGCCTTCACAGGTGTAATTAGTTTTTTTCATTTGTGTTGGATTTAATATGGAGGGATGCTTCTTTCTTTCCAGTCTCGGTGCTCGGCTGAGAAACCGGTGGCTTGGCAGTCTGCCTCACTAAGTGCTATCAAAAGGAGGTAAGACACAGCCTTAGAAAGATCTGGGTTTATGCAAGAAACAGGGAATCCTCAGGTATGATAACCTTCCCATTATCTACTTTAAAAAAAAAAATCATTTAGCTCCTGTTCAGTTGATTATGCTGAAAAGTGGAGAAAACCTGACATCAACAGACCAATCTATACAAAGGGCTGCTGAACTACATCAGCCTCTCACTGAAACTCTGCCTTCACAGGGAAGCTGGTGTTGAGCAGCAGCCAAAGAAGTTTGGCACTGGACTCAACTTCTGTGCAGGCCTGGAGGGGCCTTTCTGGCATGTGACCCATGGGCTAAGCCCTGAGCTTGCATGGAAAACAGCAGTTTTTCTTTTCTGCAAGAACCACTAGAGAATATCATCACGGCAGCCTGAGCAGAAGCAGTGGCTAAGAAGCTGCAGATCCATCTCAGAGCAGGTTGCTGCAGAGCTTTCTCTCTGGGTAGTGTGCTGGGTGCTGAGATACGTAGAGACTTTTTATCTGCTGGAAACGGTAAGCAAGACCTTTCATACTGCTGAGTAATTGCTCCTTGTGTAGGTTGCTAAGAGTCTTTCTTCCTCAGCTTTGTGAGAACGTGGCCAGGATCCTGGATCATTAGCAGAAGAAAAAAGCACTGACATATAGCACATGAGGAATGAACAGGCTTCAGCATGCGTATCAAATTATTTATTTGTATCAAAAAGAGCTGGCTTAATGACATATGTTTGGTAAGGCAGCTTAGGATTTCTTTAAAAAACAACAACAACAAACAGAAAAAAAAACCCCAAACCACTACAACAATGACAACAAAACACCCCTGGCCATATGAGACAGGAGGAGTAATGTAGTGACAACGTCATGTAGAAAATGTGTGAGTAGTGAAGAATAAACTGGACTGTGTTAGGCAGTGCAACTTTGCATAGTTCATGGGCAATTAATCTGATTTGGGTACAGTGGATGTGTAAAACCACAGTCCCCATTAGCTATAGCAGATGTCGCAGCTCCTATCTCTTCTGAAGAAGTCATCGGCCATGGCCATGGGCGGTAGGTAGTCCATGCAGTCTGTGCTGGGGCAGGGGAAGTACTGCGGGACCCTGTGGTCCACGTGCTGGGAGCCACAGGCGGTGCAGCAGCAGGCAGAGGTGGTGTACGGGGAGGGGTTATGGCAGGGGGCCCCCCACCCCAGGGGAGCCCTAGGCCTTGGTGTCCAGAGCAGAGGGTGGGCTGTGGGTCAGCGGAGTGAAAGGAGATAGCTGAGGAGGAGAGCAGCTATAGTTTAATGGGCTGGACAGGTCAGCTGAACTGGGGGATCCGGCAGCCTAGAGTTTGAGAGGGAAAAAAAACAAACCAGGATGTCTCAGGGTGTCATTTGGGGAAATGTGGACAGCAGCCAGAATTTCCACACCGTTGCCTTTCTCAGGAGGGTCTGGCTACCTAGGGAGATGGTTCAGCCCTTGGAGGCCTAAACCCAAGAGGCAGTTCCTGTGACATTAGTGTTAATAGGGAGCTTCTCTGCGAGTTAGACAACGGCTAGCAGGAACTGGACTATTCTTTGCAGGAAATCTACAGGATCTGTAGAAGGGACATTCCCTATTCTGCAGTCTCTCTCTAGGTTTGGCTGGGCCTCCCTGTCCTCTGCTCCCAATGGGAAACCATGCAGAAGTCCACACAAGCAGCTTGCATTGCTGTGGCTGTACCCCATGCCCCTAAAAGCAGCCACATTTCCAAATCAGCTTGCTGCTGTTCTGCCCCAGGATGTGACTCCCTTCCCCATATTCCCTCCGAGTGCACCTGTGGCTGCTCCCCTGGGACATAAAGCTTACCAGGCCCTGGTTAAAGCAGAGTGGGACTGGCTGGAAGGCATCTGAGGTGTAGTGCGAGGACGTCTGGAAAGCACTGAAGGCTGGGTCTAAGGGCGCATCTGTCTGTAGACAGGAATCTACCAGCTGCTCCAAATAGCTAGGGTTTTCTTCGCAGGAGACGCAATTCGAAAACTGCCATGATGGACAATAGTTGGGAACAGAAGAGATGGGTTCTGCATCAAAAGGTGCTAGGAGAGAAGGTAAACCAGACAGTAGCAGATTATTCAGTATCTCTCTTCGCAAAGGGCAGGTGTTGCCCCAGGTCAGGCTTCAGTACTCTCGTATGTTTAGTAGCCCTATGGATTTAGACAAGAAAAAAGGTCCTTCAAGTTTAGGGTGAATTTTCTAGGGAAGCAGACACTAAGAGGAAGATGCTCAAAAGCATGCAAATAACTTGGGAACTTTAGTCCCCTTGGAAAGCTCCAAAGTTTTTTAAATGCTGCTGGAAACTCTTCTGGCTCCAGCCATTTTGGACAGGGATCCAGCTGGAAACTCCCTCAGACTCTTGACCCTCTGGCCTCCCTTCAAATGTCAACTGTTTACAGACCTAGAAGCTTGCCGTGCAGTGATTTATGCTTCACAGCTTGGCAGATGGCTTGCGCCTTTGCCTCACCCAGTCTCCAGATGCAGGGTAGCTACATCTGCAGGAAGAAGGGGATAACAGAAGAATAATTTGCTCTTTTATCCTCCAAACAGCCAGACAGGAGACAAACTTCTGAGCAGACAAAATGGAGCAAGTCAGTGATAACCTGGCCCTGCGTCCACGTACTGTTACTGGCAAAAGTGCGAGTTCCTAGAAAGCTGTAGGGTCAGACTCTCACTGTACTGCAACATGCTTGCTGGGGGTATGAAAGATCTGACTTTTCAGAATTATTACCTTTTCATGCCGTGTTCAAATACGGTTAAAAGCAAAGCCCTGACAACATGGAGGAACACAGGTCTGAGGGCAATGGAACTGCACGTGGGTAGAGAGTCACTCAGAGTTGTAACTGTTTGCAGGTTCAAGGTGGCAGTGTTTAGCTGGATGTGGGGAGGAAGTGAGAAGCACCCAAAATACATAAACAGATGGAGACTTTCCAGCCTGAAAAAGCTTTGGTATGTCTCACGTTTCTGTATTAACATAAGCAAATTGATTCCCAAATATTGATGATTTATTCATTTCCTTGTCCATGCAATGTATATATTCACACCTGCGCAACATTTTAGGTCTCTCTGCTTTGGCTGCAGAATAATTGAAGGATCTGTGAGCCCAAAGTGCTATTCCCCCCACCCCTTTCTCCTTTCCTTGGATATTCACATACAGGAAGAGGAAACTCTCTGTGTTGCTGAAAACCTGACACTCCCCTTGCTCCTACAGGTGTTGCCAGGAGAGTGAGAACAGCCAACTCTGCTGGAGCTCGGCAAAGTGCTCCAGGGCAATCTGACCCTCTAGCTCCAATCGGACCCACGGACTGCAGCCTGGAGAAGGTGATGCCAGCAGTGTTATTGCCTCGGGGACGAGCATCCCTTCCCGAAGGGGATATCGCTCCTTGCTGTGTGAAAAATAAACTGCACAGATGAGAGCATGTGAGCGTGCTCCTGATAGGGGTAATATGTACACTGCTGGCCTCACGGCATCCTCATCTGCATTTCACGGGCTCCTTTCAGGTGCTGATTGGCTGCACTGCTGGTTTTCTGGTAGTGCCTGCCTCAACCAAGGGCTAGAAAGTCTCCGGGCTGTGGGAAAAATTGGGAAGGGGGTGGGAAGGGACATGTGGATGGGCTTTGTACCAACCTGGGTGAGGAGGAGACACAGACTCTGAAAACTGGATGCTGCTGCTGCCCCAAGAAACCTGACCAAAGAGAAGGGAAGAAAAGGAATTGTATACACTGTAACACTGGGGAGCATTTTTCTGCATGCCGAGGTAAGTCAGGATTTCGCTTCAACCTATTTACGTAAACCTTATTTACCTCACGGCTGTGACATGAGGTGTGAAAACTTCCCTAGCATTGACAGAACAAGATTAATGTGCATAACATGATTTTTCCCTGAGCCTATAACGGCACTGGAGGAGCACAACACCAACCTGGTGTAAAGCCCTTGATATAGCACCTTGCTAGTGCGCTCTTCCTACTGCATTATTACCGTTAATTCAGCAGAGATGTGGCTGCCTTTGAAACTAACGTGTTAATTTCTAGGACCATGAATTCCACAGTGGAGGGATCCCAAAGAATTTGTAGGGATAAATATGATTGAGAATGAGTAATTAACAAATCGTAGCAATAACTCTTGAAACATGACTTAAAGACAATTGCAGGTATTCCCATGGCTGGGCATCAGACTGGGTCACCGTGCTTGGTGTTGATGTCATTTGAGAACCGGCTCTGACATCACTCCCCACTCTAACACAGCTACGTGCCTCTATGAAAATGGACAGTCTCATTTTCTGAGGGATGCTGGAAGCTGAAGAGGACAGATCAATCTGTTCTAGGAACCTGACCTGCTGGAGGGGAGAAATCCACCCCAAAAGCAACAGGAGTTTTGATGCTTGTTGTTTGGGACCAGGATTTTACTCTGCAAATACAAACACTGGTTTGTTTCCTCAGTTTTAATTCATACAGACTTCCACTTCATTTTCCTTATTCAAAACGCTCTTGAGTTAGTAGCTCATTTCCCCAGCAACAGCTTCCTAGCACATCCCCGTGCATTTAATTCATTAAACAGTGGCTATTCTGGGCTGAAATTGCCTGTAGGACTACCCCTCTTCTCTTTGGCTGCAGATGTGTAACAAGGCAGACAGAGCCATACCACCAGCAGCAGTAGTTTTCAGGTTCAGCTTTTTTCAGTGCACGGAGGCGGCTTATCCTGCCGGCCCTAACCTCTGGGGCCTCTTCAGGACAACGCGTACCTTTTGCAGATCACAAAGGTAACCTCCTGCACTGCCACTTTTCACTTTTTCCTCTGTGGGCAAAAGAAGCGCTGTATAAACTCGCTGTGGGAAGCGAAAACCAGTTCCACGCAGCCCTGTGATGCCTGGCTGCGATGAAGAGGCTGCTTCCGTTAGGGCTGGAGGGGAGGAGTGACCCAGCATTTCCAAAGCCCAGCAGTTTTGTGCACTCTTCACCCAGGCGCCTCTGCCTGTGGCTTGCAGGCTGATCAGCTTTTTGTGCAATCAGCTGCAATGAGGTACAGGAGGTGAGAGATGGAATCTGAAAACCATCCAAAGCCGTAATGTCATGAACCAGGAAGAAATAATGATTTACCAACCTCTTTATGCAAATCCCTAGAGTGGCTGGAGCTAGAGGACTCCTACAAAGACTGGAAGAGTGAGT
>NW_008825262.1:1285504-1288199 GCF_000699105.1 Pygoscelis adeliae
ACATGTGTGTAGGACCGCTCCGTCCCCTCCTTTAGAAGGGATGGGGCTAGGAGCTGCCCAGGTGGAACTGAGAAATGTTGGAGACCTGAATTCAGTCAAGCACGCTTGAATATTATGCTAAGGAGCTCTAATTGAGCAGGATGGAGCCCTGCTTAAGGGGTCTTTGCCCATGCTTTGTTTTCTTCCTTTCTGCTAGCCAAAATTTGGGCCTGTTGCTAAGCCCCAAGTTCCCAAACCCTGTCCGCTGCCTGGGAGCTGCTGGAGGCACTGTACCTCTGGTGCCTTAGTTTCCTGCCCGATCTAACTGGACAAGAGAAAGCCTCCAGGGGTAGGGGGTGGTTGAGAGCAGCTTCCTGGGGGACTGAGACTTGTGGAAAAGGGGGCAGTTAGAGGAGCTTTAGTGTGACAGAGCTTTGCACTGGTTGCTCCTCAAAGCTGCACAGGTCGGGTCGAAGGCATGCCCTGGGCATATGCTTCACCTGATGCAAAACAGTTTGGTGCGTGCTTCAGCCCAGCCAGGTCACATTTTAAATGGGGGGCAGTGACCATGGCCTGCCTTGCTCATCCAGCATAATGATACTGGAGTTGCTGTGATAACTGTAAGTTGGACTGAAATTTGTCCATGTGATCCTTCCAGCCCAGAGAGAGTTACATTTCTGGAGCACCAGCTCTGCTTTCTCCCTGCACTAATGGCTCAGACCATCACCTGTTTAGATTACTGCTGCAGTTACCCTGGCTGAATGTTCTTCTCCCCCAGCCTCACCAGCCTGCTACACTCAGACTTTGGCAGTCTCCTTGGCCCAGAGATTACAGTTGTGGCAAAAAAGGTTAAGAGAGAAGAGACAAAGCAGACACCAAAAGATTTTTACTTACCGCTGCACCAGTTGCTGCTTGTCGTGCTCTTCTCTGCTGCAGTAACTCCTTAACTGTAATCTTTACTCTAACACCTTGATACACCTTGGGCTTTCCTGAAAGAATTTGTGGAAAAACACTTTACAAGATGGGAGACTTTCAGAACATACAGCAAATCCAGCAAGTTTTCAGGCATGCTCTGTGTGGAGTCTACTTAGAGTTAATAGATGATTAACCGGTCACTCTTAAGTCACTTGTAATCACAGTTTATAGCCCTCTTTAACACCTGCTATTCAAGCTTGTGACAAGCAGACATTTACGAAAAAGTTGGTGTTGATTATATTTAGTAATCGTGTGTGTTTTATTCTGTTCTATCTCCTCCAGGTGTCCTAATACCAAGCTCCATCTGGTGCTACTGTTGAATTTATTCAAATTCCTATCATATTTGCCACTCTTAGGACCTGAAAATAAATGAGGGAAGCATTTCATCTGGCAGATGAAGACCAGGAATAAAACAATGGAAATATGTGGGCAGTTATTCAGAGGGCTAAACAAAACACAAATAAAATGACTGCTTTCATGAATCTCTTCTTACCAAGCCTAGATTATCTCTTTATTTTGCGCATTCTGTGCAACTCCTGTTTATTTCAAACAAGCATTCATTTAGGATGCCTTTAATCCGGCCAAAACCAATCAGCAATCATCAGTCACTACCTGATGAGGGATTTTTAGTACAGGAAAGGGTAAAGAATTTACCTCTTCTGAAAAAATCCCTTTCACTTGCTGTACTCATGGTAAAATACTTAAAGCCTCTGGCAGTTCTGTTTCTGTCCTAACTTTCTGCTGTTATTTTCGTCCAGTAGCAGATCCCACAAACACTAGTGTCATGTCATCCTGCAGTCAGCTGCTCCCCAGTGGAGGCAGCTGGTTGCAGGTTCCCTGTCCTATTGCTGCTGCATGCAGCAAGAAGACAGTGCTGGATTTGCAGGTTCCGCCATGTATCCAAGAAATCCCACCCTGTAGGTACTGTCCTCTTCTGCTATAACCTCTCCCCATTGCTGATGGCTGTACAGCATCTTCACCCTCTCTGGCTGAGGACATGCTATAACAGGCATACAGGTCCCTCCAGAAAGGTAGCAGGCTGAGCCGGGTCTGCCTCGAGGGGAGTTTGCTGAGCTGTGCTCTCAGCAGCTGGGCATTATTTGTCTCGTATTTTTATGTCTTGTTTCTATTCAACAAACTGAAGATGGGGACAATGAGGGGAGGGAAGGGTTGAATTTTATGAGAACTCCCTGTTATCAGGCCTCCCTGTAGCCAGGGAGGGCCCTGAGCTAGCAGCCCCTTCTGCAAGTTTGGGTTCATGCTGCATACAGCCCCTTAGCTCTGGTCTGCACAGGTAGCTGGACAGGGCTAGGGGCTACACTATGAGCAACTTAAAGACAAACTAGCAGGTGAAGTACAGACACATCTATAACAAAGGGGCTGACTGTCAGGCAGCCCCCACCCCCGGCTCCCATGGCAGAGCATCGTGCCCCAAGGATCCTGCTTTTCTAGCACCCCGAGGCCCCAACGTGGTCTGCGTGCAGCTGAAGCATCCAGAGCAGGGCTAGCACGGCCAGCTCTCCTGAACCGGCCAGGGCTGTGGACGGAAGGGGCAGGGTGATGGAGCTGGGGCTGGGGGGTCAAGGAGCAGGGTGGAGAGGGTGGGCCGGGTGTCAGGCAACGGGGTGGTCAGGGCAGACTGGGAATCAGGAGCAGGGCGACAAGGGCAGGCTGGGGGCCAGGGTGGACTTGGGGTCGGGGAACGGGGCGGTCAGGTCAGGCTGAGGGCCAAGAGCAGCCT
>NW_008825262.1:1288596-1289900 GCF_000699105.1 Pygoscelis adeliae
GGGCGGGGCGGCGGGGCTTACCGGACAGCCTGAGCAGGAGTGGGCAGCACCTTGCCAGGTGCCCGGTGCAGCGGCAGCGGTGGCCCCGGCCCCGGCCCCGGCCCCAGAGCAGGTGAAGGGGGCAAGAGGAGACAGGCTTAAAATTTGGGGGTGAAGGGACCTGCTTGCCTGGTGGCAATGCCAGGTGGATCCCGACGATATTATTGTTTTATCCCTACGGGTATAAGTTTGAGTTTTTCTCTCCTAATGCCAAGTATTTAAAACCTCTAGAAACCAATGATTTGACAATCAATGATTGCGCGATACTTTCAATTTGAATATTCAAAGGCTCCACAAAATGGGCTATCTTTTTGTGAAACTGAGCACATCCCCATCTAGCAGAGGGTCTGGGGGAATAAGATTTGGTGGAGCCACCCTCCCCACCCTTTGCTTTTGGGACATTTGCAGGGTTTTATCCATCTTCCCCCGAACGAAGCAGATGCCTCGAAACCGGCTCAGTATTTTCCCCTCAGACGCATAGGCTGGGCTCCAGCCCTCTCATATTTCATTTGCTACCTGCACAGAGGACTCTGCAAGGGACTGAGCTGCTTTTTGCACATTTTTTCACATTTTAAGGCTAAATACTAAGGTTTTTGGGCCAAAATGGCAGTGGGCAGGCATGGCATAACAGGCTGCCCTGGGCACCCAGGTAGCTGAAGCTACTTGAACCCCACTTCTTTCCCCAGCACTTCCCTCCCTCTGCCCAGATGCTGGGCTTATATTGGAGTTTATTTGCGTTTTTCCCGTAATTCAGACTATTCGCTCTTGCTGCACAAATTGGTCCCTCTTTTCTCACATGCTTCAGCGCTGGCCTGCCCTGTGTGCTGCAAGCGGTGGGGTTTCAGCGTGTGGTAGGATGACACAGTTTTTGGATAACCCTTCATCACTATGCAACACTCACGTAGTTGGGTTTTTTAGGTTGTGTTTAAACTTTTCCCTGGGCACCGCAGTCTCTGCTGTTTCTGCCCCGGGAATAGCTGGCTGAGGCAGAAAGCAGGCCAGGCTGTTAATAATCTACTAGCAGTTCAGTTTGGCTATTGTTGCAGCTGAATCTTTTCCTTTAAGTTGAACAAATACACTTGATTTCTGTGGGGAGTGGTCGCAGCGGCGATGCCATTTCTTGTGCTGAAATGTGCCTCTGCAGTTCCTGGTAGGCCAAGCCTTGCTCGGGGCGGCTCTGCAGGGACACTTCCCGCAGGCTCCTCTGGAGAGGAGCCCTCTCCCCCCACCTGCGGTGCAGCAAAAGGGAGCATGCTGTGCTGGGG
>NW_008825262.1:1289993-1290687 GCF_000699105.1 Pygoscelis adeliae
AGCGGTGGGTGGGTAGAGCCCGGTGAGGCTGCGGGTGCTGTGCAGGGCAGCTGGCACTCCTGGGAGCCGGGGTAATGTTTACCTCTGTAACCAGAGACCACAGAGCAGAGCGTGCAGGCTGCTCAGCTCCAGTTGTGACTGAGCTGTACGCCTTAAGGAAACATGAAGCACCCGTGTTCAGGGTGTTCCTGCATGTCCTGAGTTTCGGAGCATTTCCAGGCTCACAGAGACCCTGCCTTGGTTAAGAGCCGAATGCCAGAGCGGGTCAAACGCTTCCAAGACAGCTCAAAAACTTTCTATCCCTGCTTCTCCCTCAGAGCCTGATGGGAATACAGCCAGACTGACCCTACTGTCCCTGTTCACGCAAGGCCCTTGAAGAAGGTACAGCTGAGGTAGCTGATGGTGACTGCTTTGCCACTTTGTCAAACAGCAGCTACGGACAGCGCTTCAGCCTGACAGTGTTGTCAGTTGTGGTGTGGAACACAGCTGCGGGCTTGTGCAGGCCTCAGCTTTGGGGGCACAGGGGCTGGGTGCGGGGCAAGGAGACCTGCACACCCCCCCGAGATGCTCTGGGGCTCCTTGCCTTGCCCTGGCCCGTGGTCAGGGGAGCAGCTCTGGCTGAGCAGGTGCCGCCCTGGGATGCTCCACACCTGCTGCTCGCGGGAGCCTGCGGTGCCCACGGACCCAAGGGGGA
>NW_008825262.1:1291252-1292484 GCF_000699105.1 Pygoscelis adeliae
GGCCCCGCCGGGCCCGTTGCGCCGGGGCTGCTGGTGCTGCGGCTCTTGCAGCTGCTTCTCAGCCGTGCCGCGAGGGGTCAGGGTGAGAGGTCTGTCCGGGGGCAGCCTGCGGAGAGCCTTCCCTTTTGGGGCAGGTGCCGAGATCCCTGGGAGCGCGGGTTCCGTGCTTTGATGCCAGAACGTGCCCTGGATGGTTTGCAGGTGCCTGAACAGCCGGGGAGGTGTTGTCTGCCAGGTGTGGGCTGAGCAAGGGGCTTGTACGGTTGCTGCGTGCGCACCGAGGTGCGGGGACGTTCCTGGGCGACAGGATGAGAGGTGCCAGGGATGGTGCTAGGTGGTATGCCTGTAAAAGAAAGGGCTTTGCGTAGAGGGCTGGCCTGGACTGCTCGGCAGCTGTCTGCAGGGGCCTGATACTGCTGCCTGTTTCTAGGTGCAGTGCTGTGTCCCCAGTCCATGTTCCCCCGCAGAGAGGTGCCTGCAGGCAGCATGGCACAAAGCGATGCTCTGGGCCCGATCCTGTGACTCTGATGCCATTTATGATCCCTGGAGGGTGCTGAGAAGGCTCCAAGTGCCCCATCAGCCCCATTTGAGGAGAAAAGGCAAGGAGGGCCTTAAAGCATCTCATCACTACACACTCTCAGGCCCTGGAAAACTCCTGTTCTTCCTCAGCGAGGCTTTTGTTGCTGCTTCTGTGGGTGCCAGGCTGGGGGACGAGATGGGGCAAAGGGTATGGCCTCTGCGGGTATGGACGCACCAGGGGGGATTGGCTGCATCTGTAAGGGTTGCACAGGACTCCTCTGTGTCTGTGTGTTTGTGTGTGCAGAGCTACCTCTAGTGGCCATGGGGCCCGGCCTGGCACTGAGACTTCAAATCAGCCTTGTTCCCAATTCCAGCCCCAGGTGGGTGCTTCTTGGCGAGGGGCTGGCAGCAGTCTGCCTTATGCCCACTGACACAAGGCTTTGAGTCACGTCACTTGTATTCATCTGGTATAGGCAAGAGGGGGAACAGCTCTGTGTTCTTCAGGGCAAGGGGGAAATTGGGGAGGATGTGTTTTGTGCATTGCAGGTGGGAGGGATGGTGAGGCTTCCTCGTGCGCAGATCAGCAGGCAGGACAGTGCCCCGACAGTCCCTGCCAATACCCGAAGCTGTCTGCCAGGCCCTGGTATAATATGGTGAGCTTTCTTTGGTTGTAGCTGTGGTGGGTTGACCCTGGCTGGATGCCAGGTGCCCAC
>NW_008825262.1:1292764-1302829 GCF_000699105.1 Pygoscelis adeliae
TCCTCACACTCTTCCCCTGCTCCAGCATGGGGTCCCTCCCACAGGAGACAGTTCTCCATGAACTTCTCCTACGTGAGTCCTTCCCATGGGCTGCAGTTCATGAACTGCTCCAGCGTGGGTCCTTTCCATGGGGTGCAGTCCTTCAGGAACAGCGTGTGTCCCCCACGGGGTCACAAGTCCTGCCAGAAAACCTGCTCCAGCATGGACTCCTCTCTCCACGGGGCCACAGGTCCTGCCAGGAGCCTGCTCCAGTGTGGGCTTCCCACGGGGTCACAGCCTCGTTCAGGCACCCACCTGCTCTAGTGTGGGGTCCTCCACGGGCTGCAGGTGGATATCTGCTCCACCATTAACCTCCATGGGCTGCAGGGGGACAGCCTGCCTCACCATGGTCTTCACCACTGGCTGCAGGGGAATCTCTGCTTCGGCGCCTGGAGCGCCTCCTCCCCCTCCTTCTTCACTGACCTTGGTGTCTGCAGGATTGTTTCTCTCACATATTCTCACTCCTCTCTCCAGCTGCAATTGTGCAGTGGTTTTGGTTTTTTTTCCTTCTTAAATATGTTATGCCAGAGGCGCTACCACCGTCACCGATGGGCTCAGCCTTGGCCATAGGACATAGAGGAAGCTTCTAGCAGCTTCTTACAGAAGCCATCCCTGTAGCCCCCCTGCTACCAAAACCTTGCCACGCAAACCCAATACAGTAGCCTTCTGTGCTGTAGGCTCAAATGTGCCATGCCTTTGTTACTCTGACCATAACTGTTGCCCAAGATAATGCCATCTTCACAGCATGCTAGCATTAGGGACGTACATTTATGCCGCTAGGTAACCAGATACCATTACACAGACTCTGTGCTATTAAGGAGGGCTTCCCTGGCCTTGCTCCCCAGCCTTCCCAAATCCCTTCTGGTAACGTTGCTCTGTAGATGTAGTTTAAGGTTCAGAGCAACCTGTTTTCTCAGCATCTGAAAAGAAGTGCCTGAGATCCTTCTTTGTAGGAAAGACCCATAGAGTGCAGATATTTTTCAGGCTGTGTATTTTACTTGTAGCACAGCGGGACTGTGAGCAATGACTTTCATAAGGTGCTAGAAGGCACCACTATAAGCTAAATGTGGTATATCCAAGTGATTGTATTTCTAAACAGAGCATAAAGCATTGTATGTTGTTAGCATCTTCTGTTTGAAGGACCAGCTTTAGGAAAAAGCGTACAAGTAATTAATTTGCTTCAATAATGGTCCATTTGTCTTTCCCTCCAGGTCTTATCTCTCATCAATAAGTTCTCCGGCCTTCATAAGTCCCCCAGATGGGACTTCCATCCTCTTTTGTCCAGGCAGAGTTATTGTGAAGGGGCGGCGTCTCCGAGGACTGCTCTGGCAAGAGGTGGCTCATCCTGGAGGTAAGCTCATTTGCCACAGTCATGAATGGTGAGAAAGAGTAGGGTGAGGTGGCGGCATAGCTGGGGGAGTAGTGGACATCTTCAAGAGGATGCAGAGGGTAGGGCTGGGCTCCAGGAATAGCTGGGGTCCAACTTGAGCTTCGGTATGGGGAAACACCTCCGGACTCGTGTGAGGTGAGGCAGCTGGCACTGGCAGGCAGTGCTTGCAGAGGGTCTGAGCATGCACCGTCCGACTGGTTGAGGCTGTCGGGTGAGGTCTGCTCCCAGGGCTCTCTCTGCATGGAAGCGGGGAGAGAAGGCAAGAAAGACCCTTAAGAATAAAAGCTTGTCCTGGAGGCAATGGCATACCTAGCTTGGCTTCACCAAGCCAAGCTATCCCAAGAGCCTAGCTGGGAGCACTCACAATGGTTTCTGTCACTCTGGAGCAGTATTTGGTGCTAAAACTGTTGAAAGGAAGCATCCATGCTGTCAACAGTGGGCAAGGCCTGGAATAGGCTCCCAGTGGGACTGACCAGCCCTGACCCTGCAGGGCCCAGGAGCTCTGCCTGTGTGTGAATGGAGCTCATTCACGCTGCTCTGGGTGTGAATGGAGCTGGCTCCCAGGAAGCGGCAGGGATAGGGATAAGCAACTGCCTGGAGCCGACGAAGGATGTTTCTAGAAACTTAAGGAGCTTAATGGAGTAGTTGTTTTGGGGAGCAGGGAAGGTTGTTAATTTAGGAGCTGGTCTCCAACAGGAAGAGGGGACAATTAGATGGAGGACAGGAACAAACAGAAAAACAGTTCCCCCTCAGCCCTGCCCCATCTGCTGTGTGTGCTGCTGTGGCTGCCTCCTGTAACAGCCACATCCTTCCCGCACAAGTCTCCCTGACTTAACCCCAGCTTTAAATTGGGTAATCTTTCATTGGGTGACTGAGAACCGTAGATTCACTCACTAGTAGGAAGTGCGCTGTGTCAGTAGGGAAGGATGGCAGGAGAGGGGGCACAGAAGAAGGGCTGAAGAAGGAGCTGGTACCCGCTGTGAGGGGAGTAGCACGGTAATCCCCATATTGGTCGGTAAGACATGGGTCCAGAAGCGCCGGGTAGCCCTGAGTGGCAGAGGAATCGCATGAGAAGGGCTTGGAGCCTAGAGGGGATGAGTAGATGTCACTGGCAACCTGCTTTGTGTTGTGGAAGTCCAACTCAGTTGTGAAGGATCTCCTGATGCCGTAGTAACCAGCCGTGGTAGGTGAGCCTGTGGTGGTCAGAAAAAAGGGTTGGCTAAAGGGAAACTGTAACAGCAGCACCTGGGGAGCCACAGAGCTATGGGCACCTCTGCAGGTGCAAAGTAGAACCCTTTTCTCTCTAGCATCACCCGGGGCAGGAGTCAATCCTGTCTTGCAGCAGGTGTGTCAGCCCAAGTGCTTTTAGCACCTCAGACTGCCCTGATCCAGCTGATGACCTCCATCTGCAGCAAATCAAATGTGTTTTGGGAAGCTTCAAGTATGAGGCCAGGGGGATAGAGGTTAGCTTTGCCAGTGTTTGCTTATTCCTTGCTCTGCTACAGCTCCTGGGGAGGAGGATAGAGTTACAGCTGCAAAACCACCTGCCTCTGTTCCAGCCTCACTCCCCTTTCCCTGCCAAAGAGCTCCAGGGATAAAACAGGTCAGCTTCTGATTTCATACTTTCTTTCTTCAGCTCCAGGGAAAACTGGAAGACACAGAGGGAAAAGAAGGGGTTCCGTGTGGCACCTCTATCAAAAGAGGTGGGAACTGCTTTAATTACCTCCCTTTCCCCTCTTTGGGAATTTCATACAAGGCTACAGGGGCCTTTCTTTTATTATTGCTGTTCCTGCTTTGACTCTTTCAACTACTTTTCTCCTGGGCTCCCTCTGAGGGGTGGTCCTGCTCCAGTGCTCCTTTGCTCACTTCATGTCCTTTGGAGGAGAAGAGACAGGAGTGGTTCAACGCAGGTATTGCGTTGAAGGTATTTATCGGTGGAGGAAAACCTCACCTGGTGTTTGGAGAAATGGTGACTGCGGTGTGGTGGTGCTGCCCTGCAAAAGATAAAGACATGTTAAAAAATATCTTTTCAAAGTAAGGCAGCTCTCTAAGCATGTAGTTTGGGAAGGTGTTGGCATAATTCAGATGCACTGTGTGAGCCTTGGTGCTATGAGTATGAAGAGCTTAACTACAAGATTTCAAGCCTGGGGCCTCTGAGGTATTAGCAGATGTAGGCTAAGAAGAGATTTTGAAGGTCTTGTGTAGAGCTGATAACAGTAGAAATATCAAGATAACTGACTTGTTTCTCATATACTGCAGGGTCCCTTAATGCAGGCATAATGCTGAGTCGTCATTTTGGTGTTGGCACAAAACAGGTCTCAATGAGCTGGTATCCAAGTCCTCGATTGGTCAAAACAAGCAGATTCTACACTGCTGATATTCTAGCCCAGCTCTCCTGTGCTGCATCTACCTGCCACAGAGCCACTTTAGCTGGCCCCTCCTAGCAGAACAAGCAGGCTGTGTGTAGAAGGCAGTTGTTTCTAGCTCTTATTTGGGTGCTACAGCAATACTGATAATAATCTCCTCTTGGTCCCTAGATAAGAGAGAATTAGCCCTGAGTGACACTGGTGCTCACAGTGGCTAATTCCTTACAAAGCTCCTATGGAGCAGAACTCGTACATGGAGTTTCATTGAGTTCTGTCTCCAGACCTCCAAACCCATAGAGCAGAAATACAGTGCCCACTGTAATTGGGTAAATGCCCCAGTGCATTTACCTCAGCTGTGCTGTCGCTCTGGCCAGTGATGGTGGCATGCTATTTCCAGTTTGCATACTGCAAACAGGAGGCTCCTGCCATAGCAAGCAACCAAATTTAGAGGTTTAGATTTGAATTAAATTTGCCAGTGCTAGGACTTCCTTTTACTGCTGAGGGAGGTTTGCAGCTGCTCCCTGCTCTGCCATGAAAATGAGCTCTGAGCCCACACAAGTCACATGGGCTGCAGGAGTGATAGGACGGAGCCCTTTGGCTTGCAGGCAGATGAGAGCGTTCATATTGCGGGGTCAGGGCCGGGGCTTGCACCTGTCTCCAGCTGGGCCATTTTTGGCCGCAGACCTCAGTGAGGATCATAGCTGGTAATGTACACTGCCCTGCAAAGCTAAAGCCTCCACATGCAAATCTGGTCTCAGCAGACACCCCTCTCAGCATTCATGTCACTTTAGTAATACCTTCTCCTGCTTCAGGGTTTTTCACCACCACCTCCTCTGCCTACCCATGGCCATCGTATCCTGCAGCCAGCTTGTGTCTGCATTCACTGAGGAGGAATCTCTTTGAAAGTAATGGTGCAGGCCTCTGCACTAGTGTTTAGACCCCGGTCTTAACACCCCACCGGGAAGTAGTCTAGTACTGTTGTCTGGCACCCCTAATACTGTGTTTGAGGAAAAAGTTGAGTTAGGAGGTGCAGGTAGCACAGATGCTGCCTACAGGTCAAAGGGCTGCAGTGATGAGAGCTGGGATGCTTTGCTGGAAGGACAGGAAGGTCCCTGGGCACAGCTGCCAGCCTCTAGTATGGAGCACTTCAAATTACCAGTGCATCTCAGTTCATCTTTGATTCTGCCTGTTCAACAGCCACTGCAAGTATCTGACTGTGTGTCACCGGCAGCAGGTCCTCTCACATGCACCTATGATGGATAGCCACAGAGCTAACGTTAGCTGCAAGGGCTTTACCTGCCTTAATTCAATTGTAAGAGCCTCTGCAGCAGCCCATCTTTGACCTTCATCATAGCAGGCACATGCATACTTGCAGAGACCTGCATTTCATTTGCCTCCTGGCTCCTTATCAGGTGACAGAATTGCTTGGCTTAATTTAAGCCCATTAGTTAATTTCCTCCCTGCATTACTTCCTTTCAGTGCTGTGGGACCGGGGTAGCTGGATCTTCTGCAACACACCAGTGTATCTGTTTAGCATCACTTGAGCCTGCAGCGTATTCAGCTGTTGATAAACTTGGTCTCGGCTTGCCTCGCACACGACCGGGCAGAGGTACTGGCTCGGGGTACTCCAGAGCGCTGTGTTGCTTCGCTGCCTTGGTAACCCAGGAGCATTGTTCAGCTACAAGGCTGCTTTGGGGGCATAAATGTAAAGATCCAGGTCAAAATAATGACCTGGTCCTGCAATGGGGACCTATGGTGCCCTTTGACCATACTTTGACTTCAGTGTATCTCCTCTCTGGGCCCAATCTGTAGTACAGCAGCTGAATCAATAAAAATTAATAATAAAAGCAAAGCTTAGTCTGGGCAGGGCACCTCACTGGTTTGCTGACGGCAAGTTTGCTGAATGATCTGTCCCTGGACCTTGAGTGCTGCTGGGCATAGTGCTTCATCTGCGTACCGACCAGCTTCCCCACCTGAGAAAAGTGCGTAATCCTTTCATCACGCAGGGGGTAACTGCTGGTTCATGCCTATGCAGTGGATGAGCCAAAGGAAAAAATGTCAGACCCTCCCTAAAGCCCAGGACCAAGCCCTTCTGCCCTGCAGTTGGTGGGGACTCAGAAGCCCAAATTGTGTGGTTTTCATCACGGTACACACTGGTTTCCTATCATTTAATGTGTGCAAGGGCCTGGCTGTCATGAAATTGTTGCTGTTCTGCTGCCTTGGTAAACAGCCCAGCAGCTCACCTTGATGAGCTATGACCTTTCTATAGCAACACAGATCTCCTCCGTAGACCTCCTCTTGCACGACAAAGGCTTACTGATTTTGGAGCAAAGATCATGTTCAAACAAAAGATGCAGCTAAATTACACTGCATCATAAATATACAAAGGGGTGTTCAGTTATCTGCCGTTTGCTTTGATTCTGGATTATATTATGTCCGATATACAGAGCTGCACTTACAGCTGTTCTTTTCATGATACGTTCGAGCAAATACGGATGTTTGCCCTGCACAATAATTTTTCGTCTCTCAGAGAGAGTTAGCAACAGGGCTGATTTTGCATTAGATAGACACACAACTGCTAAGCTTTGTAATACAAAGCAAAGGGCAATAAAGCAAGCAGCAAGTGTTTTACAGTTCCTAGGGCTTTTGATTGTAGCCGTTGAAGCTGCCGCCTCCAGAAAGGGAGCAGGTAAAGCATGATAGTCATGAAAAAGCATCTGTTTTCTCAGTGAGTGCAAACACAGTAGTTGCTTCCTGCTGCTCCCCAAAGCAGTCTTTCCAAATGCCTGCCTGGTGCGACCATGTGGTTCCCAGTGACTGTCCATGGCTCAGGGGGTCTTCTGCCTTTCTGCATTAGCTGAAAGCTCTGAAGAGATCTATGGCTAGATCTTGCTTTGTTTGGTAATGCCCATGCTGTTTTTCTGCCTGTCTTGTTACAGAGAGTTAACATGCATGAAAGTAACAGTGAGAAAAATACTTGCAAGTCCCTCTGAGATCTCTTTGTTTTGCTAAAGGCAAAAAGCCTGAGGCAAATGGCTTGGGAGGAAAAGAGCATCCAGACTTCTAATATGTGTCTTCTGCTGCCAGTAATTCAGGTCTCTGCCCACCCTTTCCTTCCAGGACACAGTTTCAGCAGCTTGACTGCATCTCCTCATCTGTCAGTGGCCCCATTGCTCCCAATCAGCCTGGAAGTGAAGTGCTGCTGCTTGGTAAAGGTGAGTCTTGAGAGCACACAGGGAATGGCTTACTGTGCCACTGGATGCCACAGGCTGGCACCTGCAATATTGCGTCCCCTTCTGGGGACAGCGTTGCTTTTCTGGCTAGCAATCGAGAAAAAACAATGTAGCGTACTATAATTTGACTTAGGTTTCCTGTTGCCATAGAACCACTTTAAAAAGAAATCCTCTCTTACAAACTGATGCTTGGCCTCTTTCCAGACCATAACATCACTGCATCTCCCCTGGCACTCTAGTATGCCAGAGAGGAGCTGGAAGGAGCACAACGTTCAGGGAAGAACATCTATTTTTGTGGCACTGAGTTGTTCAAGTGTAGCTAGTGAAAAGGAAGTTGACTTGGAAAGGTGTCATATGCAGGATGTGAAAGGAATGAGAAATTTAGCATTACTGATTTGCTTAAAAAAAAAAAAGACTTTAATCCCTAAAGGTTCACTGATGTAAAAAATCGAGGAGTCCTCTGTGATCTTTTGGGGCAAACACTAGTGTTGCAAATGTTTTTGCTATTCCCTGTCAATATTAGCAGTGCCCTGAACTCAACGTAAATGCTCTTTAAACCAGAGGATTACATGACATGATTTTTCTGGGTTTAAAAAAAAAAAAAAAAAAGGCGGGGCGGGGGGGAAGTGACTTACAGTGAAGCAGGAGCCACTGCTCTGCCTGGATCGTTTTTCAGCAAGAAGATCTTTGACTGTGTGTTTCACTCGCACTCCTTGGTACACCCGTTTGCCAAAATCTGTAGGGACTGAGGGAATGAAATGAGCATTAGAGGAGTTCAGTGAAAGCATAGAGCAGCTGGAAGAGGTTGTTACGGAAGAAGCAAATTCATCACCTCTGTACACCAAGTTAGGAAGGAGGCATATAAGACTGCTATTATTAATACAAAATCATCCCTTAGGAGCCCAACAGCGAAGGCTCCTCATTTGCAGAGAACAAAGACTGAGGTGCCCTACCCTGTATTTCAGCATTGGGTGCCATGTGGTTTCTGTGCAGCTCCCTCTGCGCCAGATATGGCTAGCTGATGGTTTTTGGCTTTTGTTTTTCGAAAGAGAGCTCTGGGGGATCCTGCATTTCCCCTTCGGGTCAGCAAAATTTGATTTAACTGTACAGCTCCTATTGCTTTCAGCAGAAATGCTGTGGTTTAGCTCCTCCTTGCCCTTCTAGAGTTGCTGGCTTTCAGCACATCGCTCTGCGAGCTTTGATCTCTTTGCAGGGAAGGTGGAAATACCCCAGACAGTTGGAGTGGCTCCTCTGAATGGTGATGTGAGTCACAGTCCAGACCTCAGGAAAGGAAAAGGAGCCAGCTGCTCAGTTTCTTTGTATCCACAGCAAATACAGACAAGTACTTGGGGACTCTGTTTTATCAAGGTTATCGAGGAAGGCACAAAGAGGGGTACAGCGTCTCGGCCATGTCACTCAAGAGGCTGATGGCAGGCCTGGCTCTGTTTTCCTGACCTGCCTGGAATACAGCACAACCTGTCCATAGGGTCTGTGTGACTTTTGGTGCGAGGCATCTGTCCTCTTCCTCTGCCTGGATAAAGCTTTGCAAGATCTGCCTTGTGTACAGGTGTTTGGCACAAGTGAGGGCAGAAAGGTATGAGGTACAATACCAGGGACAGCTCTTTATCCTGGCTAGTAGGCTGTGCCTGAACAGAGAGCTCGCGCCTGTGGAGCCCGGGAGGAGTGTCCATATGGACTTTTATTGAAATCTTCCAGAGAAGAACTTAACTTTGAATCTAATCCCTTGGAAAACATGCAGCCGTGTTCTCCCAAGGGAACACAAACAGGCATTCCACAGCAGATGTGTTTGATCTCTAAAATTGTGATTTATCATTTTGCCCTTCTGCTTTTCAGGATGTGAAAAGCCTCATTGGCTCCATTTATCACTTTCATTCATGTGGCATCGTGTCCCCAGGTGCACAGACACAGGGAAGAGTAGAGGGTTTAAACAACACAAATCTCAGTGCTGGCTTGGGGTTACCCCAAATGTTTTCCGTTAGGCCATAGCAATTGCAATTTTGGGCAACTGCAACTTGATTTTGGTGTTTGAGTACTAACCAGAGACACTTCAGCCAAGACTGGGCACAAGGCAAACACATTGCAAGAGACAGTGCCCCAAAAAGCATATGATCAAAATGGTCAAAATAGAGGTGAACACTGAGTCTGCATACTGACCAGCGAGTATCTGTGGACAAGCCAGGACACAGACAGAAATGGGTATCAACTCTTGCAGCTGAGAGGAATCTGTGTGCTGAGGCTGGCTCTCTTCCGTGGCCCAAGGAAGAAATCTCCCTCCTGTAGTCCCTTTTCAGGGCTGTTTTTACTGAGAGCAGTTGGAAGCACACGTACCCAGTGTGCACACGTAGCTGGAGCTCAAAAGCTGTGGCAGAGCAGCTATAACTGGCAGAAACAGCTATACTTTCTGCATTGGAAACTTTGCTTCTTTGCATGAGAGTTCCTTTAGAGATAACAGCATTGCAATTTGATGGAAAAGTCTGAACTGTATAGGACAGTTCATTGAGCTCCATCATGGTTTGATACCTGCGATAACTCATGCAGCCTTTGCTAGCTGCATCCAGTTGAAGATTCAGGCCTTCATTCAGCACAGAACTTCTGGAGGAGGACCGAAGCCAAGGAGAGAGTCTTATATTTAATTTTCAGAATGGGGATATTTCTAAAATAGCATCACTGGAAAAGCTGTGAGCAGCTTTTATTCTTTTATTCTGCAGTCTGATATTGCCAAATCCTACAACCTCTTTGTATTAGCTGACCTTGCTTCTCTGTGACCATTTCTAGCAAGCGTCTGATGCTCTGCACTTCTGCAGTCCTGTTTTCCTAACATCTTTACTATGGTCTAAAGACATTAGAAAAACACTTCCACACCTCCTTACTTTTACACATGGGTGCTGTGCTATTGAAGTTACTTCACTCATATACTCACAGCTATTACTCTGCTCAGGTTCTTATAAGTAACGTAATGGCTCTGTCCTCTAACCCTGTTTTTAACTTAGCAGTCCAACCTCACATAACTAAACCT
>NW_008825262.1:1302884-1305983 GCF_000699105.1 Pygoscelis adeliae
TGCTGAGCTATTAAAACTCCAGATAACTCTGCTACTGGAAGCATCAGGGAAGGGAATGCTAGTTTAGGCCTGAGTTTATATAGTTTTCAACTAAATTGAATCATAATTCACATCACTTTGATCTAACTGCATTTGGGAAAAATATTGCATTGTGAAGGAATATAAATTCAGTCTAGAAAAGGTGGAGTATGCTAATAGATACTGTTAAATTCTTGGGACGTTAAAGATGCCACATGTTGATTTTTAGACAATTCTTCTTTTTGTTTTTTTTTTCATATGAGCCCAAGGATGGCACGGTGTGTTCTTTCCCTGATATCTCCTTGAAGATGCATTTTTACGCTTGTGAAAAGTCAAGGTGCTGAAACTCACCTGTTTCCATTGTCGGCACTGCTGACAAGTCCCAGCTCTCAGATTCTGCAGGACTTTGGAGAAGGGCCGTCTGTCGTGAGCTTCCCAGAGCGGAGTGAAGTCAGTGCTCGTACTCCACTGGTAAAGTTCCAGCTGAGTCTGACGGAAATATGTTTTCTACAATTTGGTGATGTCTCCATGATACCTTGTTTGGGATTTGCTTAAATGCAAATCTCAATGTGTGTTTCACTCCAATTTGCATGGTCAGTGTGGATCATTCCTGAAGAATCTCTTTCCTGTCTGAGCTGACGTTTCATGGATGAGAACTGACCTGAGGTTTACCAACAGAAAAATCTTGGATTAAAGTGAAAGGCTGGTAAGTCTTGCAGTGATGAGCCATCTCCTTACAGGTGAGGAATCTGGCTGGAGAAACAAGGCTTGGGACAAGAGCATCTTCCCGTGTGTAAGTGTGAGATACCCATGTGCTGTTGAAGATGCACACAGCATGCCTTACCTGGGGAGTAGTACTGTCTCTCTGGGACCCCACAGGCTAGCTTGTGCATTACACAGTAAAACTGGATCTTTGGACCCTGTGAACCCAGGAGGCTTTGCATGGCATCCACTAGTGCCTGCGGGGAGAAGGGTAACACTCAGCCAGGGACAGCATGCTCGCGGGACCGGCAGGAACATCCTTTAGCAAACCTGCGTGCTCCTCGGGGCAGGGTTTGGCTCTTCGTTATCAAGCAAGGGGTCTAAAGTTAGTCTCCAGTGAGGTGCCAGGAGGGGAAACAGCAGCCAAGAAAGGACCTGTTCTTACACTGCTGCTGGACCCAGATTAAAGGGACCTTTGGCCAGGCCTACTATAGCCATTCCTCTGTTCCCAGCCTCCAAACGGTAACAAGTCTGTTTCTGCAATATCTGAACCAAGAAGCAGAATTAAGCCTTTAAACTCTTGTTTAAGCACTGTAGCTTGTATTCTAGTTCTGAAACACATCCTCATTTGCTGCAAGAGAGCCATTTTCCCTGCAACATGGCTGGCGCAACCTATCAAGACAGTGAGGACAGGCAGTGGTGAGGCAGATGATCTCTGGAGCATTTTGTGTACGGGCAGAGTGGGCTGGTGTGCAGTATTGCTGTGCTCATCTTACATGAGCAGGAGAAGACTGGCGCCAATACGTTCCTTGTAATTAAATATTTCTCCTCTTGTGGAGTCTGCTGCCAGCTTGCGGGTCTATTAGGTAAGATCCGTCCCTTTTTGTAATTCCATGCGCTTTCCTTAGCATTGGTCCAGAGATGAATTTGGCCTGTCGTGTGAACTGCCTTCCTGGGGAAGGCTATTGGTTTTTTAAGTGTAATTATTCTTTTCCTTCGGAAGAAAACTATAATACAAAGAGCAGCAGCTGGCAAAGGCTGCATCTGCTCAGGCCATCGAGGCAATTGGGGAAGGCAGAGCTGAAATAACATCCTGAATAATTCCCAATGTTCTTAACTTGCAGAACGACTCGGGTATTCTGCCTGCTCAGACACGGAGCTCAGGACCAAGAGGACATCACACAATCAAGCTCATGGAAGACTTGAGCTCCTGTATACAGAGTCTTTCACCACGTATGTACGCCCTCTTATATAAGACAAGTCTTATTTTGGCCTGTCCATTCCTGGCCATCCCCTCCTGGTACCCACAGGTGTCTCGGATTTGGCTGACAGGTAATATAACGGGCAGGAAGCACCAGGCGGGTTGGGGAAGCACGGGCAGATGTAAAGTCACAACAGAAGAGGGCTGCCTTTGCTTTGTCAGCAATAGGCTTAGTTTGCCACCTGCCTCCTGGCAGGCTTCCCAGATAGTTTTGCGTCCCGTGCCAGATGTTTATATTCTTGGTTAGGAAATACAAGTTAAATCCCAGCCCCATTCAAGCTAATAGCTTTGCACTGTCTAGCCAGTCCAGGTGTTTTCTGTACCGATTACAAAATAATTACATTGAAAACAATGGATCCTTCAGAAAACAATTAAACAGAGGTAAGATAAAAACTCAGCCAGCCTTCTTTTAGATGAGATCCATCTCTTACATTTTCATTTGAAAAAGCATCAGACCCAGGTGTTCTATATAATTTCGTGACTTTAGGTGTGTACTTTCCATTCACGTTAGAGGGGAGAGCCGGTGCGTATGACAGGAGTTACGGAAGCAATTGTGGATTGGCAAGGCACGCTTTATAAAATCCCGTTTGGGTTTAGCATGGCATTTACCTGTGCCAAAGCAAACTGTCTGTGAATTGTGCCTCCGTTTTGTGTTACAAAAGCCTGGCATGGCGGATGCAGTAGTCAATGTATATTTGTTTAATTCAAACGGTCATTTCAATCCATCCGCTCGTTACTGAGTAAAGAGAATGTGTTGCATTCTCTTACAGCAGGTGCTGCGGTACTGACGGGCTTTGTGTTCGGCGCTTGGCCGGGATGCCCGGTGTGGATTTGGACTGCGGGCTTCGCGCTGCGAGGGCTCCGGCGCTTAGGCGAGGGACAATTCTGGAGGCGTCAGGAATGAATGTGGGGTGCAGCAGCAAAGCCTGCGCTGGCCTTCGCGCTCCACCACTGCAAAGCCAGGTCCCGTGCCAGATCTCATCGCGACGAAAGCGGTCCCGGCTCCCGGGGTTTCCCCAAAACCAAACGCCAGTTAGTCCCGCGGGTGTCTGAAAGGGTTTGGCTCGCGGGTCAGCCCCAAACGGCCTGGGAACCTTTGTGAGCCGGCGCCGCTTCCC
>NW_008825262.1:1306310-1316976 GCF_000699105.1 Pygoscelis adeliae
TGCGAGTGGTAGGTGTGCGCCTACGTGGCCTCGAAGATGGAGGAGTTCTGCGAGCACGTGGCCCAGCACCTGCAGCAGCACCTTCCCGGGGAACAGCGGGACGAGGTGGACCCTCTCGGTAAGGAGCTGGCGGCCTGGACCGCTGCGGCTCGTGAGCCCTCCCGCTTCCCTGAGATATTTCACTGTGAGAGAATCGTCCTCTCCCTGAGGAGAGCAGCGCTGCCTGTTGCAGGACGGGAGTCTCATGAAACAAGCCGTGGTGCTTGTCTGTGTAAACCTGAGCTTTACTTGGAGAGTTTCCATCAGACCATTGTGGCCTGTATATCTCCTCTTTGCGTTGCAGAGGAATACACGTGTTTGTGGCAGGGAGGGGGGTTCTGTTTCCCCCACGCACCAGCTGCTGCCCCAGAGAGCTCAGCTGACCTCATTCGCCACGTCTATTTCCACTGCTACCACACCAAGCTGAAGCAGTGGGGGCTACGGGCCCTGCAGAGCCAGTCAGATGTGAGCCATTGCCAGCTGGACTTCCAGAGCCGCAATATCATCCCCGAGATCCAGGAGAACTTTCTGTGTCTGTGGGAGTACTGTGAGGTGAGAACAGGGGACCCAGTTTTGCTTTTCTGTGTGTTTTCTGTGGCGTGGCGGCCAAGGGAAGGAGAGCTGCTTTTGTCCTGCAGCTCACCTGCATGCCTGCCTGTTGGCTGTGTTTGTACCTGTGTGAAAGCGTATGTTGTGCTCTGGCTGAGGCCAGCTTGTGCTGATCTTTTCACCCTCTTCTGTCTGTCCCTGCTCCCCAACAGAGATCATTTGATAATCCCGAGTGGTTCTATCGGCATGTGGAGGATCACAGTTTCTGTTCGGAGTACAAAGCAGCAGGGAAGGAGAACCACGTGGTCCTCTGTGGCTGGAAAGGTTAGCGGGTGCATGCAGGGCCTCTCTAGAGAGCTTTGCACAGGGCTGGATTGCAAACGCTGTACAGGAGAACTCTGCACTCCTTGGCAGAGTTTCAGAGAGCCTCTTGAACTTCAAAAATACGTGTGCGTGGTCCTAACAGTGAAATATTCCTGTAGAATTTCCTTCAGGGGATCCAGTTGAGTGCTTAATATTGAACTCTTCATTTATATTTAATTAGTGCCTAGAAGAAAACGCTCCAGTTTAATTTTTTTGAATAATTTCTCTCTCCTTTGTTTGTGCAATTGCCATAGCTGCTTGCGGTGGGGGGGCCTACGCCAGTTGTACGCTAGTGATGTCATCCTGCTGTGACCCTGCTCTGTGGTCTTTTTGGAGCAGGAAGTTGATCCTTGCTAGTCAAAGCAGAAGCAAGAAGCCTGCCATTCAGTCAGGCTGTGGATCGTGGCCCGTGTGTGAAGGATCTTAATGACACTCTGTTGTTTCTGTTTAGACTGCGATTGCACCTTCAAGGGGCGCTGCAAACTGCGGGAGCACTTGCGCAGCCACACGCAGGAGAAGGTGGTGGCCTGTCCTACCTGTGGGGGGATGTTCGCCAACAACACCAAGTTCTTTGACCATATCCGCCGTCAGACTGCGCTGGACCGTAAGCTTCTGCGAGCTGGGGAGGAGTGGGTTGTGAACTGTCCTCTGGCTGGGCCATCTGGTTTGCTAGAGCTGCCTGTTCTCTGCGAGCAAAGGGCACAGGTGTGCTTGGAAGCAGCCTGGCTTCTCTGATGACTGGGAGCTAAGACACTGGTGAATCTCTGAGAAGCATCTTCTTGCAGAGGCAGGAGGGTTGGAGGCTGACAAGGCTGCACAGGGCTCGCACTGCTGCAGCCAGAGCTGTTCCTCCTGTAGGGACCCAGGACTGAAGTCAAAGGCAGCAGCTGGGCACTTGCAGCAGCACTGGGATTTGCTTGTTGTGTTCCCTTGTGCTGTGCTGGTGGGGTGTGTGGTGGTTGCTCCCCAGTTCCTGCACTGGCCACGCAAGGAGGCTGTGCGAAGGGGAGGCAGATTGGCCTTTGCACAAAGTGTGTGGTGTTTTGGTTTTTTTTTTTTTTTTTTGCTTGGCTTTGTAGTCAGTGTCTGCTATCTCTGCCTGGAGAGAAGGATTCCCAGCTCCACTGTAGCTACCTCTCTTTCTCACTTGCTGCTCTGTGTGCTGTTCTCTCTGCTTTGATCTCTTTTCCTCACCACCCCCCCCCCCTTTCTCCCTGGCCCTGATGCTGCAGAGCAGAGGTTTCAGTGTTCTCACTGCTCCAAGAGGTTTGCCACAGAGAGGCTGCTCCGTGACCATATAAGGAACCACGGTGAGTAAAGGCCCCTTCTCCCAGCTGAGGCTCTGAAGAGTGTGTGCTCTCCTCTGCTTTGTGGTAATGTTTTCCACCCATTTTTCCACAGTGAACCATTACAAGTGCCCTCTGTGTGACATGACCTGCCCGCTGCCCTCCTCCCTGCGCAATCACATTCGTTTTCGGCACAGCAAGGAGCGGCCGTTCAAGTGTGACTACTGTGACTACAGGTGAGGACCAGGGCTTTCCGCCTTCCCAGACTGGTGACGGAGAAGCACCCAGAGGCACGTACGTGCATGTGCGCGCGCACGCGCGCTACACAGTGTTCAGCTCTGTTCCCTTGCCACTTCCTTCTAGCTGCAAGAATCTCATTGACTTGAGGAAACATCTGGACACGCACAGCAAAGAGCCAGCCTATCGCTGCGAGTTTGAGGCTTGCAGCTTCACTGCACGTTCCCTCTGCTCCATCAAACTGCACTACCGGAAAGTCCATGAGGTGGGAAGGGAGCAGAGGGCTATTCTGCTCTGTACTCTCTCCCGGTGAGGCTGAGAACCGCTAAGTGCAACATGCTGTACAGAAGCGTGAGGAAAAAAGCTAAACTCATGTGACGTGCCCCAGGCTGACCAGGGCTGTAGGCATGTGAGGTCAGGTTGCGTTCCTCTCTTACTGCTGCAATGATACATCATGTCAGTCTTCTCAGAGAACCTGATTCCTCCTTCCATGCCTAAGCATGGGTACCAGGCCCTCTGATCAGGCTCGTGGGGTATTCACGTCCCTCTCTCTGCCCTTCAGGGTGACACAGAGCCCCGGTACAAGTGCCATGTCTGTGACAAGTGCTTCACACGTGGAAACAACCTCACTGTCCACCTCAGGAAGAAACACCAGTTCAAATGGCCCTCGGGGCATCCTCGCTTCAGGTACTGCCCATCCTTAGCTCCTCACTACCTCCTCTCTAGTGCAAGAGACAGCTGGAGCTGTATCCTGCGTCTTGCTGGAGCAGCGACCTGGCAGTGCTTGGGCTCTGATGTTTGCCTGTAATGTGCTCAAGACCCGTTTCCCAGTGGCTGGGAGGCACTGGGCAGCAAGCATTCGGTGGGGTCTGGCACAGCGGCAGAGCAGTGCTGGGTGGCAGCTCCAGCAGTGGGTCAGAGATTAGGGGCAAGGGCAGCAGTGGTGCCATCACAGCTGCATCTGGTGGGACGCTTCTGAGCTTGGCAGGGGCTAGGTCCAGGTGTCCCACTCTAGAGAGAGCTGCTGCAGATCAGTCTCTTGACAGATGCCTCTGCTGCATCCTCTCTAGGAAACTCCAGAGCCTAAAAGCTGGGAGGGGAAGAGGATGGACTTCAAATGCTCCCAGTGAAACAGTGTTGAAAGGAGATGGGCTTGGGAGATGATAGAGGCCTGGCAGAAAGCTCAGAAGCTGCCACATGGATGTGCTTTTAGGGGTAGGGACTGAAGGGTTTTTATCTTACTTGCCCGGTATCATCTATGTAGCACTGGGCATCGGAACCTAGAATATAGTACCCCTTCCTTGGCTGTTGCTTCAGGCTGCTACCTGTCTCTTGGGAAGGGGCTGCAGTGTGACTGGCTCCATCACCCCTGCCTATCTCTGCTCAGGTACAAGGAACACGAGGATGGCTACATGAGGCTGCAGCTGGTGCGTTACGAGAGCGTGGAGCTGACAGAGCAGCTACTGAAGGACAGAGAGAAGCGGGGGGAGGCAATGGATGGCTCAACTGAGTGTGTGGTGCTGTCTGAGGGCGAGGGCAACCTGCAGAGCATCATTCTGGAGGCCCCGGCAGAGGCTCCCCTGGTGGAGAACAGTATTGCTGAGCTGCAAGTGGCCCCGCTGCACCCAGCAGCTTGCTCTGCTGACAACCCTGAGCCGGCACGGCCGAGTGCCTTCCCAGGAGCAGCGCTGTCGTCGGAGCAAGAACCCAGCACCCCGGCCAACCCCATCATCCGTGTGGTGAACCGGACCAATGAGCATGGTGAGAGTGAGACTGTGTATTATGTCATGGCCGGCGCATCCTCGGAGGAGCAGGTGGCAGCACCCAGCGGGCTGGCTATGGAGCTGGAGGAGAATGTCATGGACCGTCTGCAGAAGACGGCTGAGGAGCTGGGCATCCAGATCGTGTGAGGTGCTCACCTGCCTCTCTGCATGTGGAAAACTTGGGCCTCCATGGGATGTGCTGGTGGGGGAGGTTGGGAAGTGCTTGGGGGAGAGGGCTGAGCTTGTCTTCACCTACCTGCAGCTGGCTAACTTCCCCCTCTGCTGCTCCAGCCTCACTGGCTGCCGGTTCTGGTCAGCATGGGGAGAGGGGAAGGACAGGTCTCTCTCAGTTGTGGGTCAAGTGATCTGAGCTGGAAAGAGCTGTCTGTCGTCTCCTTTTGGGGATTAGGGACTAGCAAGCCTCTCCCACCCTTCCAGGAGGTTTGGCCTTAGCCTGACACAGGCCTTCCCCTCTTGCTCACTCGCTGGTGATGTGGTCCCTGCTGCTGTGCAGCTAAGTTGTCATCCCTCGCTGAGCCTCGTCCTCAGCCAGGATCTCCCCAGGCAGGATGGTGTGCTGAGCAGACACTGTGGCTGAGGCCTCTTCCCCGGGGAGATGTGTGGCCCTTAGCAGGTCTGTTCTCCCCCATCCATACTTTGTCCTCCAAGGGATGGCATGATCTACTTCTGCCTTCATCAGCGCTTCCCTGTACATCATCTTTCCTAGGTCGTTGAGCTGGTGCTGTTGGTGGTGTTTGCACCACCGATCCCATTACCCTGCACTGATCTCTGGGAGGAAAGGGCTGGAGGTGCTGTCCCTTGCAGGCTACTGCTACCCTGCAGCACCGGGGGATTGGGAGCTTCTTACTGCTTCTGTCCTTCCCTGGGTTTCCTCCCCACATTGGGGCTTGGGCTCCTGGTTGGGCAAAGTGTACTTTGGCAAGACAAATAAAAGTCAGACTGCCAGGCCAACCAGTGTCTGGTGTCTGTTTCAGCCCCATTCCTGCCAGCCGTGGCATGTGGTGGTGAGAGGATGAGACCGAGTTGCCTAGAGCCTGCAGTGTGGAAGGTGGGCACTGAAGAGCTGCCAGGATCTCTTGACATGTCCTACGTGCTGCTGCTTGGTGCAGCTGGCGACTGCTTTGGAGAGTGCGTTGTTCCGCGTCCCCAGAGGTGGCACTGGAAGGCCAGGTTTAGCTCTGGCACTCTCGTTTCCTGCTGTCCTGATGTGGGTTTGATTTTTTTTTTTCTGCCTCCTTCAGGGCATGAATGTCACTTTTTGAATATAGAGAGTAGCCTGGGCTTGTGAGCAGAGCCAGCTTGCCCTTTGTCGAGTGATTTGGATGAGGACAGTGTGAAGCTGGTGTCCCTGGAGTGACACTCGGGCCCTCGCTGCCCTGTGTGTGGAGGTGATGTGCCCGGATGGAGGCAGGGAGGCGCCCCACTGACCTGGGCTGGAGGCTGATTTTATTTTTTTTTCCCCTCACCGTCTTTCTCAAGCAGTTCAGCAAAAGCTGTTGGAATTCCAGGTTAATGGAGGAAATCACTTTATGCTAAACCCTTGGCCATCTGCTCGCTTTCTAATTACAAACGCTGTGGGTGTGATTCGTGGCTGTGCCCTTGGGATGGGGTGATGAGAGCAGCCCTTAGGCCTGCGCCCTCGGTGAGGGGCAGCATGCTCTGCAGTTGCCACGCACAGGAGCTGGATGAGGAGCAGGGATGAAGTGGGCAGAGCTGCCCGCTGCAGTCTGTGTGGGATGGTTTCCTGGGGCTGGATCCATGTGGGAAGGTCAATGTGCACATCCGCACCCCAATACTGCGCTCTCCAGGGGCGTGCATGCAGAATGCCTTCCATGGGCCAGTGAAACGCAGCTGGGGCCGTGCGCTGGGCACCTTGTGCTCCGGGTGAGGCAGGGTGGGAGGCAGCTGGCTGTCCCAGCAGCCCTGACAGCGTGCACTGCAGGAGGATGCTGCTGGCTCTGGGGAGAGCATCCCTGGGCTGCCAGCAGGTGAAGTGGCCGGGCCTTGCCCAGCCTTCCCCACCCCTGCCTGGCCCTTGTTCCCTGGCACTTGGCAGAGCTGGGCCAAGGATGCCTTCGAGAGAAGGGCCTCCTGCCAGGTTTGCATTCGCAGCACTTGCAGCTGGGCCCTCTTTCCAACACGCGGGCCCTGGGACTCTGCTGCCAGAGCTGCGTTACCTCGGACTACAGCGCTCCTGCGCTACGTGAGTGCTAAGTGTCGGGAGCAGAGGCGAGGCTGTGGTGGCTGGGAAGAGTTGTCCCTTTAAACACTGGGTCCAGGGTGGGTAATCTGCCAGAGATTATCTGCTGGGGAGAGGATTGGCATTAAAGGGAAGGTTTCCTCCCTTCCCCCATGTCCTACAGCATCCCCTGTCCTGTGTGTATGGAAACCAAGTTCACTTTCTCCTGGGCAAGCGGAGAAAGGGCATTTGATTTGAGGGGCAAGGGGAGGAGGGCAGAGTGTGCGCTATGGGACTGGGCCTCCTCTTCCTCGCCGTGCTGGCCACACTGGTCTCCTGTGAAGACCCAGAAGGTAACAGGGTGTTTGGGGGAAGAGGGGCTTACAGGGTGCCCCAGAGCTGCTGGCACCTGGCTGGACCGGTCTTCCCCAGCGGGGAACAAGACCTTTGTCATGTCCCTGTGCCGAGGCTTGGCACAGGGGAAGCGGGAGCTGGCTTGCAGAAGAGCTGGGGGCCGCAAGCGGATGCACTCTGCACCACAGCAAGGGTCGGGGGGTGGGCTGAGAGGAGCCTTCACTGGGCTTGTACCACCTCCCCACGGGTCTCTGAGGGCTGGGGAGCTGGCGGGAAGGGTGGTCCTCGGCCCCCTGCCCCAGCCCTGCTCTGCCTTGCTCCCTGCGGCACCAGGAGACCTGGATACTTACTGGTCTGGCACAGCGCCCATCTGCTTGGGGGGCTGCAAGGGGAAGCACAAGGAGCTGAAGAGGAGCCAGTGCGGGGATGGCAGCTGCTGCTGGCTGGGCTACAAGTCCTTCTGCCGAGGTACAGCCAGAAGGGGGAGACCGGGGGGGCCCTGGGGATCGCTGCAGGGCTTGGCGCAGCCGGCCTGGGAAGGGCAGGTTTTGTGCCACGCACACGTCTGTGGAGTTTCTCCAGCAGCCAGGTCCTCAGGCCACAAGGGGACGCAGCCTGGGGCACCCACAGGGCCTGCCCAGCACCCTGGTCCTTGCTCAGGACCTGCAACCTTGTCCGGGTGCATCTCCTTGGGCTGCCGTTCTGCTGAGCAGGCTGTACAGGGCACTAGCCCCACACTGCCCATGGGAACCTCCCTGTCCCCAGTGAACTGCGGACGACCCGAAGCGGACTTCAACTCGGTAGTGTACGGCAATGACTGGTGGGTTGGCTCGGTGGTGCGGTACAGCTGCCGGCCTGGGTTCCTGCTGCTGGGGGACCCGGCCAGCGCCTGCCAGTCTGACGGCCACTGGACCCCCAAGCCCACCTGTCTCCGTGAGTACCGCTGGGTGTCACGCTGAGCCCGAGAGGGCACCCTGCCTGCATGGGGAGCAGGCGGGAGGGCTGCAGGCGTGTCTCCGATCTCTCTTTTCCCTCAGCCTGCTGCAGGAGGGCTGTAGGGCTGGTGGGCACCCTGTGATGTGCTCTGGCCCTGCTCTTGCAGGGATCTGCCTGCGAGGTCGGATCGAGATCAGCGAGCGGGACATTACCGGGAGGTGCTCCTCATCCTGCAGCACCCAGGCCCACCTGGGAGCCTTCCACAACCGTGGCTGCATCAAAATCTCAGCCTGTGTCACCAAGCACTCAGGCTGGGCCCGCTGGTTCCTGCGCTGTGACATCTGTGAGTGTGACTGCCACGTCCCGTGCAGTGAGTCCCAGTAGTGGCTGCCCACCTTTGGTAAGGGCCTGTCTCAATGTTTCGTGGGAAGGGTTGGCACTGAGAGCTGGGGCCTGCCGAACAGCTCAAAATCTGCTGCTCTTGCTCTCCTTACAGCTTCTTCTGGGTAGAGCTGGGCCATCCAGGGCTGTGGCCACTGGCCCCATGGCAAGGGAGGCTTCCACCCTGGATGTCTGCTTCCCTTTGCTACGTGTCTCCATTGCTGCACTCCTTCCATAAGCTCTGTCTATCCCAAGGCTGTCATCTGAGAGGAGAGGAGACGTTCTGGACTCACTCTCTCGCAGGACTGCCTTCCCTCCTGGCCCCACCCCGTGACTCTCCAGCGGCAGGGGATGCTCTGTGAGCAGCAGGTGCTGGGGACCTGCATGCATTTCCTGCAGCTTGGGCTTGGGGACGTTGGTGTCTCTGTCTCTGTTTGCCCGGCTGCTTCCTAGAGGAGGCTCATATGCCCTTTTAGGGGGGAGGTAGCATGTGTGCCTGCTGCAGAAGTATCTATCCCATCTGTGCTGCAGGTTGTGATTCCTCCCTCCCAGGAATTTCCTGCACACAGACCAGGCCCTGGCTGGAGAGGTAGATCTGCCCTCTGTGCTTACTGCAGCCATAAGCTGCAGAGCTGGAGCATGGGATCTGCCCACTGTCCCCATGCCACGGGCAGAGCTCGCAGGGCAGAGCAGCCTGGCCAGGGCTGCACCACCCATTGCTGAGGAATCAAGTGTTAGAGTGGGACGAACTGCCCTACAGCCTGGGAGCACTGGGGCCAGGACAGCTGTGTGGGGGAAGGTCTCAGCTTCCAGGTGCAAAATCTTTCCCATGGCCTGGTCCACACACTGGCTGCAGGGCATGCTCCTTCCAGGGATCTGCTGTCTTGCCCTGAGAGCCCCTTTTCCCCAGGGACGTCTCTCCCAGCAGCTTGGGGCCACAAAGAGACATGGTAGCTGATGCCCTGTAGCCGAGATGGGTAAGAACATATAAGGGGGGTGTCCTGAGCACAGCAGGGCCCTCTTTGGTCCTGTAGCTGGAGAAAAAGACCTGCGGTATGGGCCCACAATTACTCCTTCCAGGCACTTAAGAAGGGAGCTGGGGCTGTGAGCTCTCACTGCCTACCATGGGGCCTGTTAGCCTGTGCACGGCTGCTGTCAATGTGGCCCTTGGCAGGAGTAGCCATCATGGGCACTGCTGTAACCCTGTGCTATGCCACCTCTCTTCTCAGGAGTGGGTTTCTCACCAGGCTCCCTCTCTAAACTCTTTGTTCTCCCCACTGGCCCTTCACTTCTCACTGGGGCGATGCTCAGTGGGTTGCATTCATGCTGATGCTGGTACCCAGCTCCAGCTGGGAACAGCTTTGTGCTCCCTGGGGACCGCCCTGGCTCCCTCTGAAGCAGCAATGGAAAAGCCAGAATTTTTATTCCCCCAGGGAAGGAGAAGGTGATTTGGAGCATGTGTGATGGGATTGCCAGGGGAACTGGAGGACCAGCAGCACCACCATGGGTAATTAAAAATATATTTACAGGAAATCATACAGGTTTTCCAGTCATGCATAGAGATTCTGCTGCCTGGTCTGTCCCCAGAGCCCTGGACATACATGGCAGAGCCAGGACAGACTCCCTCTGCCACTGATACTGTCCTGGAAATGTGAGCCACCATAGGGACACAGCTATGGTCAAGGTCACTGTAGGAGGGTCCTAGCTGGAGACCAGATGGATGCTGAATGTGCCCGTGGCACTGGCCATCAAGCCTTTCTGAGCACTGGACTTCCATCGCTGCTGGCCTTCCACCTTGAAGCAACTCCACAGCAGGATGCTGCAGCAGCTGCTGGTTGCTTGGTTTCGGGAGCTCCCTGCCCAGCCTCGAGCCGTTGAGAAGGAAGGGGCTTTAGCATCAAGGGGGTTTACTCCCAGACCCTGCTTGTGCTCAGCTGCAGGGAAGCAGGGCTGTTCTGTGCTGCGCAGAGGGGGCCTGAGCGGAGACCTGCTAATGGTGAGTGCCCTGGGAATGGGAGTCAGTGTGCTGAATGCAGAGCAAACTGGATGGGTCTGGTGTGCCTTTTGCTCCATCAGGAGATGACTTAAGACCTCTATATGGAGCTTGGCTCCATGACTACATCCTTGTGCCCTCCCTCACCCAACCTGTGGGCTGCTCTGCCCTACAGTCCTGTCTCTCCTCTGGCTGCATCCTGCTCCGCCAAGGAGCCAAATCACTGCCCTAAGCTCTGTCCCAACCCAGGGCTGGCTGTTGAAGGGGTAAAGCTTTCCTTGGCTCAACAGATGGTTTTTTAATTAATACTCTTGTTAGTGCCACTCATTTCCATATGTCTTTCATGCTTAAGTGCTGTGGTGGGTGAGAGGTGTGAGTAACAGCAAGGATGGAGCCAGGCGTGGCGCTGCCGAGGGTGGAGGTGCAGGGGGATGGTGGGTCCCCCATGATGAGCTGCGGAGGGGAGTGTGTGCTGGGGCGAAGCACTGGGGGGGGGCGCACTCCTATCAAAACCTTTTGTGGCTAGCTGTAACCCCCCCAGCCCCGGCTCTTGGTGCCCGGCGGG
>NW_008825262.1:1317058-1317479 GCF_000699105.1 Pygoscelis adeliae
GACTTCCTAGGCAGTCCTCTGCGTTGCAGCCCGAGTTTCACCCAGCTTGTGCCCCCATTGGGGTGGCTGTGCAGTGGTGTGGCCCCTGTCCCGGGTCAGCGCAGGGCTGAGTGGGGGCCAGGAGCGTCCCAGGCGGGAGCGGACATGGGGGTGTTGGACCCACGGGGTTTTGGGCTGAGGAGGCAATGGAGGGAGCTGCGGCGGGCTCTGCCCCATATGTGAACAGCAGCGGGGAGGGGTGCTTGGGGAGCTGCGGAGGCAGGGCTGGCCAACCGCAGGCTTGTGCGCTGGGGATGCTCAGGGCCTTCTGGCTTGCGGGCAGAGGAAATAGGGCCGGTCCCTTTAAGAGGATTTTTCGCTGCCTGGCAGTGCTGCCTGCCCGAGCAGCCCATCCAGCCGCCCCGACAGGCAGCGGCAGGCG
>NW_008825262.1:1318319-1333890 GCF_000699105.1 Pygoscelis adeliae
CAGGGCTGCGGCTGGCTTTCTTCCAGCCCTGAAAGGGATCTGGCTGCAACGGGGAGAGGGCTGGGAAGATCTCGGCGCAGCTCCTCGCGAAGCCGGCTTCCCCTTTCAGGGCATTGTGCGTGTGCATTGCAGCTGTAGCGAGGAGCTGCCTGCAGCCTGCGCCTCAGCAAAATGTAGGTTAGCGAAGCATTAGGACCCTAGCCTTAGAGGCGAGATGGGTGCTGGGCCCAGCCTGCTCAGGCACAGTTCAGGCTCCTTTTGCTGCTGCTATGGGGATCGCCAACCCCCCTCCCCGTCTGTAGTGCCGCAGTGGGACCTGGGGTTAGCGTGCTCCCCACCCTGCTTGGCTCAACATCCCCCCCAGCACTGCAGAGAGTCCTCAAGCCAAGCAGGGATGCGGGGAGCTTGGCCGTGCTGCAGCCGGCTGTGGGGAGGACTGTACGCAGAAGACACTGCCTGCAGGAGAGCGTTTGGGCAGGTGTGTTTATTAGCATCATGCAATGGCCCCAGTTAAGTACTGACTTGGTCTCTGAGGCTGTGCTGGTAAAAGCCAAGAAGGTGAAATGAGCCAAGGGAGGCGGAGAAGGACTAGCACTAGCGGGGCCCCCTCCCTATTCTATTAAGCCTGTCCCAGCAAGCCCACGGGGACGCCAGGCACCAGCTGAGGGTCTAATCTAGCCAGGACTGCTCTGCCCCGGGAGCCTGGGTGAGGCACAGCATGCTTTGTCCAAAGAACTGGCTGGAACAGTCTGCTTGCTTGGCACCCCATACCTGTGTCCCCCGAGCCCTGGCTAGGCCAGGCAGAGGTAATTCCTGATGAGCCTTTAGGGACATCTAGGCACAGCTGGGTGTCCCTCATTGAGGGCAGAACATCAGCTCTCCCACATCCCATCTTGCGCCCACCATGGTGGACAGGAGCAGGGCAGGGAGCCCAGCAGCAGTGGGGCTGGGGGAGCTGAACAGCCTGCCAGCTCTGCTGCCAGAGCTGGACCCAGCCACAGGAGATGCACGAATTATTGACTGTGGAGCTGATCAGCTGCTCCTTGCCATGAGCCCCTTGATGCTGGCTCGACTGCCTTGGCCCGGTCCATTCTTCCATCTAGCTGTGGGTTCCAGATCACAGCTGGGCAGTGTATCATAGGATGGAGGGGGGCAGTGAGGCCTGGAGCCAGCAGGAAAGGGTGTGAGAGGATTTGCTGTGGGCTGGTCCCTGGCCCCTGCAGTCCCTGGCCTTGGGAGAGGGGCCCACTGTGAGTCGATCCCTGTGCGTTTCCTACAGAGCAGCAGGATGGCCGAGAAGGGTATGGATCCCGCGTGTGTCTCCATTGCCCTGGAGGACACAGTGTGCCACGCCAGCCCCCCAGATGCCCCACTCCTCACCACCCACTTGAAGAAGGTGGAGAACCACATCACAGAGGCCCAGAGGTTTTCCCACCTCCCAAAGCGCTCAGCCGTCAACATTGAGTTCATTGACCTGTCCTACTCTGTGCGTGAAGGCTCTTGGTGGAGGAAGAGAGGTAGGAGCTGCCAGCTGGGGAAGGGCAGGGGAGGGGACCTGCAGGGCTATTGCACCCCTCTCCCGTTCTGTATGCCTTGATCTCACCCAGGTCCCCAGCATCTTCCTCTGTGCTGGATTCATCGCTTCTCTGCTAATTCCTGCTCTAGGCAGCCCCAGTCTCTGCAAGCATAGAGCGCCTCAGCTCTCTGCCTGCCAGCGGGAGCTTGCCTCAGTGCATGGTAGCGGGGCTGCACACAGGGAGCCACAGTGGGAGATGCTGGAGCCACTCGCCCTGTGCTCACCCTGCTGTCCCCTGTGGCAGTGGGGGCTGGCTGGGTGGTCGGGCTGTACGGCCCTGTGGTCTGTCTGAGCGCCAGGTCCTGTTTGCAGCCATGCTGGGGCTGACTGTCCTTGCTGGGCGCCTGTGGGTGGAGGGCAGGCTTGTGTCCCGCAGCAGTTGCTGCGCACCTCTGCTGTGCAATGACAGAGGAAAGCAGATCGCATCCCAGGGAAGCCTCTGGCCAGAGCTGCATGAGGGAGATGGGGCAGATTTCCTGGTTCAGGGGCAGCTAGGATGGATTAGTTTCCCCAGTCGTGTTGTTTGGGGTATGATGCCCGTGTGCGATGTGCTGACAGCAGGAGACCCCAAGAGGTGCCCCAGCTCAGAGCCTGGCAAGGAGAATATGTGTGACTTGCAGGGGATTTCCTCTCCAGCGGCTCCCTGTGCAGCTGAGGCCACGGTCCCCTTTCCTGTGTGTGACTGGCCAAGAGCTCAGGGAGGGGAGAGGGGAGAGGGGAGGCAGATGGTTGCTGGTGGGTGGTAGTCTGCTTTAATTAGCTCTCTCAGTTAATGGGATGCCAATCAGGCAGCCCCATGAGACGGAGGGGGAGCTGATCTGCAGAAGCTGAAGGCTGGCAGGGATGAGCGGGGGGCCTGGGGTGAGCAGACCGAGGGCACAGGGCTGCTCAGTGGGGTGCCCTGCCAGCCAGGAGTGCCGGATGAGGCCTCTGACCCTGTTCCCAAGCAGGCTCTGCAGCTAGGGAAACTGAGGCACTGAAAGACAGTGGCACCGGCCCTGACACCCCGCAGGATGAGGTCTGCCTGTTTGCCTGGGATGCTGAGGAAGCATCCTAGGAGGAGCTGTGGTACAACCATAGGTTCCCGAGAGCAGAGTGTGCCGTAGCACCCAGGAGTCCTGGGAACCGGCTTGCTTGCCAGTGGGCCAGTGCCCGGGAGGGAGGGGGAAAGGCTCGAGCAGCTGGACCAGAGAGGAGCATGCTGATGGGTGCTGGGATCCCGGGGTGGCAGTAGGAGGGACTCTCCTCTACCCTATGCCAGGTGCAGGAGCTGGCGGGGAGCTCCCGGTGCCTTTGGCCGCAGCCCCCAGGATCCAGCCGGGCCGCCCCACTCTGCTGAAGCAGGAGGTTACTGGCAGTCAATGAACGCAAGTAACCGCTGCGCAAGCTGCAGTGGCGCCGACGTGAGCAGCATGCGTGGTGCCGGAGCCGTGTGCGTGGTGCCGGGATGCGCTGGGGGGGGCTGCCGGGCATGCTCATTCTGCTGTCGTCACGCACAGCCCCCTGCCCTCACCTCCTGGCCCTTGCTGCCCCTCTGCCAGCGGAGTCCACTCCTGGATGCAGGGCACCTGACTCCGAGGGGTGCAGGGGATGAACCGGGAGCTTGCGGTGCCGGACCCCCTGTCCTGGGGATGGATGAGCCAGAGGGACTGCCCCCCTAGGGTGGTACTAGGACTGTGAGCTGGTCCAGCCCTGAGGCTTGCCCCAGTCTGTGGGCAGGGGATGGACGTGTTGCCCTCGCCCAACACCAGCTGCCACCACAGGGCACATGGGGGGCATATTTCCAGCAGGGAAATGCTCAGGCCCGGTTCATGGTTCAGCATGGTCCTAGCACCCTGTATACCATTGCTGTCCTGCCAGGGCTGTGTTTTGGGAGTAGCTCCTGAGAGCCTGAGGCTGTGCCTGTTCCCTACTCCCAAGACATCATGTTCCTTCTGCCAGAAAATGCTAATCAGCTGCGTTTAAAGCAGAGATAATTCCAGGTCTGATTAGCAGTGGTTGCTGCTGGGTGTCACAGCATGAATGCCAATGAAGGCAACAGCCGGGCATCCAGCAGGCCTGGGGACTCTGCCTGCCCCATGCTACCCTGCTTCTCGTTGCCCCTCTCCACTGGCCCTGGGGACTGGGATCTCACAACGTGCCCAGGACCGATGTCACAGCCTGGTAATCTTCCTCAGCAGCTAGGTACCCTGACCCAGGGATTTCTATGGTCTTTGCCATGATCCAGGGCATGTGCCTCTTTGGCGCTGGAAATCAGTGGGGCCAGCCAAGGACCAGGGTCAGGGATGGTGCTGGAAATGACAGCTGCTGTAGAGACAGTCTCCAGGCACATGCAGCCCCTGGCATGATGCATGGAGGTCCTGAAGTCCCCCAGGTGCTGGGATGGCATCGCGGTCCCTGTAGCACTGCTGCTCTTGAAAGCCGAACCCATGCTGCTCTCCCTCCAGGGTACAAGACTCTCCTCAAATGCCTGTCAGGCAAGTTCTGCCAGCGGGAGCTCATTGGGATCATGGGGCCCTCGGGTGCCGGGAAGTCCACACTCATGAACATCCTGGCTGGCTACAGGTGAGGCTGGGGGGAAGCCAGCAGGTCTGGGAGTGCAGGGCTGGGGGTCCTGTGCTACATCCCCCCATGCCTCTTTCCTGCAGGGAGACCGGCATGAAGGGCCAGATCCTGGTGAATGGCCGGCCGCGGGACCTGCGTACCTTCCGCAAGATGTCCTGCTACATCATGCAGGACGACATGCTCCTGCCACACCTCACCGTACTGGAGGCTATGATGGTGAGCAATGCGGGAGCCAGGCAGCCTGCTGGGCTCTGTGGGGTATCCTGTGGACTGTGTCCTCGGGCACAGAGCCCACACTGACATCAGGCATTTCCAAGGGCTCTGGGAACAAAATCATGCTGTTCTTGCTCCCTTCATCCTGAGCCACTGCTCCCAGCCCTCAGCCGGGCAGGCACGGGGCCACAGTGCAGCCGATTCTGTTCCCTACATCTGATAGTCGTGTCTCCCTGCCCATCCTCTCCCTGCAGGTCTCTGCTAACCTGAAGCTGAGTGAGAAGCAGGAGGTGAAGAAGGAGCTGGTAAGTGCAGAGGAAGGTGGGCCTAGGCCCCTCATCTCTCCCCAAGACAGGGACAGTAGGGAAGGGAGGGCCCTGAAGGGACCAGGGGATGCTGAGGGGCTCCCAGCGATGGAGGTCTGAAGGGAGGTAGCAAGGATGGGGTGAGGGTCCATGGGAGCCCATGGTGAATGAGGCTGTTTCCCAGGTGAATGAGATCCTGACGGCCCTGGGGCTGCTGGAGTGCTCCTACACCCGCACCATCTCACTGTCGGGGGGCCAGCGCAAGCGCCTGGCCATCGCCCTGGAGCTGGTGAACAATCCTCCAGTCATGTTCTTCGATGAGCCCACGAGGTGAGGCTGCAGGGGCCGGGGCTCCCTGGCACTGCCTGTCCAGCTGGGCTTCCCCTGCTGTGGGACACCGGGGTCCCGGCACCCTCTGGAGCACAGCAGGGCTGTGAGACCTGAGGGTGGGATGTGACTGTGCCCACCAGGGCTCCAAGAGGGCTGGGGCTGCAAAGGGATGCTCTTCTCCATTGACCTGGGAGGAGGGTGCCCACAAGGGGAGGCAAGTGGGGGCATCTTTAGGATGTACTTCTCCCCCTCTTAACTCTTCCCTTCTTTCTCTGCTGTCTCTTTCGCCTCCACCCCGTCCCGCATGGCCACAGCGGTCTGGACAGTGCCTCCTGCTTCCAGGTGGTTTCCCTGATGCGGTCCCTGGCTCAGGGTGGGCGCACCATCATCTGCACCATCCACCAGCCCAGCGCCAAGCTCTTTGAGATGTTCGACAAGGTTTGGGCTGAGCTGGGACACAGGACTCTTCAGGGGTGCGGGGTCCCTCTGGCCCCAAGACCCAGGAGAGAGGCTATGGGAGGGATGGGCTGCAGGCATTTGACCTGGGGCTTGTGTGGCACGCAGCCCTGATGGCCGGGGTCTGGCAAGGGTGCCCTGTGTCACCCTAGGACAGGGAGGTGGGTAGGAGCAGATGACAGTACCCTTGGCTGCTCTGCATCTGCCATATCCTGGCTTTTTCTTGCAGCTGTACATCCTGAGCCAGGGCCAGTGCATCTTCAAAGGCGTCGTGACCAACCTCATCCCCTATCTGAAGGGTCTTGGCCTCCACTGCCCCACATACCACAACCCTGCTGACTTCAGTGAGTGCCCCTGCCCCAGCTGGGGCCGTGGTGAGGAGCAGAGGGTGGCAAGGTCCAAATCCAGTGCCCAAACCCTAGGGGCTGGGCATTCCTCCAGGTTGCCCAGGGAGCAGGGCTTCGCGTGCCCTTCCCGTTAGGTGCTGGCTGGGCAGTGCTGCTGTGTGGTGCAGCATTGTGGGGTGGAGATTGTGCTGGGCTCCCACCCCCCTGCTCCACGGGGTCATGGTCTGGGCAGAATGAGCAAAGTGATGGCAAGGGCTGGCTCAGTACTTCTCAGAGGTCCTGTCCTCTTCCACAGTTATCGAGGTGGCCTCAGGAGAGTACGGCGACCTCAACCCCGTCCTGTTCCGCGCTGTCCAGAATGGAATGTGCACCATGGCCGAGAAGAAGAGCAGCCCTGACAAAGCAGATCCATCATGCCCGGCACACTGTGTGACGGTGAGTGGGGATGAGAGGAGCCTCCTGCAGTGACGGGGAGTGGCAGGTAACAGGGTGCCCATCCAGGGACACCTCAGTCCCCTCTGCCCCACGGTGCACGGCTATCCTGTGATGCCTAGAGCCCCTTGGACACGGCGGGGAGCGTGGAGGTGTTCAGCCAGCCTCTGCTTCTCTTGAGCAACAGCTCTGTGCTTGCAGCTGGCAGTGCCTGTTCTCACCAGGGGTGCTCACAGGGGGCACCCTGGGAGCGTTTGGGTGCCATCCTAGTAGGGAGCCCGTGTTGTGAACTTGACCCGTGTCCTTGGCTTGTCTGTGGTCTTGCAGGACGTGGACCACATCGAGAGCCACACGTTTGCCACCAGCACTTCAACCCAGTTCTGCATCCTCTTCAAGAGAACCTTTATCTGCATCCTAAGGGACACGGTGAGGGCAGGGGAGGCTGGGCCAGGGCTGAGGGGATGGGGCCTGTTAGTCACTGGGGGCAGGCAGAGACAGGAGTTGAATGGGGGATGGAGTGGGGCTCACCCTTGAGGAGCAGGCAGGCTTTCATCTGCTGCCCTGTGATGCTCATGGGAAGCGGCCCTGCCTCGCTGAGCCCCTGTACCCTCTCTACCTGCAGGTGCTGACCCACCTGCGATTCATGTCCCACATCTGCATCGGGGTGCTGATCGGGCTGCTCTACCTGCACATTGGCAACGACGCGGGCAAAGTCTTCAACAACACTGGCTTTCTCTTCTTCTCCATGCTCTTCCTCATGTTTGCCGCGCTGATGCCAACCATCCTCACCTGTAAGGAGCTCCTTCCCCCAACACCCATTCGCTGCTTCCAACCCTTGGGGCAGAGGGGGGTGCTCCAGTTGTGTGGGAGTGTGTCTGCTGGGCAGTGTGTGGTGGAGCTAGATGAATTGGGCAAAAGAGGGGAAATGAGAGGAGAGGAAAAAAATTCAAACAAAGAAGAGGGGGAAAACTTCTGTTTGGGTGTATTGCAGTTTTGCCCTTTATTTAACGTTTGGCTATAATGTACTTGCTGGCTCAAAGCAGAATGCTGGAAATTTTTTTTTTTCCTGAGAAAATGTCTGTAAAACTGCATTTTCAGCTGCTTCACCTCTCTTTCACTTCCTCAAAACGTTTGCCTAAAAACCCCCAGCCAAATTGGCTTTTCCATGCAGAAAGTTCCCACATCGGTCACCGCTTTTTTTCCTTGGTGAAGATTTGAGCACCCGCTTGTGGCGCAGGCAGGAGGCTGCCTGGTGCTCTGTGCCGGGGCAGCATCACATCTGCCTGCACCGGGGCAGGTGGGCGTGGGGGCTGGAGCAGCCCAGGCCAGGGCACTGCTGGCTGCTAAATCCTTGTTTCCGTGCAGTCCCCCAGGAGATGTCTGTGTTCCTGCGAGAGCATTTGAACTACTGGTACAGCCTGAAAGCCTATTATCTGGCAAAGACCATGGCAGATGTGCCCTTCCAGGTGAGCTTTCAGCTGGACTGAAGCGTGGCCCTGATGCTGATGTGCCTTCCTTGGCACAGCCAATTGCCCGGCTACCCCAATACCCCAGGCTGGCCTTTTGAGGGGTCCCTGCGGCCCTCCATCCCCCAGGGAGGGTCTGTGGGGTAAGGATGGCCATGGGTCCAGCAGAGCGGTCTCTTTGCTTGCCCCTCTCCAGGTGATCTGCCCCATCGCATACTGCAGCATCGTGTACTGGATGACGGGCCAGCCACCTGAAGCCACACGCTTCCTCCTCTTCTCTGCTCTGGCCACCGCCACGGCCCTGGTGGCCCAGTCCCTCGGGCTCCTCATCGGAGCTGCTTCCACTTCCCTACAGGTCAGACGGGGCCCCAGCTTTGCCTGTTATGTGGAGATGGGAGGAGAGTTGCAGGGGGTCCCACGACAAGGAGGGGTGGAGGGAAGCGTTGCCCATAGGCAGGCGTGAGTGCCACAGGCAGTGCGCCCAGGGACAGGGACATGACACCCAATGGCCTCTGCTCCCCAGGTGGCCACCTTTGTGGGACCCGTCACTGCCATCCCTGTCCTGCTCTTCTCGGGCTTCTTTGTCAGCTTCAAGACCATCCCCACCTACCTGCAGTGGAGCTCCTACGTCTCCTATGTCAGGTGGGATGCTGCACTCTGGCCAGAAGCTCCCTGCCCTGGGCTTCCATGGGCTGGGGAGAGAATGGGGCTGCCTGTGCCACGTTGGTGACTCGTGGTGTGCTCTGCCCTAGGTATGGCTTCGAGGGTGTCATTCTCACCATCTATGCCATGGAGCGCGAGGACCTGGAGTGCCTCGAGGACTTCTGCCCTTTCCAAAAACCCATCAAGATCCTGCAGGAGCTGGACGTGGAGGAGGCCAAGCTCTACCTGGACTTCCTCATCCTGGGCATCTTCTTTGTCATCCTGCGGCTCCTGGCTTACCTGGTCCTCAGGTACAAAGTCAAGTCAGAGAGATAAAGGGGCCCCAGGGCCCCAGTGCCGTTCCCGGGCCTGGCCTGCTGTGAGAGACTGTTCTGCAGATGGACACAGTGCTCCTAGCAGGTCACGGACCGTGGTGGAGGTGTCGGTAGGTGCCAGCCAGGCCTGGCTCAGTCGAGAAGGGTTTTGAGACATCTCGGAACTGTTTTAACCTTTCCACACACTCTTCATTGCAAAAGTTTTGTACAGCCCTGGCATGTGCCACCCTCTCCCCCAGGACTGCAGAACCCCGCGGAGCTTGGATCCCCTCTTGTCGCCCCTGTCTGGCACTGCCCTTCTCCGCCAAACACATTGGGACACCGGGAACAGTCCCGCGGAGGCGGCTGTCCGCCAAGCAAGGCCAAGAGGAGCCGGCTACTCCAGACAGGAGGGGAGCAGTGCCCTGGGGCTGCCTGATCCTGGGGCTGAAGCAGGGAAGAGACACCTGCAGAGCATGGATCGGTAGCGCAGCACATAGCCCCGTTGCTCGCCCTGGCCAGCAGCATGTGTGTCAGTGCTAAGAAGAGCCCAAAGATGCAATAGGCCAAGTTGCACAAGGCTTTAGTGTTTCCCGTCGCTGTAGCCACAGAAATTGCTGCATCCCCTTTTTCTTTCTGCATAAATTCCTCCCTCCCCTTTTTTTTCTTCTTTTTTTATAAACCCCACTGCTTCCCAGGCTTCATGGAGGGGAAAGGGAGCCAGCAGGCAGGGAAGGACTTGGGGCTCTGTCTCAGACTTCTGCTCGGGTGCCATCCTCAGAGATGGGATCTTCAAACCTGGGGATGTGGCAGGGTCTGTGGGAACTGGACAGTATTCTCAGACCTTAGGGAGTCTCACGTTCAGTCCCTGCTGTCTTTGGGGCCTGAGCCAAGAGGATAAAATCAACCAACATGGAGAGAAGCGACTGGTCCCTTCAAGTGTCGCATGGAGTAGGGAGGATTTAGGTTCCCACACCCTGCCAGTGCCAGGCGGCTGAAAAGCAGGGCTGGGCTCAGCTGTGCCATCGCTGGAGCCTCTACTGCAGGAGAAGAGCTGGCCTCGAGCCCTCCCCTTGCACCGTCTCGCTCCTCACTCCTCTTCCCCCGTGTCCTGGTTTCGGCTGGGATAGAGTTAATTTTCTTCTTTCACAACTGCGGCTGACTCAGCAGAACAGGGAGGATGAGCCTCGTTCAGTACTGTCTGTGCAAGGAGGGGATGCCAGCCCCAGGGACGCCCAGCCTCATCACAGTGCAAACCTCCCAGGGTAACACTGTGCAGAAGGGGGTCCCAGCCGTGCCAGAACTGGAAAGCAGGTGAGAACTTGGAGCAGTTTGTTTGCATTGGCTGACCCTGACACTGGGAAGGGCTTTGCGCTTTGTGACTGGTATCAGGAAAAGGTCCCTTTTGGCAAGTGTCTCTGGTGGCTCTTTCTAAGTCACCTGCCTCTCCGCACCCCTTGCAGAGGAAAGACATTTTAGCACCTCATTGGCTCTCCAAAGGAACAGACCTGAGACCAGAGCTGGTGGGGCATCTGCACATGCTGCTGTGCTGGGAGCACAGCACGCTGCTTAGCCACATAGCACAGGCCTGTCTGGGTGTGCTGGCACTGGTGTCGTGGGGCTGCACTGGTCACCCACGCGCATGGGAACCCACTGCTTTTTAGTGAGCACAGACATGGGAAAGGCAGCTCTGCCCCATCCTGGCATGCTGGGCCCCGGTTCAAATGCAGTCTGTGAGATGCTGCTGCCGGCACGCTCTGAGCAGCAGGGGATTGCAGGGCAAATGCCAGATTTCAGCAAAATCCTTGAGACTGTTCTTTGCTTTTACTGGCTTCTGTTGGGACTGCTCCACACAGCAGGGTCTGGCTGGCCTGCAGGAGGACAGCAAACGTGTGGCAGCACTGATGCTGGGCACTCAGCAAGGTCGGGTTTCCCCTGCCTGAACAGCATTGCTGTGAGGAGCTTGTAGCCATGGGGCTCTCCTGCACAGAGGCTCTGGAAGCAGGACATGCCCTGATGCCTTTTCTATGCTGAGCATTGGGGTTTTCCCCAGGGGCTCTTGTCTGACTTACCGCTGTCCCTCACAAAATTCCCCTCCGCTCCTGGATCCTCCTTTACTGCCAGCCCTGTGCCATGCTTTGAAATGGAGCCGTGCCAGCTTGGGGGGCTGCAGTCTCCTGGGCATGATGCTGCCAACTGCGGCTCTAGGTGCACAGTCAAATGGGGAATGGTCCCCACGTCTGCTCTGTCATCAGGTGGATGGATGGGCAGGGAGCCAGGGGGATGGTGGAGCTGCAGGCTGTCACCCTTCTCCATCTCACCGTCTGTGAGGCTGATGGGACCAGTGCCCCGCTTCTGTCATGCTCCTGGATTGTGGCTAGTTAAGCCTTGCCCAGCGCAGGGTGCGCACTGCTGGGCTGAGGGTTTTCCCCTGGATGGATACCAACTCAGCAGAAGGTGCCAATGGTGCAGCTTTGCACAGCTCCTGCCTCCTGCCCAGTCCCTGGCAGCGGGGGCTCTCATGGTGGGTCCTGCTTCCTGCACACTGGAGGCACTGCTGTCCCCAGCGCTGTGTCCTGCTGCTGTCTGCACCCAGCACACGGTACCTCCTGGGACACCCCTGTGCCATCGCAGCCAACACCACCACCACTCCCAGAAGGACCAGGATGAGACGGGCTAGTGATGGCCCATGTGAGGAGCAGAGGGGGCTACCAGCAGGCACTCATGACTGCCACTGCTCATGTCCCACATGCACAGGGATGCTGCAGTAGAAGCCTTCGCTGGCCTAGCCTCTGCTGCTTGCAGAAAAACCCCATGGGACAGGCTGCCCGAGCTCAGCGTGGCCAGAGGGAGACTGCCAGGGCAGGTAGCTCCACAGGTGGCTGCTCGGACCAGCCTGTCCGGGATGGGGCAGTTGGCAGCACCCCCAGGATTCCAGGACAGTTCAGCACAGCCCAGGCCTCCTCCGCTGGTGAGTGCGCGGGTTGCAGAGTCCTGGCTGACCAGGTACACGGCCACTGCGGGGCAGAGGGCCGGGGCGAGCTCTGGAGATGGCTGTGTCCCCGAGCTGGGCAAGGGCGCTGGGGAGTGAGGGTTATGGGCCAGGTGCTCCTCGTCCCCAGGGCCAGGGCAGCGGGAGACCTGAGGCACCCCGGAGAAGGGCACTGGCACTCCCAGTGGAGCCAGCAAGTGAATGTGTTGGTATGAAGGGGCTGCAACGAGTGAGGGATCTGGGCACCCCGTGGCCCAGAGGGCCTGGGTCTGGCAGACCCTGCCCCAGGCAAAGGCACCCTCAGTGGTGCCCAAGGGCAAACGGTGCCCAAGGAGTGAACTGAGCCGAGGTGCCGGAACGGGGCCATCCAATGCCCCTTCCCTCTCAGTGAGGACAATCCCAGAGATGGTGGAAGGCACAGAGAAATGCAAAGGGACGAGCACGTTTGCACTGAGCCCTGCAGGCTGGCGTGGCTGGGCTGAGCACTTGGGGTTTATTGCCCTTCCGCTGCCTGGGTGGCCCCCTGCCCTGCAGGAGCAGGGCAAGAGGGGTTGTCTCTGCCCTGGCATGGCAGAGGGATGGGGTACAGCCGCCCTGCTCTGGGGTGTCCCTTAGTGGAGCAAGGCTGGGCCACTCCAGCCCACTGGCTAACAGGCATCTCTCCAGGATGGTGTCTTCAGGGCAAGATAGGCACCGAGCCGGGCTGTGGCAGGACTCCTTGGCAATAACACTGGTCGTTTTGTGGTGTGGGGTCAGGGGTGCCCAGGCTGGGTCTTGCCTTGTCCTGAGTGGGTGGGGAGCACCCATGTGCTGGGCTGGCACGCAGCAGTGAGGATGCACTTTATCAGAGCAGGGGAGCGGGTCCGTGGGTGCTTCTGGCTACAGGAATCCCAACCAGGGTATGCGTCTGGATAATCATGAGGAGCGTGATGGAGGAGAGCAGGCTTCCTCCCTCATGCCTCCTCTCCCCTTCTGCCCCCTGCCTTCCCTTGCAATGCACTTTGAATGGATGAGGATGTGATTCAGGCCATGGCTCCAGCTCCCTGGGAGCACCGGTTGAACCTCAACCCATCTAAAACTGCTTCAGCCCCTTGGCCTGGCTCCTTCAACCCACAGGCAGCGTTGTATCAGGTACTGCCTCTCCCCCATGTGTGCTGTGAATGCAGGCAGGCAAGCAGGGGTATGGCCTCTCACCTCCACGCATGTCCAGGCCACCTTTGTCACATGCACAAGAAGAGCAAATGCATCGTCACCTGGCTGGTGCTAGGATTTGCTGGAGGGGAGACTGAGCTAGCACAGGGAGGGGATGGGGCTTCTCCCAGGGTTTCACCCCTCTCTCAAATCAGGCAATAAAACAGTGTTTCATTCTCACTGTGTGTGGACACCATTTGTCCCGTCCCTCTGCCATGGGAGCTCCTGGTGCCACGGGCAGCCACAGGCTGCCCGGGATATCTTCATGTGTCCCTGCCACGCTGGACCCTATGGTTTTCCAGCCTTTGCCTTGTCCACGTGTGCAGAGGAGGTTGTACAGTGGGCTGCACGTGTGATACAGGGCAGGGGTGGACCATGCAGAGAGGTGCAGCTGTTGAAACCCGTGCTCCCACATGACCAGAGGTGAGCTGCTTTTTCCCTGGGACTGTTTGCCAAAATAAGATGCAGGTAACAGCCCAAAGGCCAAGGGAGTCTGCTTGCACAGCTGTAGCTCTGCTGTGGTAGCATTTGCCCGGGTCCTTCTGTTTTGCTGGGGGGAGGCTGCAAAGTGGGGCCAGGGCACCGCTGCCCACAGCTGCAGCCTGGCAGGAACCAGGCAGGGCAGAGGTGAGCTCCTGGGCTCTGGGGGGAGCATGGGGCTGCTGGCAGGGCCCTGCTGGCTCTCCGGGCTGTGCCGCACACGCAGGTAAGTGCCCCGCAGGGACAGGGTACCTGGGTCCCAGCTTGCTGCTGGTGCTCACCGGTGTCCGGAGGGCCCCAGGAGCTGTTGAGCAGGTGGAGATGTTGTGGCTTATTTCAGTCTTTCTGAGATGCCAGCTGTACTCGTTGGATTTCACACATCAATAAAACTTATATTTATAGTGTACTGCCTGGATGCCTCCCCTCCCTGAGCGGCCAGAGGGCATGCATGCAAGGGGAGATGTGCATGCCTGGGTACACCAACAGGCGTCCCCGCATCAGGGTGCGGAGGTGGGTGCTGGGGGGTGGGCAGCACGCGGGCAGGTGGCCGCACACATTGAAGGCTTGCGGGGACGTGCATGTCCGTGTGGGCTTTGTGCAGGCCTTTGGGGTGCGAGCATGGCCTCTGGCATTACTCGGGTGTGAACCCTCAGCCCCAGCACCACGGCTCGGCACTGCCTATGGCTGGCTGGTGTGGGGCAGTGCTTCCTAAGACAGCACCCAGGGACCAAGGAGAGTGCACGCAGCCCCGCAGACACTGCTGGGTCGGGTCTCAGCACTGCCTTACTGGGTTGCCAGAGCAGATCTGCAAGCAGCAAGAGGGTAGATATATTATGTCTCTCTGTGTGAGTGTGTGTGCATGTCCATGCATGTGTGTTACACAGCCAGGCAAAACCAGGTGGTGCTGGGCTGCCCTGCCAGCACAGCTTCCTCCGGGCTCTCTTCCCTGTGCGACTGCTGTTGTCCTGCTCCCTGCACCGAGCTCTGTGTGAGGTGGTCGCAGCTGAGCACGGGGGGATTTCACTCCGGAGCAGGACTTGTCCTTGCGGGCTCCTGTTGCACAGCCGCGCACCAGCTGGGGATGCAGAGCCACCAGATGTGTCCAGAGGAAAACCTCCCCTTGCACCATTGCTGGTAAGACCCCAGGACCCCCCCCCATACTGTGTGTGTCCCTGTGTTTGGGGGTACAGGTGTTTTTCCTTGCCGTTGTGCCTGCCGGCCCCTCTGCTCGTCCCCAAAGTGGGGCCGTGGCTGCTCTCCTTACCCTGCTTGGCGGAGCTGGCAGGCGCTGTGTGCGGGGCGGGGCCGGGCAGGGCAGGGAAGTTACAGCTGCAAAACAGCCGCCTCCGGAGAGGAGCCTCTTCCTGGGCCAGGGATGGAAGGAGGCGGCTGAGCAGCACCAGGCTCTCCTCCATGGGCCCCACAGGCTCAGCGCCTGGCAGCACGAGCACAGGGAGCTGTGGGCTCAGCCTCCGTGGCAAGGAGCCTTGCTAGAGGTAACCCTGCCGCTTTTGGCGCGGCCATCGCTCTTGTTTTGCTCAGCGCCAGCCTCACCATTGCCCTGGGCTCCAGGTCCCCGCACTGCCAGGGCCTCGGCCACCGTGTCCCTCCGGACGCGGAAGCAGGGAGGCGGGAGGCTGCGGTAACCAGAGCGCAAGGGCGTGTGGGCCGGGCGTGCACCAGGGGTCCCTGAAGGGGGACCGCAGCAGACGGGCGGCGCAGGGCCTTCCGCTCGGTGGCGTGCCCTGGGTGGCAGAGGGTGCCGGGACGGGGCTAGGAGCCAGGCATGGGACGCACTGGGGTTCGCTTGCTGCAAAGGCCTCGAGGCCAGGACACCCAGGTTCAAGGTCAGCTCCACTGTCCCCACCCCTGTGCCTCAGTTTCTCCACCTGGATAACATGACGAGGGACTGCAAAAAGCCCAGGCTGTGGGAGGTGTGAGCAAACTGTTGCCCTGCTTATCCTCTCCTGGGGGAGGCCAAATGCAGAGAGATTTGCACGCTGTCCCTTCCTATCTGCTGGGCTTTGCTTACACTCTACCCCCTCCCTGTGCCTCAGTTTCTCAGGATGTTGGGGGCTGTGAGTGCAACCTGTGTTCCTGAAGGATCACCCTGCTGAGCTGGGGTGGGAGCCTGAGTCAGCGCCGGCACAGCCGGTTCTGCCGGACTGGACCATATTGGGGCAGGTAAGGCTGGGCAGGGGGCTGCTGCGCCACATCCCCGGGAAGCAGAGCTGCCGACCCCGTCCTCTCTGCCCCGCCGCG
>NW_008825262.1:1334404-1348769 GCF_000699105.1 Pygoscelis adeliae
ACGGGGGGAAGCCACCGTGCACGTGGATATGGGATCACCTTTATTTTCTGCCTTTCCTAAGCCCCTCCCTGCTGTCTCTTCTCTCCTAGCCCCAGCTCCTGGTTTTACAGGATTTCATGGCAGTTTGGGGAGGGCGGTTGGTTTGTTCTAACATAAAGCCCTAAAATGACAAGCCCTCAAGCCTGGGAGGAGGAGGCCTGCCTTCTCCCCAGCACTTTTGTTCTCTCTGTTATGATAGTTGTTATAGCTGTACAGTTACAGCCAAGTCTAGGCTAGTGACTTTTGGCTGCTAACAGGGAAGAAATCGTCCTCTGCCCCTTGTGCCCCCAGTGAATTAGGTGGCTGGTCCCAACTGAGGCCCTGGGAGATGGGGGCGGGTTTGGGGGGCAGACAGGCTTGCCTGGCAGGGTGAGGACCTCCTTGGGGCCCTGCTCTGCTGCCCTCTTGGCTGCAACCCCCCCGGCAATGCCCAAGTAGGTCTGTGAAGGGTGCTAGATGGGGAGTCTAAGGTGGGACATGCTTCTGCCAGCTCAGCTCTGGACCAGCCACACTGTTGGCCAGCCCACCACTGCTTCCCATGGCCAGTGGGTTTGTGGGGTCAGATGTGGGAGCGGGTCATTCCTGATTCAGGCATCCCTGGGCTGGGGTGGGGGTAGGTACAGCCTCAGGCTGTAAAGCTGGGCTGGGGCAGGGAACCGGCAGGTCCAGGCAGCCAGCCTGCCTCATGGGCTGTCCCCTCTCTTTCAGGCAGAGGATGTCGAGGGCCATGCAATGCCAGAGCTGCCTGCCCTGGGGCAGCTGGACACAGCTTCATCGATCCCTGCAGGGGAGCAGGGGGACCCGGAGTGTGTATCTGTGTGCTGCTTCAGTGCCAGGTGAGCTGGGCTCTGTGCCTGTGGGACTGTGACCCTGAATCTGTCCTGCCCCCAGGGAAGCCCTGCCCCTGGTGGACATCCCTCCCCAGCTGCACAGTGGAGCCTGTGCAGCCTGTGGGTCACTCCAGCAAGACTTGAAGCCAGCGAGCTTGGTGGTGTTAGCTCTGCTGGGCTGGAGAAGGCCGTCGCTGACTGTGTGTGTTCTTCCCCCGCAGGCGCTGCAGGCAGCTACTTCCTCAGGAAGATCCTTCGCGCAAGCAGCGTCTCCCTCTTCAGGTACAGTGCCACACAGCTGGGGCCTGGCCCATTCTGCCCTGTGGCTGTTCGCCACGGGACCTGGGTGGCTGAGCTGGCTGCCTTGGGACCATCAGGGCCCTGTGGGCAGAGACGCTGCTTTGCTTTCACCTAGAAAACAATGCAGACCCAGCTCCCTGCCTGCTCTGAATTCAGCCCAACTCCTCTGCCTCGCCATGGGTTTGCTGGGGATGCACAGTGCATGGCTTACTGACCTGCCTTCAGTTCCTAGCCGTGCCCTTGTCCCGGCCTTGCACTCTGCCTTTGTGTGGGGGAAGGAAGGGGTGAGCTGGCTCTACTCAGCACTTTCCACGACACTCACTTGTGATCTGCCCACTCTGCCCCAGGCAGGGCTTGGAGCTGCTGGCCCCTGCCCTCCTTGTGACACTCTCCATCCTCTTGCAGGGGCTGTGTTCGCTACGAGGGAGGGTCCCAGGAGCATTCTGTAAAACCCAGCTCCTCTCGCCATGGCCTGTCCCAGCTGAGGAACGTGGCCTCTTCTGGTAAGCTTGCAGCCCTGTGCTGAAGAGGATGGACAGTCCTACACAGCGGGTTGGGGGCAGCTGCTGTCCTGGGCAGCGTGAGTGTTAGCAAGAACTGGGTTCTGTCTTCCTCTCTGCAGCCATCTCACTGCAGTGGCTTGGGGCAGGCAACTTCCCCAGTCCCATACCAGTGAGAAGCCTTTATCTTGTCAAGCACCTTCCTCTTCCTAGATGCCATCAAGAAACACCAGAAGAGCCTGTCTGCATGGTTCAGCCACCAGCCCAATGAAGAGAGGCAGTTTGGCCCTTCCTTCTCGCTGGACGCAGTCCATGTGGACCCAGTGATCCGGGAGAGCTCTCTGGAGGAGATCCTGAAGCCCTCACCTGACCTAACCATCCAGAACCAGCTCCAGCAACCCTGCAGCCAGGTTATCAGCCTCCAGAACCTTTTCGATGTGGATGCCTGTGGGCGGCAGGTGAAGAACGTGGTGCTGTACGGCACCGTGGGCACGGGGAAGAGCACCCTCATCAAGAAGATGGTGGTGGACTGGTGCCATGGTCGCCTACCCCGCTTTGAGCTGGTCATCCCCTTCTCCTGCGAGGACCTGTCGCATAGTCACGCCTCCATCTCCCTGCGACGCCTCATAACCAAGAAGTACCAGCACCTCCGGGACGTGGTGCCGATGCTGGGCATTTCCAACCTCAAGGTGCTTTTCATCCTCAATGGCCTGGAGCGCCTCAACTTGGACTTCCGACTGGCTGGCACAGAGTTGTGCTGTGACCCCAATGAGCCTGTGCCTCCCTCTGCCATCGTGGTCAACCTGCTACGAAAATACCTCCTGCCAGAGGTCAGTGTCTCCCCTCCAGCTCCTTCATGCTGGAGAAAGGCTGGGGGTGAGCCCTGGGGCATTGCAGGCACGGCCACTGTGCTAATTGCTTGTAGTCCAGCTTGGCTGTGAGCGAACAGGCAGCCTCTATTCCTGGAGGGACTCACCAAGGTCGCCTCATGTCACTGTTACTGGTTTGTCTCTGTGGGATCTTTGGGGAGGCCTGGTAAAACAAAGAAGGCAGTCTGCTGGGCTGTGGTCTTCCAGACTCGATATGTGTCTAGTAGGGGATGGGGAAAGCTCTTCTGTCCCCTCTGCCTGGGCCAGATTTGAACCAACGCCCTTTGGGCAGCAGCTTCTTGAACCCTAGCTCCTGGGTGGTGTGATCCTTGTGCACCTATACGTGGGTTATGTGCTTGGGACCCTGCTGAGCTTAGATCAAAGCCACAGAGGGAGCACCTCCAAACTCACCCAGCCCTCTGCTTCCAGGCCAGCATCATCGTCACCACGCGCCCATCGGCAGTGCGCCGGATCCCCGGCAAGTATGTGGGCCGCTACGCAGAGATCTGTGGCTTCTCTGACACCAATCTGCAGAAGCTGTACTTCCAGATGCGTCTCAGCCAGCCTGGCTGCAGTGGAGAGGGCAGTACAGGTAGCAGCTCAGGCGAGCAGGAAAACTTGGTGGAGATGTTGTCGAGGAACTTGGAGCGCCACAACCAAATTGCTGCTGCCTGCTTCTTGCCCTCTTACTGCTGGCTGGTGTGCACCACTCTGCACTTCCTCTACTTCACCAGGACGGTGCCTCCCAGCCAGACCCTGACTGGCATCTACACCAGCTTCCTGAGGCTCAACTTCAGCGGGGAGGTGCTGGACAGCACTGACTCCACCAACATCTCTATGATGAAGTACGTGGCCAAGACGGTGGGCAAGCTGGCCTATGAAGGGGTGATGTCCCGCAAGACCTGCTTCACAGAGGATGACCTGCAGCAGTGCTTTGAGGTGGAGATGAAGACTGAAAGTGAACTCAACCTCCTGGACGTCTTCCGCAGCGACGTCTTCCGCTTCTTCCTCACTCCATGTGTGCAGCTAGGCAAAGAGCACACCTTTGTCTTCACCATCCCTGCTATGCAGGAGTACCTGGCAGCCCTGTATGTTGTGCTGGGTGAGAAGAAGACCCTGGCACAGAGAGTGGGGAAGGAGCTGTCAGAGGTCATTGGGAAGGTGAGTGAGGATGTCGCTGTCGTCCTGAGTATCGTCTCCAAGGTGCTGCCCTTGCGCTTCCTGCCGGTGCTCTTCAACCTGCTCAAAATCTTCCCTCGCTACTTCTCCCGGCTGAGCGGTAAGGACCGGGATGCTATTGCTCACACCATGGCAGAGGAGCTGTTCAAAGAGGAGGACTACTACAACGATGATGTTTTGGACCAGATCAATTCCAGCATCCTGGGCATGGAGGGCCCCATGCGCCACCCTGATGAGGCCCCTGATGATGAGGTCTTTGAGCTCTTCCCCATCTTCATGGGTGGGATACTGTCCCGCCGTAACCGCGCCATCCTGCAGCAGCTGGGCTGCTCCATCAAGAACCTGGCAGCCTTTGAGATTGCCAACGCCATGAAGAAGACGGTCATCAGGAACAGCCGCAAGGGGCTGCCCCCCTCCGAGCTGATGGACTACCTCTTCTTCCTGCATGAGTTCCAGAACGAGCGCTTCACAGCTGAGGCCATCCGCTCCCTCCGGACTGTCAACCTCTCATCCGTCAAGATGACCCCTCTCAAGTGCTCTGTCCTGGCATATGTCATGGGCACCACGTGCCACGAGGTGGAGGAGCTGAACCTGACCTCCTGCAACCTTGACACAAGCAGCTTGAGGATCCTCTTCCCTGTCCTGCTGCGATGCAAAGCTCTTCAGTGAGTACCACCTTCTTCTGCCCTTGGGCAGTGCTCAAAAATTGAGCTCTCCCTCACCTTTGCCCATCACAGGGATACACTAGGAGCCCGAGCATGGCAAAGGCAGGGAAGGGCATGCATGCCCTTGTTTATCCTCAGTGCAGACCTAGGGGACTACAGCTTCCAACATGCAACACTCCTTGAGCAGCCTTGCTAGGGCACTGCATGCTGGGATTTGCAGTCCCAACACACCCTCCCGTAGGACTCTTTGGGCAGCTCTCTGCAACTGGTAGCACAGGCTGGGCTGCCAGCGCCCCTGGCAGACCCGGGTCCCCCTCATTGCTTAGCCCCCCGGAGACACCCAGCTTCCCTGTGTAGCTAGCTCTGCTACTACTAACTCTGGGCAGGAGATACGCAGCCCAAGGGTGGGAGTCTGGGCTGTGCAAAAGGATGGGTTCTGTTCCAGTCCATTTGTGGAACTGCAATCTTTCTGTTGCCCAGGGGGTGGCGAGCTGTGCTCAGCAGAGATGGACTCAGCTGTGCAGCAGAGCTGTGCAGCACTTCCTTCCTCCAGATGCTTAGGAGGGCTTGGTGGGGTCCTGATCTCTCCTCAGACCTTCACCCACCCGCTGCGGACCCTGCAGCCCCTTCCCCTCCCTTGCTCCTGCTGGCACTGGCTCTGCCGGCTGATGCTACCCAAGCTCTGGAGTGGTTTCAGTGTGCTCCCTTTTGGAGAGGAAGCCTTGCGTGGCCTTGTCTGGGGAGCCCAGGTAGGATGGTGATGGGGAGGGCCAGGGAAAATGGAGAAAGCAGGGTTGCCAGCCCCACAGGTAACAGCCGTTTCAGTCCTGCCACCCCCATGTCTCATTCTGCATCAGTCTGCAGCTCAACAGCCTGGGCTCTGATGCCTGCAAGGAAATCCGCGACCTGCTCCTGCATGACAAGTGTGTGGTGAGCAACCTGCGGTGAGTACTGCCTCTGTCCTTGCATGAAACTGTCTCTGCTGCCCACCATGTGCCCTGGCCCTGGGCCCCCTGCCCAGCCTCAGCATTGCCCTGAGCTCCTTTGTCCACAGGCTGGCAAATAACCCTGTGGGCGAGCAGGGGGCACAATACCTAGCTGAGGCGCTGGCCGGCAACCGCTCGCTGACCCATTTGTCCCTGCTGCACACCACACTGGGGGACCGGGGCGCCGAAGTCATTGCTCAGCACCTGGCCAAGAACCAGCACCTCCAGGAGCTCAACCTGGGCTACAACTCCCTGACTGACACAGCTGCCCTGCACGTCGTGGAGGTGGCCAAAAAGCACGCGACGCTGGACAAAGTGCAGTGAGTTCACTTTGCCCCATCTCTTCCCTTTTGCAGGCGATGCCTCCGACCCAGTGTCCCTCCCCATAGAAGCGAGCAGGGGGTCCCTCTCTGCCTCTGCGTCCTTCCCCCAGCCCTCACAGTGTCTCCCATTCCTTTTCTCTCAACCCGCAGTCTGTACTTCAACGACATCAGCGAGGATGGCAAGCGGGAACTTGACAGCTTGCGCATGGACCGGGACGGCGTCAGAGCACTGGTCTTCCTTACAGCAGGCACTGACGTCTCTGACTACTGGTCCAACATCCTGAACGTGGTGCAGAGGAACCTGCCTTTCTGGGACCGTGAGCGGGTTCGGCAGCACCTTGTCCTCATCCTGCAGGACCTGGAGAGCAGCCGGAGACAGACTGCCAACCCCTGGAGGAAAGCCAAGTTCCTACGAGTCGAGAGTGAGGTCAAGAAGATGCTGGGGAAACTGCAGCACGAGAACCTCTAACCTGCTGTCCATCCACCCGGCCAGGGTGCTGCTGGGGAGGAAACACTGGATTGTGCCCTGGCAGCATATCCCCTGCGCCCTTATCTGCGTGGAGATGCCTAGTGGTTGGGTGCTACCAAGGCTGTCAAAGGTGCTGGGTATGTGGGGCTCAGCCCTCATCTGCGGGCAAGGCTGAAGTGTGGGAGAACTGTACAGAGACCAGGCCAGGAGCAAATGGGACTTGTTCTTCTGGGCTTGTAGAGACCCAGCCCCTGCACGAGGCAGAGCAGTGGCAGAGGGGCAGGACTCAGGCTTGCTTGTGAAACCTTTGGTAGCATTAAAGTGCACCGCTTTGTTTCCACTGAAGCACACTAGTGCCAAGACTCAATCTCTCTGGGCCCTTCCTGAGGGAAGAATGCGGAGGCGCTGGTGCAGCTGTCCCTCCAGCAGTTGGAGTGGAGAGCTCTGGCCTTTACCCATCTCACAGGGCTTGGATGGGACAGCCCGCTTCTGCTCATGCTGAACCAGTTGGTCTTCCCCACCGTGGGCTGCCCTTGGGGGCAGCTGGAAGCTGGGACACCAGGATCTGTTTCCAAGCTGGGTGTCCCAGGGTGCTGGTCCCTGCTCCCAGCTCTGCTGGGCGAGGACTGGCAGTGCCCCGCGGCTGGGAGGGCAGGGGAGACGTCGGGGCTGTTTAACGATTAAACCTGGGGCGTCTTGGAAGAGGCGGGGACACTGGCTTCCCTGCCACTTCACCCTGTACCTTGCTCCCTCTCGCATTCCCTGCAGCCATGAAGCAAACAAAAGGTATGTGCCAGGGCAATGGGGCTTCGTCCTATGGAGACCCTTCCCCACATGCACGTCTCCAGGCCCCGCTTCCTCATGGAGCAAGGCAATGTCAGAGCCCAGGCAGGCCATGGAAAGGAGCTAGAGGCATCCAGGAAAATGCAGATGGACATTGTGGGGGCGCTTGGCAGGAATCCCCTCTCCCTGGGTTTGGGGGTCCTTGTGCTGCCAGAGGTGGGGAAGGGTTTTATGGGGAGGTGGGCAGGGGAAGGCTTCTGTCTCCATCTCCTGGCTCCAGCCAGCTCTCTGGGGCCCTGGTGACCCTTCTTATCCCTCATTCAAAAGGCCTGTAAACCCCCAGGACTAACCTCCATCTGCATACTGCTGCCTGGCCCTACTTTGCCCTCAGTGCTGCAGGACCCTGCTGGGCTGGGCAGTGGGTGCCTGTTGGACCCAAGCAACAGGTGTCCTACTGTTTTGAAATGCAAGAGGACACCGGTGGCGGGGCCAAGGGCTGAGCTGTGCCCGCACGTAGGCTGTAGCCGGGGGGCAGAGGGGCCAAGGGGGCTGCATGGACTCGGCAAACCCACCTCACCTGGCATGGCATGCTCAGCCTGCGAAAGGACAAGCCCTGAGTGCTCGAGAGCGTGGGGTGTGCTCCCAGCCCCCCGCCTCCTGCACTGACCTCTCCTCTCCCTCTGCAGGGCTCGAGGGTGACAAGAACTCCATCATGTAAGTGCTGAGCTCCCCCTGGCCGGGGGCTTCCTGGGGGTCATGCTGGGGCACATCCTGATCTGAGGTGGTGTGGGTCATGGCTGCCAATCCCGGCTGCCTGCCCCAGGAAGCTGGGATTCCCTGATTTGTTAGCTTAGAAGAGATGTGGGGGACAGTCCAAGAGGGACATCCCCTCCTGGCTTTCCCCAAGGAAGAGGAGGCACTGGAGCTGTGGCCCCAGCTGGCCCTTTCTGGGAGGAACAGGGCTCCCCACGGAAGGGCTGGGGAGGGTGGGGGGAAGGCCGTGCTGCTGCATTAACGTGGCCTCTCCTGCCCTTTATTATTTCAGAAAATTTGAATTTAACCCCAAAGATGGGATCGACAACCCTGCCTTGTCTCTGGCTGAGGACATGGGTAAATACCCTCATCTCCCCAGGGCATCCCTCTGTCAGCATGGGGTTCTGGCAGCTGGACATCGCTGGGGTCTCTCATGCCGGGGAGCTGTGGGGAGGTGAACATGTAAGGCAGTGGGGATGGGGAGATCCCAGCCCGGGATGGGGTAGAGAACCCGTGTTAGGATCCCTGCAGGGCCCTGCTCACGGGCTGTGCCCCCATGCAGATGGCGAGGGCATGGGGGAGCCCCGCTTCTACCTCCTGAGCAAGGGCAGCGCAGAGACCTTCGGCTTCTGCCTCCACGAAGAGCTGGGCTGCCGGGGCCACATCATCCGGCAGGTTGAGCTGGGGGGGCTGGCCCAGCGCAGGGGGCTGCAGGATGGGGACCGGCTCCTCCAGGTCAATGGCCACTTCGTGGACCACATGGACCACCACAGGGTAAGCTGGGAGCACCCTGGGGCTGTGGGAACGCCCAGGTCCTCCCCGGCCAGGGGCACAGAGGGTGTGGGACCCCACTATCCCTCGGGGCCCTGATCCCACAGGCTGTGGCTGGAGGGGCACCCTGTCCAGGGTCCACAGCCCGGGTCCTTCCAGGTGGTGCAGAAGATCAAGGCCAGTGGGAATCAGGTCCTGCTGGCAGTGCTGGACGGCGACTCCTACGAAGCAGCCAAAGCCCTGGGCAGGGACCTGTCCCAGATGCTGCCGGCTGACATCCGCCCACGCCTCTGCCACATCGTGCGGGACAAAAGCGGTTTTGGCTTCAGTGTATCGGGTCCAGAAGGTAAAGCAGGCAGTGGGATGCCGGCGCTGCGAGCCTCCCCAACGCAGCCCCCCAGACTGCCTCTCCTCCTCCCTGCAGGCGTGAAGGGCACCTTCCAGCTGTCGGTGCGGCAGGACGGGCCAGCGGAGAGAGCAGGGGTGCCGCCAGGCTCCTGGCTCCTGGAGCTGAACGGGGCCAGCGTGAGGAGCTACTCGCACACGCAGCTCGCCCGAAAGGTGCGTGCTTGTGGCACAGGTGGGGGACTGGGGCCAGCAACATCGCTGAGCGCCCTGCATTTCCCATCCAGCTTAAGCAGAGCGGTAGCAAAGTGACACTACTGGTGGCTTCCAGTGCCGTGGAGGAGTTTTACCGCCTGCGGGGCCTGCGGGTCACGGCCGCCTTGGCGGACACCTCCTGGCTCCCCTTCAAGGTCCGGGAGCTGCACATGGTGAAGGGTCCAGCTGGCTACGGGTTTCTGCTCAAAGAGGATGACTGCAGCTCAGGGGCCATAGGTGAGGGGTCTGAGGGGGGCAGTCCATACCTGATCTAGGCATGCCTGAGGGTCGGGAATAGCCGCAAGCCCTGTGCCCACAGCGGGACCCTGACCCCACCTGCACATGGGGGCCAGTGGTGCTGGTTCCCCTATGGCTGAATGTCTCCGTGAGCATCTCCCTACCTTCCCTCTGTCCCGCTGTGGCAGGCCAGGTCCTGCGGGACGTGGATGCGGGACTGCCGGCTGAGCAGGCAGGGATGAAGGAAGGGGACCGCCTCCTGGCTGTGAATGGTGAGAGCATTGAGGGGCTGGACCACCAGCAGACGGTGCTCAGGATCCGTGCCCATGATGACCAGGTGACGCTGCTGGTCATCGACCCTGCTGGCGATGAGTTCTACCAGTCGGTAGGTTTTGGGGACCCAGCGTGGTCCCACCCTGGCTGGGGAGCTCTGGGGTGCTGCGAGGCTGGATGATGGGATGGGTGTCTTGCCCCCAGGCCTGCACAGTGAGGTCCTCTCTAAGGGGACCTGGCTTGCCGTGGAGCGCCAGGAGCTGTTTGGCTATCCCTCTTCTGCTCTTCCAGATTGGGTTGTCCCCTCTGCTGTTCTTTGAGGACAGTCACCCTGCCTCAGGCTCCTGCACGCCCTCCCTGCCCTCTCCCAGTGGCTCCCCTGGACTCTGTCATGTTGAGGTGGAACCAAAGGGACCTGGCTCCTGGCTGGTGGCTGCTGCCAACAGTATAGAGATCACACAGGTAACCCCTCTTGCTAGGCCCTCGCGGCAGCGCTGCTCACAGCCCGGCACTGCTCTGAGTACTGGCACCCTCCTGCCCTGCCTGTCCTAATATTTCCCTGGTACCTGTGATGCTGGCAGGAGGGGGCTGCATGGTCCCCTGGCCACAGGGGCCAAGCAGAAATATCCCTCCAACCTGCCCATGGGGCAAGGGTGGAGTGTGGTGGGGTGGGTGGATGTGTGCTGCCCACAATGCCCCCACTGTGTCCCCACAGAGCCCACGCCAGGAGGAGCAGAGGAGGCTGCACCAGGCGTTCTAGTGGCCCAGGTGCACCCTGCCTCCAGCCAGGCTCCCCCCACAGCGCCTCGACCTAGGCCACATCCAGCCCATCGGTGCCCCCCGGCCCGGCTCCCCGGAGAGCACAGCGCTGCTCAGCATGGCCATTGCACGCACAGCTGCTGTGTCTCCATGCCCGTGATGGGGCTCGCAGCATCACACCTCCCAGAGACTCATCTCCACTGACCGAGGCTGGCTCCAAGCTTTAATTAACCACAGCGGTGCCTTCTTGCAGCCTGAAGACAGACGTGTGTCTTTGCCTGCCCAGCTGCCTCCAGGGGTATCTAGGGACATTGCATTGAAGCCCTTGCCAAGCTCCAGGCTCTGGGAGCTCCCAGGAGAGCCGAGGCACTGCCCTCCATGCCATGACCCAGAGGACTGGGGAGCCTGAGGCTTGGCTCAGCCCAGGGCTGGCCTTCGGGCCTCTGTGAAGGTGAAAGGGAGCAGGAGAGGCCGATGGGGCGCTGGAGGAACCCCCCACCTCTTAGCCTGTTGGCTCAGGTCTGCACCTGCATGGACATCTCTCTTGTGCTCCTCCTCTCATCCTTCCTGTGAACCTGTGGGCAGTGAGTGTCCACTCCCCATCACAGCACTGTTCCTGTGTCACCCATTTGGGGTGTGATTAAAGGACAAATCCACACTGCTGTTCATGTGGGTAATGTTATGGAGAAGATTGTGACTCAGCAGTGCATCCCAGGGCCAGACAGGACCCACCTTCTCTTGCCTAGCCTGGGGCAACTGGGGTGTTGGGCAGCGGATGTTGGGCACTTGGGAAGCTCTCCAAGTGTGCTGATAGGGAGGTAGGGGCTGAGAGCCTGTCCTGTCCCAGGGATCCCCAGCGTGCTATATCTCCAGGGGGTTGAGGCCGAACTCCTGTAGGCTCTCCTTGTGCTCCATGGCAATGGTCGTTCCTACCTCTTTCCAGCACTGGCTGGCCTCTGCCATCTTGGCCAGCACAAGGTCCAGGCTACCCTGGTGGGAAAGAGGATGGTGAGGAGGGGGGACTGCACTGCCAGGGGGAGCCACCCACAGCCATGACCCCACTCACGTGGAGGATCTTCTCATACTCCCTCTCCATGTCATCGAGCCTGCCCTGCAGCTGGGCGATGGTCCTGTTCCTCTCTGCTAGTGCCTGGGTGGCAGCCTCCTGGGTCTGCTGGCTCTCCTGGAGCCTAGTGGCTGTGGGGTGCGGGGACAGAGGCAGAGGACACTGAGTATGTGGGCACAGGAGCCTGGCACTGCGTGACCAGTACACGGGAGAGTACAGGCAGTGTGTGGCACAGCCCCTGCCCAATCCCCCTCATCTCCAGAGTGGCAGAGAGCTCTGGGACAGGGGTGTGGGATCACAGCATCCCCTTTGCAGTCAGCATCTCCCAAGGTCGGTGATGCACTGGGTCAGGCTTTGCCTTCAGCTACTGCCATGCTCACAACACAGCATGAATGACTCTCGCTCCCTCCAAGTGCACTTTGCTGCCCTGGAGCGAACCCCATCCCCACCCACTGGCGAGGGGCAGGCGTGCCGGGGGGCCATACCGAGCTGCTCCTGCAGGCTCTTCACCTTCGCCTCCAAGCGCTGGCTGTGGGCTGCTGTCTGCTTCTGCAGCTCCTGGTATTGCCGGGTCATTTCTGGGAACCAGGGAGGGGAGAAGGGAACAAATGTGGTGACTATAGGAAGGACAAGCAGGCAGTCCTTGTGCTCGGATGCCAGCACCTGTGACCAGGCAGGGGCTCCAGCAAGGCCTGACCTGAGGGCTCCCCTTGCAGGGTGACGCATCAGAAGCAGCCATGCGTGCAGTCTCTCCCTGCCTGGCAGGGCTGCGACGATGCTGGGGGCGGGGAGGGCAGGAGGGAGCCCCGGAGGGAAAGTTTTACCTCTCTGTTGAGCGTGGGAGAGTGAAAATGAGCACGGAATTTTGCATGTGGCAAAGACCACAAACCTCTGGCTTGAGGTTTTACCTCTGCTAAAATCAGCCCCTTCTTGAGCACTAACAGAAATGGCGAGGCAATGACTTTTGCAGGCAAGAAAGTCTCTGCCCCTGTGGTCTCCTCTCTCTGTGCTGAGTACAGGCATCTGGGCTGCAACGAGTCCATGCCCAGAGCTGTTGCATGCTGACAGCAGAGGAGGGAGCAGGGCTAGCCCAACAGCAGGGTGGTTTGGGGCTGAGTGGTCAAGGCCAAAGGGAGATGTGGGGTAAGCTTGGCTGGCTTCCCCCAGCAGCACCAAGGTGTGGGGTCCCTGCATCTCTCCCACTGCCCCCTCCCACCTCTACCCTCACCTTCACGAATGTCTCGCTTGTCTTCCCGTGCCTGCTCCAGCGCCTTCTCCAGGTCCCACGGCCTCCGCTTGAGCACTTCATTGTCAGCTTTTGTCTGCCAGGTCATGTCCCTCCAGGGAACTGCGAGCCAGAGGTGCATAGGACTGCCGTGGGGACAACGCGCTTCCTGACAAGGTGACTCACACCATGACCCTGACCTGAGCGCGGGCGGTCAAAGGGCACCATCCAAACCATACTGGGTGGCTATTCCCTGCCCAGTACCTCCTCGGTACCGTGACCCAGCAGTGACTTATTTCTAGCCTTTCTCTGCTCCCAAAGCCAGGGTGATGTGGACACCTCCCCAGCCCACGCCTGGCCCCAAGCCCTGCCTGAACCAGAGGGAATCTCATTATAGCAGAAATAGTGTGGCCAGCAGGAGTAGGGAAGCGATCGTCCCCCTGTACTCGGCACTGGTGAGGCCACACCTCAAATACTGTGTTCAGTTTTGGGCCCCTCACTGTAAGAAAGACATTGAGGTGATGGAGCGTGTCCAGAGAAGGGCAATGAAGCTGGTGAAGGGTCTAGAGCACAAGTCTTATGAGAAGTGGCTGAGGGAACTGGGGTTGCTTAGCCTGGAGAAAAGGAGGCTGAGGGGAGACTTTATCATTCTCTACAACTACCTGAAAGGAGGTTGTAGCGAGGTGGGGGTCGGTCTCTTCTCCCAAGTAACAAGCGATAGGACGAGAGGAATCGGCCTCAAGTTGCACCAGGGGAGGCTTAGACTGGATATTAGGGAAAATTTCTTCACCGAAAGGGTTGTCAAGCATTGGACCAGGCTGCCCAGGGAAGTGGTGGAGTCACCATCCCTGGAGGTATTTAAAAGATGTGCAGACGTGGTGCTTAGGGACACGGTTTAGTGGTGGACTTGGCAGTGCTAGGTTAATGGTTGGACTGGATGATCTTAAAGGTCTTTTCCAACCTAAATGATTCTATGATTCTGTGATTCATAGCATGAAACCTCCCCTTTGTTTCAGCCCAGCGCCATGCTGGGAAAGCATTTTCAGGGGAGTGCCTCACTGCAGCATCCCTACCACCTCCTATCTGCTATCCCCATTGCTCCTCTTTTTCTCTGCCATCTCTGCAGCATTGCTGGCCTCTGTAAGCAGCTGCTGCGCTGCACACCAGGGACTCTTGGGACAGCACAGGCAGCCCCTGCGGCTGGAGCCCACATGGCAAGGGAGGGCGTGTGCCATCCTCTGGCGTGACTTGCCGCCAGGAAGGGCTAGTCCATAGGAAGTACACGCAGGAGAGCAGGCATCCCTTGCTTGCCCCAGCCCCTGCCTCCTCCCGACCTTACCCAGGTGCTCTTTTGGCATGTCAACCTCCAGTGCTGCTTTCCTGTACATCTCTTCAGCTTGGCTTTCTGCAGCCAGAGGAAAGAAGGAAGGGACAGAGTCAAGAGCAGCTTTTCAAAGGGGCTTAGCCCAGGGACACCAAGGGCTGTCAGATGGCCCAGGGGAAGCCTGCCTTGGGATGTTCGCCCCAGGAAATCTTGGCTGGGACACACCTCTGGCTCAAACACCGGCACCAGGGCAGTATTTGTGCAAACACCTGTGAGACACAGAGTCAAGGTGTAGCTGGTTTTACTTGAAGCGGCTGCCCCGGAGAGGTGCACTCTCATTTGCAACTGAGGGCTGGGATTTTGCAGTGAAGATGAGGCAGTAGCCATGGTGCATAGAGGCTTGGGGACCCCTTC
>NW_008825262.1:1348798-1349154 GCF_000699105.1 Pygoscelis adeliae
CGTGCTTCCGCTTTCAGAAGCGTGTAGGAGAGGCTGGGACCTGGCAGAGCCACTCTCTTTGACCTCCCCCCTGGATCCTGCTGGGCTGGAGGGTGCAGTGGGGTGCAGGGTGCTTCAGGCAGGGCCCTGGACCCCCCTGCCTCCTGTATCTCATCAGACGTAACTGTGCTGCTGCCCTGGCACAGGGTGAGCAGGGCCGGGGGAGATGCAAGAGCTGCAGCCGGGCTGTCCCATGCGGCCCCGGTGCAATCCTTTGCCCCGGTGCTCCCAGCTCCTGCTTCCAGCAGCCCCCACGATGCCTGCCCTTGCTGGGGCAGGGAAGCAGCAGGCGAGGGACAGGAGAGGCACATTCCTGC
>NW_008825262.1:1349175-1352310 GCF_000699105.1 Pygoscelis adeliae
GCAATGTTTCTCTTCTGCTGCTGCTTCACTCCTTTTCTCCCTTTCCCTTTGCTCTTCGGAGGCATCCCCCTGCAAAGTGATACCAGTGCTCCCTCTTAGCAACTGGTGATCACGCAGTGGACTTTTGAGGGAGAAAGGGGAGGCAGTGGGCCCCCGAGCACATGGAGGAAAAGGCCTCTCCTTCCCCAGGAAGCGAGACCCAGACATGTGGAGCTGCTGTGCCTCCACCAGGATGGCTGTCCTGCCAGCACCTGTCCCGGCTGCTAGCACAGACCTCAGTCCCTCAAGATGCAGCAGCTGCCTTCAAGCTAATCCCTGCTGTTGTAGCAACTATCTGCAATGAAGGCAGGTTGTTATTTGGCCTAAAACCCGCCTCTGCCTTGCAGCAGCTGAGCATCTCATTCCCGTGACAGAGGCATGGATCGAACGCGCCCTGCGCCCAGTGCAGCGCAGGGGTGGTCTGAAGCCAGCCCCACTCCCCAGCACTGAACTGGCCATGTTTGGCTGCAGGATTGCTGGACACGGCTCGGATCAGATAGGCTGGACCTCGTCCCGCTCACATCCCAGAACAGCAGTCCCAGAGCAGCCCCAGCACGGGTCCAGCTGAGCTGTGCAGAAGTGGGGACATGGCGGGGAGGGCAACTCCCAGGTCACAGCCTGAAACGAGCCTAGGGTCTTCCTCCCTTCCTGCCCTGGCTCTCCCCTCCCGCACACCCTCCTGCTCAGTGCTGTGCTGGGGTGGCTGGGGACTGCGGCTGGATTGGGATCTTCTTTATAAAATAGGAGAGGAAGGAAGGGAGAGGATTTTAAACTGCTGTTTCTGCTCAGGATGCAATTAACCCCAAATACCTGGGAGCGAGCAGGTGATTCCTGGGTGCGCTGCAGTTCTTCAGTAGGACGCAGACCTCGTTGCGTGGGCAGCGCAGCAGGAGCCAGGCAGGCAGCGGGAGCAGGGAGCTGGTGTGTGGGGAGGCTGCAGGGACATCTGCTGCCAGGGCAACCCCGGGGATGCCTGGAAGGGACACGCAGTCCTGTTGGAGGAGCTGGCAGGGCGGCAGGCTGGGTGTGGAGAGCCAGGGGAGCTGGCCCTGGGCCAGGGACGATGGTGGGGGCTGTTCCCCTGTGCAGACGTGCAGGCGCAGAAGCTGGCGTGCACCTTGTGCACACCCACGCACACGCATCTGAAACCACTGCCCAGCCATGTAGAGCTGAGCAATCAGAGGGGCGTCAGTGCGTGCGTGGGCCTGGCAGCTGGCTGGCAGGCAGTATGGGGGACAGAAGGGAAGGGGAGCACATGCTTACGCCCAGCCTTGGCTGGCATGACCAGCAAGGGACCTAGACGCTGCTCTGACCCACAACCACACATGAGATGTATGCGGGCAGCCAGAGGCACCCAGGCCCCCAGACGCACTCTCGGCTGCCAGCTTCCAGGCTGAAGGGAAGCGATTTCAAAACAACCAGCGTGACGTGGCTTTCCGGCGCAGCAGTGGCGAGTGACCGCTGTGCTGAGCATGGCCCTGGCCCCGGCAGGGCCCTGAGGGACAGAGGCAAATGGGAGCACTGCAGAGGGGTGCTGGACTCCTCTTTCCTGGAGGGAGGGAACAGTCCCAAGAGAAAGCAACCTTTGCTTGAAGTTTCACACGTAAATACAGCTGCGACTTGGAGTGAATCATGCCCAGAGAAGCAGATAGTTAGGAACGCAATTGCTCAAGCATATTCCCTGATCTTTTTGGATTGGGGCCATGGTGATTTTTATATTTGGCTCCACAAAGCTGGTGTAACCCTCCCCAGCCCTCTCCCCAGGTACTTGTGGTATCCTGGAGGCGGCCAGGGCACCCTCCGGTGGTCAATCCAGCTTGACTATTAGCCAGAATCCATTAGCATCTAATGGGAAAAGCCTCAGGAACACGGCCTCAATAAATGTTGACATATTTGAGGTCAATATAATCCTTAGAAAACTTTGCCCAGGTAATTAAAGCCAGACAAGGAGTTGCCTGTCCCAGAAATATTTACCAAGCTTTACCAAAGGCAGTAAAATCAAGACGAGTGTTTTATAACCAATCTATGCAGGGCTCCCTTGCTATATCTAGTGCTGTATGCTGCTTCCTGCTGTCCGCCTCATCTGATGCCACAGCTCCACAAGCCACGTGCTATGCAGGAACTCAACACGAGCCATCAGCCAACAGACAGCCCTGGTCCCAGGCAGAGACTCGTGGAAGAAAGCAATGCTGGAGCCGGGGTGGCATGGGGCAGCGCAGTACTCTGCCCTGACACAAGCAGGCTGATGTACGATGTGCGTGCGCAGCCAGTGCAAGGATGGGAGGAGAGGGATGGCATGCATAGCCTCCCTGTTGGCAGCACCGCAGCCTGAGCACAGAGCCCTGGGGCCATGCCCCGGGCTGGCAGGGGCTGAGCAGCAGAGCTTGGCGCGTCCCTCCTGTGGCAGACGGTGTACCAGGGTGGTGGCTTTTCTGTGCTGCTGTGGCTTTGCACACCTCGTACCCCAGGGCTCCCAGCTCCTGTGCGAGAGTGGGTGCATGGGTGCCGCAGGGAAAGCAAAGGAGCGAGCTCTGTTGTGGAGCTCATCTCCAGCGTGGACCAGAAGTTGAGGCTGTGCTGTCCAGCCTCCAGGCCTGAGCCCAGTCTCTGGGCACTCACGCTCCCCGAAGCGAGGCTGGCCTTCTGCAGCGTTTGCTGTTTTGTTTTGTCTTCTTTCCTCCTCACACCTCCATGGTGTGAGACTGACGCTGTGCTGTACCAGCCTCAGCTGTTTTTTTGCAAAGGAAGTGTTCTTCTGCCTGTGAAAGGAGGCTGAAAAGAGGATCTGAAGGCAGCGAAGAAACAGAACTGAATTTACTTTCGAGCCCATGTCATAATTTCTGAAGGTTTGGTGTTGTCAGCTCTGTCAAAAGATTGACCTACTCCCTGGTCTCCTTTTCTCTCCCTGCTCCCACCCCTCCGCACCCCACAGCGCCCCGTCCGTGCGTGCTCCTGCCCCCGGGGACCTGTTGGAGCTGGGCTGCAGGTCACGAAGATAGCAGCTCCAGAGGGCTTTTCCTGCCCCTGCGTTTGAGGCGTCTTGCTCTGCAAAGACACCGACAGCAGCCAGGGGCCTTGCCAATACTAGCTGTTCCC
>NW_008825262.1:1354294-1361797 GCF_000699105.1 Pygoscelis adeliae
CAGGGTAGGGTGCAACGCTTTGGGGGGGGAGGATGTGGGAGCTGGTGAGAGGAGTGCGGTGGAGGAGAGGCCAGAGGCAGGACGGGGATGGGATGCCAAGATTGGAAGGTGTGGAGGGAGAACAGCAGCTCTGCAAGGGATGAGCTGCGTGCAGGGCCGTGGGGGGAAAAGACTGGAGAAAGAGGGGAAGATTTGGGGTGGAGAATGCAGGCCTGCTCAAGAGGATCTGGGATTTGTAGCGTCATATTCTTGTAGATGCTGGGGTGGGCGCTGGTGGTGCTGGTGGGGGGAGAGGTGGGGTATGGGTAGGGCCTGGTGCATCCCGGTGGTGTCAGCAGTAGGTCCTACCTGTGTATAACTGCACGAGGGAGGAATCTGGGATTTGCTTGTCTGAAGCTGAGCCTCGGCCTGTGATAGAGCCTCGTGTGCAGGTACTGGATGGTGAGGCTGAGCATCTGCTTTATGGCAGTTCAGATTATTTTCTGAATGAATAGGGACGTGTTACTGAGCTCAGCCCAAAGCCTTTTCCTTAAAACTGGGAGCCTGGTAAAAACTGTAAAAGTCTGAATAAAACCCTCTGTAATAAATGCATGTAGTTATACAAAGATAAGGAGTATGAAATCTAATGTTAAACAACAGAAACCTGTGGTGCGGGAATTGGGAGGGCCATCTTCCAGTCCCATGCCTGTATGCGAGGCACTGCACTCTGGGGTCATTAAGACTCTCCCCTCCTCCACCTTTTAAAATGCCAGGAAATGGTTATGGCCGGGGGCAGGACACCAGACCTTTTGGCCTGATGGTGTGTTGGGGTATGGCAATTGATTTACTAGCCTGGCTAGGTGTGTTGGTAAATCCATTGTTTTAAGAAGTCCTGGTGAGTTGTTAGTGGATGCTAGCGTTATTTATAGAATGACCCAGTAAGTGAGCATAGGCATCTAGAAGTGGGCATAAAATAAAAAAAAATTTGTAACGTTTTTCCTGGGATTTTGATTGATCTTCCAATGTTACTACTGTTCAGCTCTGAGAATCGAGGCTAGGCTTGACATGTTGGAGTCTAAAATGTGCAGTGCATTTTATAATGCTGGGTTCAGAGCCCTAAAAGTAGTGCAGAGTAAGAGCGTTGCCAAAGTTGCCTGCAGTCCTTGGGGAGTGTCACCTCGCCACCTTCTTCCCCTCTGGGAGCAGAGCAGGCAGGGCTGATGGGCATACCTCATCCAATTGCCCTGCAGGCTTATGCATTTCAACTTTTCTTTCTCTTTTCCCTGCATTGTTTATGCATGCAGTGTCTGAATCTCCTGCAGTAACTGCTAAAGCAGGCGGAGTAGGTGACTTCTTTAAAGATGTATTAAATTACATTCATGCCAAGAAATTACTTTGTCTTGGCTGGCTCAGCAAAAGACATGGTTTATAGTTGCGCCTTGCTGTGCTTGTGATGAGCTTTGATCACCTTCTACAGAGAGAGATTGGGTTAAAGAAGTCTTTTGAGAAGTGCCGGTGGCCCTCTTACACACGCTGAGGGCAAGCATAAGTGCTAACGTGGGAAAGGTAGTTTGAGCATGGAAGCGTGATCCGCTTAGAAATAAGTTTAACTGGCAGATACAACTTGTAAGAATGCACATCTTCTTTCTCGTGCATGTGATATAGATGTGAATGTCAACCTGTGTTTGGCCCGTAACCCGGTCTGTTCAAAGGAGAAGGTTGGCCTGAAAAAAAACTTTGATTACTTTGGCGTTTTGAATTGCAGTGCGATGGGTTTTTTTGGCGGGGATACTTTCACAGCTTCGGATCTGCATAGCCAGTCTTTGGCTATATACCCTCTCTACCGTGATATCACCGACAGAAAAGCCAAGGCTACTGTTGTATTTGTCACAAGTTAAAGTAACCTCTTTTAAGTGTGCACTGACTTCACAGTTTTGCTCGTAGGCAGCATCTGAAAGCTCTTAGGCGTAGGCTGAATTTTTAAAGTCTTAAAGAGTTAGTTGTTCAGTCTGATTTGTACAGGAGGAAAGATTTGGCTGTGAAAAGCCTTTCAGATTTCAGTTAGACTTTAGCTGTACTTATGCACACTTATGAGAACACGTCTGAATTAAAAATCTTTTTAGTAGTTTATCAAATTGCCAGGCAAACACAGTGCTCATGAAACTAGTGGTGGGAAGAGCTAAATGAATAGAAGGTGTTGAAAATGGGTTAGTTTTCTGGGCCAAGTAAATGAAATTACAGGTGCAAATAAAAAAAAATACTTGTGTGCTTGTTTAATAGATGATGTGTTTGCCTTTCAGAAATGTATGCTCTATCTGTGTGCGTACAGTACATTTACCACCGGATTCATTAGTCTGCATAATTAGCTGGTGTTGTCAAAGCATTCGTGCATCTCTGTTGTCGGATGTGACTGATGAATTTCCTATGCAAGTTGATTCTTGTCCAAATATTTTCCTCATAATGTTCTCCATAAGCTGCCTGACGTATTCCTGTCTTTCAGATTCTTTCGCTTGAAGTTCTATTTTTTGTCAGTACTAGCCGTTCCTTCTGCGGTTGCGTGCGGTCACGTATAGTGCGGACATGAAATAGCCCTTTTCATCACTGTGCAACAGGATGTTCACCTTCAGCTGAATTAGGTGACGCTTGTGTGTTTATCTACAGAATAGAGGTTAAATGTGTCTTTGGAAGCTGAACTTGTCAGATGTCTTGCGAGCCTGCAAGCTTGCAGTGACGAATAGCACAGTAAGCAACAAAGTAATTTCCTTGCAGTGTCTTGAACTAATCTATACGCTTTACTAGGTTCAAGTGGGAGGAACTGCTGTTATCTGTGCAGCAGATAATGCAGACCACTTGAGTTCATTGCTGTGGATGGTATTTGAAGAATGGGTGGTGCAGTCACGAACCGCTTGGGAAGAGGTATAAGGGGTGTAGCAGAACAACGGTAGAGTACATGTGGTAAGACATGGAGGAAGAAGACGAGCTTTGAAATAAAGCTTCTTTAAAAAGTGTACTGATGCCGTTCAGTTTCTAAAACTGATAGAGAGAAATGCCACTGTAGGTCAGCCTCATTGTAAGTAGAAGAGAGGCCAAATACAAATTCAGCAGGGGATAAGAGAAGTTTGAGTAGGTTTTCTTTTGCTGTTGGCTTAAGATGAAATGAGATGTGATTTCAGTAAAGAAGTTAGCTATTTAGCTGTTGAAGGAAGGAAGGAACTACGGCTTTTCAGAACTGTGCTGAAGGGGTCTGAGGTGGAAGGGGAAAAAGCGTTACCTGGCACAGTAGCACCTGGGGGCTTGTCAGGCCTGGAACTCTGTGACACTGTCCCCTGTGTGAGGCAAGCAGGTAGGTGGTGTCTGTGCCAGGGACTTTCTGCCAGAACAAGACATGGGGTGCCGTATCAATGGCTGCAGCGAACAGGCTGGCGCTAGCTTTTTCGTGGGTGGGGCTGGGGATGAGCAAAATGGGGAAAGTAACGAACCAAGACGATGGGACGGGTAGCCAGGAAGCTGAGAGAGGGGGATTCAGGGTGTGTTGGAGGAAACAGCCTGCTAGTGTGGCAGCTGGTGAACCTGCCTTGAGGGGCCACAATTTGTACAGCTTTGTGTCCTCTGTTAAGCAGCATCCTCTGCCCTTCGTAACAAATACTGTGTATTGTTAAATGAGTGCATTTGCTTAGGTATCTCATTTTTCCTGAATGCTTCCTCCTTGCTTTCTACTAACAGGTACCTAATCCAACCACGTAACCTGACTGCAGTATTTAAAAAAGCTCATGGTTCTTGCTGTGTTTCTCAGATTATCTAGATGTTGTGCCTGTGACAGTGCTCTGTATATAGTGTCACTGCTTTCCTACGCTAGTTACCCAGTTCCTTTATTTATGCAAGTCTAATGAAGCAGTGCTGAAGAGAAATATTTAAATCCAGAGATCAGTCAAGGCAAGCTGCAGAATCTTGAGGGGAAAGACTCAGTTCCAGGCCTAGAAAATCTATATGAGATTTTTTTCCTTGGATGAGTAGATAACAGATTCTTTCTTCAAAACTGAGGGGGGAAACTGTTTTTTGATTATCTTCTTCTCTTGAGTTGGGAAAATGAAAATCGGTGAAGTCAATTTTACGTTTTTTTACAGGCCAACCTCTTAGAATCTTTGTGCTAAGCTTGAAATGCTTTACTGGTATTTCTAAAAACCCAAAAATGTCTCCGTAAAAGGCTTGTTCCTGAGAGAACAAAGCATAAGCCAGGCAAACTTGAATGAGTTTGGATGGTAGTTTGAAAACATGGATTGCTTGTGTTTGTTGCCATCACACCTAATCAAAAATATTTGCTGCTTTTTGCTCAATTTCCTTCCACGTTGCTGGTCCCTGTGGAAGGCAGGGTAGCTTGCTGAGGGGTGGCTGTTCCCAGGGCTGGGAACATTCCTTTTGACGTTGTCACGATGCTGCAAGTGCACACGTAGAGAAACAAGCAAAATGCAACTGGTTTTGTTGCTGCTGTGTTATAAAATGACCAAGTTTGCTCAAGAGGCAGCGGTTCCGAGTTATGTAGCTCTGTTTAAATGCTTACCTTAGCTAATTTTGGCCTACTTGGTAAATAAAGCTCATTTGATAATAAAATCACAGCAGTTTGGCCTTTGTCAACTATTTGAGGTATCTTTGCAAGTCACTTCTTGGGAAACGTTTTATAGAGGCTATGAGAATGAGTGGTTTGCAGAACTTCTTGCTTCTGCTGGGGAAATTTTTCTAATTGATATTGAGGTTTGTTACATTACTGAAACACGTTGGGTCTGCTTCTTCTATAGCTGGGTATTTTCAAGGGGTAACAGCCAAACTGTTTTCTATTACAGATGACTGAGAAGTGCATACTCTGACTGGTATGCTTGCTTAATGTGGCTTCCTCATAAGAGCTGACTGTGTTTTTATTAAGGTTTTAAACCCACCGTGTAATAAACAATTTCTGTTGAAGAAAAGGTTTTGCTATCCGTAGCACAATTCAGCTGTGTCTGAGGAGCATATTTAGATCCTATTCATGCTGCATAGTGAAACTAGTTTTATTCAGGGGACAAATGTGTTGACTCAATTCATTGATACGGTTCACTGTACAATGTTCACAGGCTCCAAGGAAGCAACAGTTGAGGCATCGGAATCGATTGGATAAGTCAGTTGTCCGACCATCCATCTGCTTAGCTAGACCACCTAATCCTTGGCAGCCTCTTCAAAATGGAGGGAAAATTTTGATAGTTTTTTTTTCCATGTATGCTTGCAGAGGCTTTTTTCGGCATGTAATTCTTCTAATGGCAGTCAGATTTTTCTGTTTGAGTTTTGATACACTGAGTGCCTTTCTCTTCACTGAAATTGAGTCTTTCTCAGTCAGCTCTTATTAGAGGCACTACTGTAAGTCAGATATAATTGGAGATGTCACTTAACTCGGCAAGGTTGCTTTTTGCATAAACACTGAATGGCACAGTTAAATGCTAAAGCACTGTTTCGGTATAAATTACTTTGTTTACCATCAGCATTTAAGTGTTCAAGGGAAGTAGGTATTTAAGTATTCATTGTAGGGAACTAGTCAATTCCTCTTGAAGGTTTCACAAGATTTTGTGGAAATGGTGTACTGCAAAAGGACGTTAGTGTTCTTTTACCTTTTCCTATCCACTTCCCTTAAGCTTTGCGTTCTGCAGCGCTACATTGTTTGATACCTGTAATACCCTTATGCCCGGCAGTCTCATTCACGTCCTTGGTATTAAGCAGTCAGATAACGTTCATTGTAGCGAAGACCTTCAGGAAACTGTATCTACGTTTTGCACATTTTGATGTAAATCACAGAAGCTGTTAGCCAGCAAGACAGCAGTAAGACTATACCAGACTATACCAGCTGCTGGTTCTAGCTTGTAAGCTTCATCTGATACTGGCCTCGCAACTCCAGAGTTTCAACCCTTTTTATAACTGAAAACGCACCACTTGTTTTTCAAATTGCCGTTTTGCCATTATCTCTCCTTGTCATTCTCTCAGTCTAGATAATGGAAAATTTTGGCTATGGTGGATGGTGAAGTGGCTTCCTTTATCCTCCCCTATCACATAAACTTATTATCATGAGCTTTTGGCACGTAAGCTCTACGTTCATGTACATTAAAGACCTATATTAAGTTTAGCTTGCATCCCGATTTGTTTGTGTACAGGTATAACAGCTGTATTGCTTGTGAATTCTGAACAGGAATATTCTACTTGTTACTTGTGCTTAGCAACATAATGCAAAAGTGCGTGCCTAAAATTATTTTATCGATGATCCAGTAAATTCACTGTAGATGGCAAAAATTTGGGTTGACAGATTCGGGTTCTTAACTTCGAGAATATGTGATCTTGCTGCTAAAAAAATAAATAGAGAACATGCAGCTTGGAAGGAAGAAAAGTGAGATGTTTAGTTGTATGCTGAGTGGAAGACAGGTTGAGGTCATCTAATAACACTTTAATCTAATTACTAGTATCACTGTGGATGTCTTGTTATTAAAAAAAAAACCACAGAAATTACTGTGAAGAATCTGGTTTTGCTACGAGATTCATCTAACAGAAGTTAGAAGCAAAATTGATGCATAACTGGGGACACAAGTTCTTGCGAGCTAAACTTTTACCCAGATTTCTCTTACTGTATCTATTATGCTACAGCTTATTTCTCATTCTTGCACAGAAAAATTCCTTTGCATTCATTCTTTCTTGATGGTCATCATTATCCATAAAAGCCATTGTTCCTCTTAGTCCTTGTATGTATTCAAGGATGAAGAAAAGGAGATTCTTCCAGCACTGTTGCCTTCAAAACGCTTTCAGCCTGGGAACGCTTACTGGCATCAGTGATATCTGTAGCAGTGGAACTTCCTCTGTGGGGATATTTGTCCTGGATATATGGGTCAGTGTGAAAAGTCACTTTTGCAGCCAAAATCAGGGCAGCTAGACAGGTAACGTTCTGCCTATGGGCATGTTCAGAGTCTGAAACGTGGCAGGTAGTACTAGACACGCATGTGGTAAGTTACATCCTTGCCATTTACAAACTCCATATTGAATTTTCTTGAATTTTGTTTTCGAAAATGCACTTGGGGTGAAGCGCAGCCTCATGAAATATAATCATATGTATGTTGGGAGTTCCGTCAGTCCACATGCACTTCAGTCCGTAAACTCGATTCTTCTACGGTGGCTGGGCTCCCTATCTGGACTTGAGCAACAAATGTGGTTTGTTGAGAGTGAATCTGTGTGTTGTGTTTATAAGGAACACTGAATTGTGTTTAAGTAACTGATCACTACTTGCTATTTTTAAGTTTCCAAAATGGTATTTTCTGCATTAACCGTAGGTGGTGCGTTTGTGTCAGAACCCAAAACTGGCGTTGAAGAACAGCCCACCCTATATCCTAGATCTGCTACCTGATACCTACCAGCATCTACGAACCATCCTATCGCGCTATGAGGGGAAGATGGAGACCCTAGGAGAAAACGAGTATTTCCGCGTGTTCATGGAGAACTTGATGAAGAAAACCAAGCAGAACA
>NW_008825262.1:1361823-1393215 GCF_000699105.1 Pygoscelis adeliae
TGTATGAGGAGAACTCTCAGCCTAGGTAATGGGGAGAAATGTTTTCAAATACTTGTGATATAAATTTGCTGTAATCAACAATAGCTTGAACAAATGTCTGCTGCTTGATATGTTGTCTGTACATGAAAACACACTTTGAAGAGATGTAAGTCTAAGTGTAGAGTTTTAAATAAACTGTACTTGGGAATATTGAAATCTGAGAGCCGAGTTCAGAGCCTGTATAGCCTTAGTTGTTGTGTAGTTCAGTATGCTAAGTTAAGATAAACAATTAAGTCTGCTGTGAAAAGGTTTTGCAGTCCTTTGCATTCTCACCTAGAGAACACCTTGTGAGAGAGGATGATAAAGCTCAGAATGACATTTCTGGCAATTTTAGGAAACAGACATAGCAAAACAGTCATCCAGACTAAAGCTTGTTGTAATTGGTCTTTAGGCTTTACAGAACTTTTCCTTTTTCTGGAAACAGAAACTGTCCAATATTGCCAGAGGCGCGGAGAAGTAACCTTGTTTTGTGGGTATAAAACATCTTACTAAAACACCATAACTTTCATACCTTGGAAACTTCATATTTAAGGTAGATCAGGGTGCCACATTTGTGAACTCTTCTTTTATTTTGTTCAGAAGGTATAGCTGAGATCAAGGGACATCTTCAAGGTGAACAGCACTTACTAAAAAAGATAGGTGGAGGTAGGAACTGCAATTGTATCTGAATATAAAGGTCTCTTGAACAAAATAGCATGAATTTGATGAGCACTGTACTGTACCTGAAAAGGTGCTTCTTTCCTTCATCCAGCTTTAAGGAGAGGAGAGCCAAGGTCATTTAAAAGTAGAATAAAGCTCTAGAAAAGGTTAATCTTTCATATTTGTCTAACTGTTGGCAGCGGATCTAACGGACAGAGATATACAAAGCATACATTTGTAACTTTATACTCGTTTCAGGATTTTGGAGTAGGTGCTGAATTAAAAAAAAAAAAATGGAAAAAGAGTAAAAACCACCCAGTAGCTGAACATAATTGCTCTGGGGAGAATATGTGGTTAACACCCTGGCAACTACTTGCTTGCATTACTTGGGGGGCAGGGGTGCGTGGAGAAGTGCTGGCAGATGTTTCTGGTTTAATGTTGAACTCTATGTAGCATATTCTATAATACTGAACTCCAACAAAAGACTGTGACAGTGGCTCTAGAAGGCATTGTTAGTGCTGTTTTATTTTTCACCAACAGTGTTGAAGAATGAATTAAGAACTGGAAGTTTCTTTCCGGATTGTTGTTTAGTATCATTTTTTTGTGAGATGATAAGGCTTACTCTTAGAGTTTGTTTGAGACAGGGTTTGGGGAGTGTAAATATGGTATCTTCATGTGGTACACTTGCTTCTTTTAAAAGTCCTTCGTTATCTGTATGAGGCCTTCAGGAATTGGGTTCAATGTAATGTGTGAACTCAAAAGTTAGATGTAATATTATCGACTTGTCATCCCCCCCCTCCCCGGCCTTGGGAGAATGTGGTTAGTTATAGGCACAATTGGCTCGCTGCAGGTGAGAAGTGAGTTTTGAGAGATGCTGCTAGCTGGAATTTTCAAAAAGTGTTATAGAAGATAATGGATATAACAAATATGGGGAGAAAAGAGTTCATTAGTCTGGTATGTTTTGCAGATGAGGTAATATTTAATAGAAAATTACCTTTTTCTTTTTTTTTAGCCTTCACTCAGATCAAAATGAGCCACAGTTTATAAAGCTCCTTTTATTGTAAATAAATTGATGAAACTGATTAAAATTAATCTCTGGGTCTTCTGCTAGAACTGATCATTTTCTTGTATCATCCTTTGAGACATTAACAACATGGGTTATCATTCAAGACTGTGATTTTTACAGTGCAATGGGTTGCTCTTAAAATATTTTAAGTAGCATTTATCTTGAAAATGGTTTTGTGTGTTGCTCCCATGTAATAGAATGGATGTTATTTTCTAGAACACTTACTGTTGCCTCCAGAAGTAGGCTAAAAGGGTATATGAAACCCTTTAGAATTTACCTGTGATATTTGTACTGGTTAACCGTGCATGTACTGTGATCTGTCCACCATAAATATGGATAAGTAAATGATAGATAGCTACGTCAATCGTAAGTCCAACATCTCATGTCCAGTCCCTTGTTTTTTTTTCAGAGAGAAGCAAAGAGAAATAATTCCAGAGAGTTAATCATCCTAGGCAGTTTGTAGTCAAACGAATTGACAAAAGGGGGTGGGGGAAATCCAAATTGACAGACGTGAACTTCAGAAACAGGATTCCAGTAGATGCTTGCTTTCTCACAGAGGTTATGGGCGTCTTTGGGGAATTGCTAATTGTACCATTTATGAATAAACAGCTTACCAGGGAATCAACTGCGGTGAGACTTGTAAACATAAGTGTAAAAGCAGAATCACATGCTGGCTGGTCTCATTACATCTTCCTTTGCTTTTCACTCAGCTCAGGAAGCAGCAGTTACTGTTTTGTCATAAAGGGGAAATTTCAGACACCCTTTTCCTGGTGCTGGTAATGAGCATGGCAACTTTCTCAATTATCTGATTTGTCATAGAAAAGAAAGAGGTTAGAGTAGTCAGTGCATATGATTCGTATACCGGTTCAAGAGATACCTGCGCAAAGAATGGCACTTTTGGTTCAGCTAGGGATTCTGTTAAATGCTGTGTTTCCAGTGTCAGACTTTGTGGTTGTGTGAGCTTTTGGAACCTGATCACTTTAAGTGCTCTTTGTTTCCTCTGAAATTTAGTTAAATGAATTTTTGCTATAAATGCACCTTTAGATTTAAAATGTATATAATAATTTAAGGTGAATAAACTTAAGAGACTTTCTCACCGTGTTAGGAGTTGAAGAAAAATATTAATTTTTTCTTTTGTAAGAATTAATGAATTAAAATACTCAAACTGGGGGGGGAAGCTTTCTGGAAGGTTGTCAGCAGCCTGTAAACCAAACAAATATAACCTGAATCTGGTATTCACTGGAAATGTACTCATGGCAGTGTATGTATATGTACATACAAAAAAAATTGGATTCGCTCTTGATCTCATGCAAGTTTGCAGCTAATGTTAGTCTGCAGTGTTTAGAAAACATGCCTTTAAAAATCTAATCTGGTGTACTGAATAATCGTTTTGTCTTGACTCTTTCTGACTTTTTTTCCTGTTGTCCTTGAAGCTTCTTTCTTCCTGTCTTCCAGATTTAGCATTCATTTTGTTTCCTGTTGTGTGTGCTCTTATTTTCCTCCCCCAAATGTCTCTTGATGTGGAGCAAATGCACTGTTTTGACATTTGCATAACTAGCGTGAAAGCTATGCAGGTGTTTGCTGCTAGCAAACAGACCAGTAATTAGAAATGACTGAAGTCTCCCTTAGATTGTAGGATGAGAATTGTCTTGATCACCTGAGCATCAACCTTCGATTTTTATTGTTTCTGAATTGCTCTTTGTGTATTTCCTCTGCAACTTTTTAGAGATTCTCCAGTGTGTTCCTCCAAGGTGGACTAAGGCAGAATTGGAGCACAGCTGCGGAGAGCACCGTGTCTTGTAGCTGCTTGTGCTGCTTTGGGAGTTGATAATAGCTGCAAGATGTGTGTCGTCTAGCGTTGAGTGGTTTGGTACGGTTGTGTATGTGTTTAGAGTAGACCGTGTGGGAGTGTAATAGGGGTGCTATTTGGTGTTTGCTGTAAGGCAGGCAGTTTAAAATCCAGTACTACAAAATAAGATTGCAGTTGCGTATTGAACGTTTAGAGGTGCGTTTGTAAAGAGAACACACACGCTGATGTATTCTTTGCCTTTCAAACTACAGTAGAGGAGCAGAGGTGCTGAGAACAGGGTTAGAAAAGGCCTGTGTTAACACTCGCTGTGTTTACGGATGTGGGTGAGTGTTTGTTTCTTCAGTTTTAAACTAGTCACAGTCATAGAGCTGTTAAAAGTGAATGCAGCTCTCCTCCTATGTCATACCTTAACCATCAGCGTGCTGAAAGCATCCTCCTGTTGTGGCTAACACCACAGTTAGTGTCATGTCCAATGCTATGAACGCTCACTGGCTTCCTTTCTTAGGACTGTAACGGCTGTTTTGTCTCTAACACTGTGGTTTTGATATATAGTTGTTCAGATGAAGTTGTTACCCTCTTGCATAAACTCATACTGCGATTTTTGTGAAGAGAACTTGCTTATTTTATTAGGAGAGCTTTAAAGATGCTATTTAAATTCTGCTTTATCTCACTTCCATATCTGTTTAAAAATTAATGCTGTTGAGGGTGCTTTTAAAGCTATGTATGCACTTCCTGACTAATAAGTACATGCAGTAACATCTAGTTACTGTTTAAAGACTGAGTTTTAGCAAGTAGGTTGGATTCAACTTGATGACTTCTTCGTAGGTGTAGTTTTTTTAGTGGAGATACTATATTGCTCCTCTTGAGTTTTGACAGCTTAGGAAACTTATTTAGGTTGTCCCTGTTAATAGGTAGGTTGGTCTCTTAAACTGTATATTTGGGCATCTGGTAAAATTAAATGGTAACATCTGCAGGCTTTGCTATTGGAATCATAGTATTTCAAGAGCTAATAATTCTGGATATTTTGTCATATGCTTGCAGTAAGCTAAAAGTAAGTCATTCAATAACTGGTTGGCTGTGCTGCAGTAATTAGCAGGTATTCTTGAGGCTATACACACTTCCAAAGCTGTTGGTTCCTATGCTTTATAGATCCACAATGCTTTCTAATGCAAAAGGCATTTTAAGACTTGTCACTTGAAGTTTTAAAAACAAAACCACTCAAAAGTGAAGTTTGTAGCCTGTACAGCTGAAACAGTGCAATAAAAGAAATTCTGTAGAGGGTACTTAGCAGGTCTATATGCAAAGCGGAAAGGTATGCGTGTTTAGCACTGAGTAGCTTGCTGTGCTGCCTACGGTGGTAAATATGTGACTTCTCAGATGCTGTAAATATTGTGAATTTCTTGAGTTTACTTTTTAACCAGTAGTAACAAAAACTGGTTAAACATACATAATTTTTTCCTGCAATGTGATGGTTCCATTGATTGATAGTGCCATTAAGGCTAATGCCACAACTACTGTGAACACGCTGAGCTTACCTAAGCTCTTGATTACAGTTTAATTTAGAGGCTCAGTGGTTATGTTGGAATATTTTTTTGTTTCTTTTGCAGAAAGCTTTTACTTCTCCAGACCTTACTTGCTCAGAGGAGCTGTCATTCGTCAGCTTTCCCCACTACATAAATTACTCATTGCAGCAGCTTTTTTGCAGTTGTGTAAAGAGATTATACTTCACATGGCAAGACAGAGAAATAGCTTGCTGATCAGTAGGCAGGGATAGGAATTGTCTGTTACTTGGGAAAGGATGAATTAGGCTGAAGAGTCCGTTTTTCACCAATGAATCAAATTTACTGCTTATGTTAAAACAGTCTATTATGAGGGAAAATTCAGGAAATTTATCTTCTAAATAAAATCAGACCACTGCAAATGTTTCCATGCGAGAATGCAGTTATGTAGGCTGGAGGGTGGGGGTTAGGTGAAAGGCTGAGGAGAAGTAATTACGCAGGATGTGGACTGGATGTTTAGAAAATAGCACAAGTTATTCTCCTAGTTCAGCTTGCGTACTTTGGAAAACAAACTGTTAACAAAACTAACATATCTGTAGAGGAGAAAATGGGGTTAGGCAGGGAATATCATAAACCCTCTTCACGTGACATGGAGTTACAAAAAAGGTTTGGGAAGCTAGTCAGAAAGACAACAGTTAAATATGGACAATAGCCTTATGGGATGCTGGCTCAGCAGGATTTCATATTCTTCTCTAGCTCCAATGTGAAGACTTACTAATTTATACAGGAAAAAGCTACCAATATTTAATGTCTACTGGAAATGACCATGCCTATCTCTAAAGGGGAAGGAAATGCATGAAGAATGACTTAGAAAAAAAAAATTGGATTTTAAAGAGGAAGAAGTTGAAAAACACTTGTTCTAAGCCATGAACGAGAAAAGCCCTCTGAGGGGAGGGGGGGTTAATGCTCTAATCTCGTATTTTAGAGTATTTTGCACACACTCCTGTCCAGTGAAAAAGAGATAGTATAAAATATGGAACTCAAATGGTGCGTGATGTGTGTGAGTCCTCCTTCTGTCACTTCCTTCTAATACAGCTAAAACTTTTTTTAACAAAACCCACTAGTGTGAAGTCTACATCTGCATTTAAATTAGAACATCTTAAAGAAAAGAACAGGCTCCAAAGCTGACCACAACAAAGGTTTCCTTGCCAGACTCCAGCATATGAACACTAACTAACTGCTTATTACCCAAGAAGAAATTCATTATCATTTAAATGTTGTTGGAGAGAGGAATGTGAATTATTTCTTTTTAATTTGACTTTAAATTGCTAGTTTAGGTGATAGTTGTGGAACTTAAGTAACACTTAGCATAATTGGCATAAGATTGGACTTATTTCTTTCCCTCAAAAATTGGAGCACTGTCTTGAAAATCAATTTCTCTTTCAGATTATTGCATAATAAGGAAGTAAGATTTTTATTCTTCTTTGCTCTAAGAGCCTATAAAATTGTAGAGTTTTATGGAAGACTAACTCTGTGGACTTGATGTTGTGGATGGAAGTGCTATTTCGTTTGTAGTAATTATCATTTGAAATGTGGATAGATTTCTTGATGCTGGCAAAAAATGTGTTACTGCTACTTTGCAACCGTACCATGTTTCTTGGATGCTTGGCTTGTGTATTAAGAGCCAAGATGCCATGTTGTGGATTTCTGTTGATTTGAAGAAGTCTGCAGTCATGGCCCTTTCAGCCAGAAAATGGATTGTGTTTTGGTGCATGAAAGTTTTTCTGAACTATAAGATAGTGTTGGAAAAAAAACTCAGCTTGCTAGAAGGTGCTGAACAAGATTAGGCCAGCTGCTTCCCAACAGTTCGAAGCAATACCTTCTGTGGTGGTGGTTTGTGAACTTGCTGGCTCTGCCCTGTTTCCATCCCTGGAAGGTGGACCAGATGGTGCTCAGTGATGTCCCACCCACAGCTGGCTCAGGTAATGCGACTTGCTGACTGCTACCCACCTGTAGAAAGGACTGCAAAATTACTGTAGAGGATAAGTTGGTCATGGTAAGTGAGTATGGTGTGAGGGGAAGAATGGAGATCTGTTACCAAATTACTCAGCAGGACAGCTACAGGCTGGGCAAGTACTGCCATTAGCTGCAATCCTGGAGTCTGAAGCCTGAAAAGCAAACATGTGCCAGAGTTGTGTGTTGTACTGGAGTATGTATGTTGCAAAATATCTTGGGTTTAGTATTTTGACAGGATGCGAGTGGATGAAGCGATAGAGCTTACAGATCCTTCTGCCAAGATATCCCCCAGTGGCGTCATATACCCAAGATATTAGTTTTGAGGCGGATGAAGATCAAGTGTGAAATATGGAGTCTTCCTTGACTTGGAAACAGGGGTTTTGTGCTTTGTTTTTCCCTTTAACTGTAGCAAGTAGCCTCTGAAATATAAATTTTTACTCCAGTGCAGAGAGCCACAATGTAAGTATAATGAGTAGTGTTATGAGCAGTAAGTTTTGCTGTGTGGTCCCTTGAATCTGGTAAAGAATTAATGTTACCTAGGTGAGAGGTTATCCTTTATCTTGTAAATCCTCTGAGTTTACGTTGAGCTCTTTAAAGACCATTAATCATATCAAATGAATTATTCTCTTTACAGTGCTTTCTATAATATTTAAATCCAGAAAAATAGGTGGATTTTTACCCTCTTAACATTGAAAGAAATCTAGCCTGTTAAAAATATAACACTAGCATTTGTGCCTAGAATAATAAGTCCAGATCCTTCAAAGGTCAGTAGGTTTGTGCTTCTGGTCAGCACACTGGACTGTGTTGTCCTTTCTGCTTCAGATCGGTCACATCCATTTGCATAATGATACGAGTATCCAAAGTTTTCTGGTCATTTGTGGCCTGCAGTATATTTTGCGTGACACTTTATACTGGTTGGCATGCTCTACTCACAGAACTCAAGGTATTTAAGTGTGTGTGTGTATATATATGTTAGTTGAAAAGTGCCAGGATTCAGAAGACTGTAAGGAAGCATGTATGTTTTGTGTAATATTTCTGTCCTGTAATATCTAAAGCACTGATAAAGGAATTAGCCTATAGAATTTCTTGCTTCTTTAAAGCTACAATTGGTGCCATTTAAAAAAAATTAGAATGGAAGAAAATACTGCATGCAGAGAATGCCTTTCACTAGTTAACTACTGCATTTCTGGACGTAGACATAATTAATTGGTAAAAAAGTGGGAGGGAGTAGAGGGGAAGCTTCACAGCAGTCACAACTGTTGCACACAGATTTGTTGCAGATACTAAATAGAGTAAGAGTCTAATGTAGTGGTTGCAGTCATTTCTGATTTGGCTTTGTGGGGGCCAGCTCAGGTGCGATGTCTTACAAATGTGGCAGTTTAGCTTCCAGATGCAGTTAGATGTGCGTTCTGTGCGGGAGCTGACATCCTTAGCCAGGCACGCTGGCGCCTGCGGCATCCCCCGATGCAGACCAGCTCCTCCACAGAGGAGGTGATAGTGCTACCCTGCATTCAGGTTATTCAAGCCTGCTGTTGAGAGTATTTAATGGAACTGGGACTGCACCAAGAATGGACAGAAATGTCTAGTCCTGTGGTTTATGTGTTCCCGTTCCCATTTTGCTGTTTCAGTAAGTGAAGTCTTGAAGTTGCAGAATTAACTAGCTGGTTTTATAGCTCTACAAAGAATGAAACAGTGAAGCCTGTAGTTCTTTAAATGGAAAAGTATGTCTGGAGCCGAATCTCGTATTAACAAGAGGTGATAAACATGTTATGTGTTTGTTTCCTTTTTACCAAAGGGTGCCGGGATGATCTATCTACAAAATCAATGTAGCATTAGCTGATGCTGTAAAATTCTATAGTACAAGCAATTAATTTGCTGATTCTAAAATGTCTGGCTTGCTGTAAGTCTGCTATATTAGTTGTCCTGTGGAAGTACTGTAAACGTTACAGAGCAGTGGCCCAGCATAACTTTGTAAGGTGACAAAAGTTGAGCCAGTAATAGTTAAATGGAATTTCATTCACTTCCTGTGTTGCAAGTTTTGTTTAAAGTAGTTCCGCTGTTTCTATTTTTGAAACTGATTACTGTGTGTAGAGGACTCTGAAGCTGTCTCAGTTATAAAGGACGTCTTGGAAGCACCTCAAACATTTCCACTTACTGCTTATGTGCATAGGCTGGAGTTTTATGTTAACATGAAGAGCATGCAGAAAACTTCTTGCTGGTGTGGTAGTAGGGTGTAAGATACAGTTCTTTCTGGAACCAGGCACAGCCACCTATCTGCTGAAATTGGGTCTAACTGCTCATGTCTGGTGCGTAGGCTGTAACATCTGAAAAGCATGTGTTATATGATAACCTCACACCTTTGTGGTTTCTGAAAGGTGCATTTTACTTGTTGGAGACTCGTTGAAAGAGCTGTGGTTTTTTTAGCTCTTAAATCTTCAAAATATCCAATTGTAAGATGTAAAGTAGTTGCAGGAAAAAATAATGTTTGGCTGTTCGCAGGACGCAAGAACTGTGTTTTCGTTTTGTTTCGTTTTTTTCTTAAGTACCAGAGCTTGCATTTACCTGTAGTGGATGCTGACCCTGTCACCTAAACATCATCTGGTGGTGTGTAATTCCAAAGTAACCCCACAAGTGAGAGGGTAGGAAACTTGTATTTCCTTAGTTATAATTTCTTGCATTAGTACTTAGTAAGTGGATAGTATTCTGCAATAATGAGCATGTGATAAGGAATTAGAAATTCCCCTAGTTGTAATTCTAGCTTCCAACACTTTTACTTTCTATCCTTCAGCTGCCTCACCTGTAAAATGAGGTAAAAAACTTTCTCTTTTTTGCCTCAGAAAATACAATACGATCTTATATTCAGAAGACTGTCAAAGTCCTGAAGAAAGTCTTATCCAAGAGTTGTTGAGGTGTGATTTACAGAAAGGCAAGCATTAATTGCTCAACTAGTGAAATAATTATGGTGTGCTTGCAGCTCTGCATGTCATGAACTTACATGGAGAACCACTGGAGACGTAAGACTGCGATACCACAGAAGCCATTTTGGACTGTGAGTTGTTTTAAACAAAAAAAAAAAAAAACAAAAACCAAAACCCAAAAAACAAAACCCACAAGTTTTCAGTAGTAGCAGTGAATGATAGTACAATGATTAGAGTGCGTTTTCCCTCAGTTTAACTGGGCAATCGTCTCATTTCTAAGCCACCAATTGTGATTCTTTCACCAAATAAACGTAGAATTTCTGAAGAAAGGAAGCGGTGCATCTGAGTTGTCCTGGGTGAACATGTTAATTCTGCAATTCTGTGAGGACAGAAGCAATTAGAAACCACATAATCTGTTATGGGAGCCTCTGACTTTCAGTCAATGAGTTTAGTGCTAAGGTGTCAGACACTTCCACATTCTCTGTAATGCTTTTTCTTTTAATTTTCCATTAGAATAAATTGGTATACTTTTTAAAGAATGCTCTGTGGTCATTCCTCCAGTGTACTGAGATTACATTCCTGTTGTGAGCTGCATTTTTGGGTTATGCCTCTTCAAACAGCTAAATTGACCTTTAGAGAGAGCCTTCTCTTGAGTTTTGAATAGGATGGTTTTACAGTAACTTAGGTTCTCTGATTTGGGTTCTTTTTACCCTCTTGAATCTTCATTGTTGATGTGTAATTTTAGCCAGTTTGGTGCTGATTTTATGAAACAGAGCATTTTCTCAAAAGTATGTTGTGATGAAGTCAGTTGAGTCACGTTCGGCTTAATTTTGTTTTGGGGCCAAGGTGGAGGTGTGGCTGTGTTTGTCTTAGCTTCCTGTGAAGAATCTTTGTTAAACGCAGTCTGTTCTTAGAGAGGCTGAACATTATTTGTGAAAACCCAGCGTTCACGAGTGTAACTGAAGTCAGTGGGAGTGCAAGTACAAAAATCCCTTTCAAGGTTCGGTCATAAATAAGAAATATGCGCAATAACTTCAGAGAATTGAAGCATTTTGTAGTTGGTTGCCTTGTGTTACAGCTCTTAATTCTTCCGTACAGTGGTGTTTGTAGCATGCTTTCAACAGAATGAGCTTTACAGACGTGACACTATGTGGATGTCAAATTATAGCATGTGAGCACAATATTGTGACTAAATCATCCGGTGGAGCAGTCTCTTTGCTATGTGTGAGGAACAAAATTACACTGTGTCAGTTGGTTAGCTGTGAAGTAGTTGAGAAACATTGGAAGAAAATGAAAAAATTCTGGCTGGCAGTGGCAGAAATGGTAGTACTATATTAACATTGCCTTGAGGTAAGAAAGGCATTTTAGTCATGAAGTGCATTAGGTGCTGTATGACTTTGTAACTTGAATTAATTTAACTAATTGTATCGACGTAACTGAAAGAGGCAACGCTCTGATTAAAACCGTCCTCTGCTGTTAATGGTTTTGAGCCTATACGGTGGAAAAACACTTTTGTCCAGCAAACAGGAAACTGGAAAAGAAAAATCTGCCCTAGGTCTGGGGGAGGCAGCAGCACCAGAAAACCCAGCTGGGGCCCGGCCTGCGGAGGGGCCGCAGCGAAGAGCTGCGGTGCAAATGGAAGTGCCTGCTTGACCTTTTGACTTCCGCTAAGATGCGTGGAGCAAAACCAGCCATGAAGCAGGAAGGAAGTAGCACAACCACAGCGGAGGGGGCACAGAGGAGGGAGGACGAAGGAAGATGCCTGTTCAGCCTGCAGAGCCGCCGGCGGGCCTGCCCTGGCCTTGGGGAGCCAGCTGATTAATAAGCACTGGGTAATTGAAGAAACAGTCCTTGCTTCATGCTGGTTTTTGTTCCCCAAAATGGTTGCTTGAGTCCTGCATCTTTAGAGCCCTGTCAGTGTCAAGGTAGTGCAATTTTACAGGCTAGTGTAACTGCAGCTAAACAGGCGCTGGTGATGTTTCTGGGTTGTTAAAGAAACGGTTCTCTGTTAACACTGTGTGTATGGAAGGAATAATGCCTCCATGCTAGAACTGGAGATGTTTCTCAGTAAAATATTTGGTTACTGTGTAGAGTGGAAAAATATTTGGCTTTCTAAGCTTTCACTTTTTCCATATGTGGTTGATTCACTATCTAACAATAATAAGATGAATACTGTGCGTGTATGTGTGAAAGCACTCCTACCTAAACTGTAGCTGTTGCTCTGTCTCTGGACCTAACTGCTGAACAGAAACACGCTGTAGTCTTTCATTTGAAGTTGGTACAGGTGTTGCCTTCAGCTCAGTTGCAAACAGTAAGGAGTGCCAACTGATGTGGCTTGCGGTCCCTGGGTAATGTTTTCAAAAGTGCTTATGTGACAGGTGTTTAAATTCTACTGACTGTCAGTGGGACTTAGGTGCCTAAGTCAGTGATTCCCAAACTGTGGTTGGCATACCTCTGGTGCAACTCTTGGTAACAGTATTTGTGTTGTGCTACAAGTTTGAAAGAGGGCCATCCTAGTCTATAAGAAACATGGAAGATTGCTGGAGGTCTGTGGCCAAAAATGTTTGGGAATCTCCGGTCTAAGTCACTTAAGTGTTCTTTGAAAATACTACCCTTTTGCTGGGAGAACTCTTGCTTCTGTTTAGTTGAAGCAATGGAGATGAGGACAGTTGCTGATGTTACTAAAAATAAAATACAATCATAATCACTACACTTTGATATGTCAATAAAAAATGTTCACTGTAATTGCAAGCATTTATTTGGTCTGTATTAATTTACAAATGTGTAACTTGGCTTGTTCAAATAAAGGAGTGCACTCCTGAAAGAAAATGTTTGTCCTTTTAGCACAGGATTGGTAATTAGTTGCTGTATGTAAAAGCTAGTTGCTAGCATAAAATGTTCTACAGTTTGCTGCTCTTTATGTTCACTTCCTGTGTTTCCTGTTATTTACCTAAGATACAGCTGAATGTTTGTAAAAAAAAATTATGATAACGCTAAGAATTGAAAATGTTCAGGTATTAGAAACTTTTCTGGAAACAGAGTCCCTCAATATGTGCTTGTGTGTGTAAAATCATTTGTTTATCCATCCTTAACCCTGCAGAAGTTTTTACTTCTCTCGCTGAAATGGCGTGCTCAGCTGAGTGCAGGCGCTTCCTGAAACTCAGCTAAGGGAGAAGGCTCTTAGGCAGAAGTTGTAAGCAACTGGGCACAGGAATATACCTTGTCTTCTTGCAGTATTAACTGTTGCTTTGTTTAAACCGTGCACTTGTTCACTTAGCTTCTTGTTTGAGGATCAGAAATGCATGAGTGTGCTTGCCTGGTCATACCCAAATTTTCACACTGTGCTGGGCAGCAATAGGAGAGTACATGCCTGAAATGGCTTTCCTTCCGTCTACCAAATATTGCATATGTTGGTTTCAAGCACGCTTAGAATTTTTTCACAAATAGGACATGATTTTTCAAGTGTTAAGAGTGCTAGCAAGTCAGTGCTAGCTTGTGCTGTATACCTAAACAGCTTTAGGATTGCTAGCTTTATGGAAGTCACTTGGCAGTAATGCATTGCTGTGAGATGCCACTTTACCTGCTGAGATTGCACACAAATATTACATGCTAACCCTTCAAGGAAATTATTCAGAATTTAATTCTTACCAATTACTTCCACATTAGTGTAACAAAATAATTAGCAGTTTTTGCTCAAGCCTCCATTTTTATAAACTTAGTAAAAACAAATACCATCTTTTTTTTTGCTTGAGTTGCAGATGGATTAAATGATTCATAATAGCATTTTGCAGATGAAGTAAATGTGTTTGCTTCCCCCCCCCCCCTTGCACTGCCATAAACTGTCATCTTTTCTGTCATTTTATGGAAATGAAGACTTTCGGAAGACGGCTTGGGGAACAAGCTCTGCAGCTAGAACCTCTGACTTGCAATTTTTCTAGTGTTTGTCAGCCAAAGGCATTGCAGGGATATGGTGGGAACCTACCCTCTGGAGGGAGGAAGGGAGCTGGGGTGTGAGTTTACAGTTAAATCATCTCCTCTGTAGGATTAGCCAGTGGCTGTGCCTCAGAATCTGACCCTTCCCTTGGTGAATGCAAAGTTGCTTATCTGCTACTGGAAAGAGGAATACACAACTTTGAATTCCATAGCATTACACCAGGGTGGGGAAGTGCGCAAACAGATACTACTGATAAGGCAACAGCCGGTTTTGTACTGCTGCACCTTCTTTGTGTATCCGTATATCTAGGGCCTGAGCCACTGATCTTCGTAAATGTGGTTGTGATCACATAGGAAGACATTACTTTGCTGTTCTGATACAGCTTAGTTTTTCCTACACACAGAATCCTGTATAGGTTGTTTTTTTTTTTTAAGATGTGCTGAATAAACCTTCCTAAAAGCAGAAGGCAAGGAATTACAGTAGCACTCCAAAGGTATAACAAAACTGCAAAAGCAAGATGACTGGACGTTGTGATACACTAGTAAGGCAAGGGGACTTTCTGACAGCCCCTCTGTGGAGGCTAGTTAACTGACAAGGAGTGGTGAACAGCAAAGCTTTTCAGTAGGTGTTTATAGAATCAAACAGCCAAATTTTATAGCTGCTTTAAACAACACACGGTTTGAATGTGTAACGCATCCAGTAGAGAGCTGCTGAACGGGGCAGCCTACAGAAGAGCATCTGGGTGGTTTTACTTACGTTAATCTTGAGCACCTGTTGTTATCAGATGTATGAAATGACAAAAACCAGAATCCCTTGCTGTATAGCTGGCACCTTCTATAAACACTTTGAGCAGCTTTCATTGCTGAGACACAAATTAAAATGTAGTTGACTAAATAAGGGTAAGAGAGGACAACTACTGTCAGGTACTGTGGTATCTGGAAAATGTCCAAGATGAAGTAAATCGGAACCAATCCAACCAGAATACTAAAAATTGGTGAAAGGCTGAAACCTGGGGGGAGCTTAGTTTTCTGCCAAACACGGCTGCCTTCAGCGAGATGGCACACTACAATAGTAGCACGCTTAGTGAGAGAGCTTGGAAAACAAGGCATTAAGGAAATGCTATGTGACTGGGGATGCTTCTAGCCCCTTTCTAAATGGTTCAGTATTTTGCAGTCTGCAAAATAACTTGTTGCTCAGTGTCATGACTGAGTCTGTGCAATGCCTTGATGGTTGATGCAGTCTTCTGAGCAGCTCCGGTCTGTTGGGACATAGAAGTTGTCCTTTCCCATGTGATACTAGTTCCTCCTTTTACCTTCAGGCATGTGACATGGGGGTGAAAAAAAGCCTCTGACCTAGAAATATCTCTGTCTCTCTTCAGGAACTCCATTTTCCTAGCATCTGGAGAATGTAATGGAGTGGAGGAGAAGAGAGTCATCCTTTATTTGGATAAAGGAATGAGAAAAAGAGGTGCCACTACTGAACAGATTTTTTTTCCATCTACAAGTAGAAGACAACCTCTCTAATGTGTCATAGTGCTATTGTTTGACTCCTAAGTAGGAAGACTGTTATTTTGGTATTCCTGTAGTGCTACAGGCACTGATGCTTTGAGGTACCCAAGCTAGCTCTATTTCTGCATAGCACAGTTACAACATAGAGCTTACCTCCTTGACATAGTGGCTAAGACTGCAAGCTGGGAAGAAGCAGTCCTGGGCTGCAGTTTGTATTGCTGGGATTTGATGCCAATCCAATGCAAGTTTCTTGTGAAGCATGTAACCCAAAATGCTCGCAATGCTGCTGTGTCCTCTCTGCTAGGCAGTAGTCCTCCTGTCTTCTATTTCTAGAAATCTTTTGCACATTGACTAAATCCAAAGCACAGAATATCTCTTCTCTTCTTCTCCAACTTTCTCTCTCCAGTTTAGATAAAGGGCATACCCTGGTGGACTAGAGCACTCCTGATACTTGTGTGTCATCAGGCAGAGAAGGGACTTGTGGTACCAATTTGTAATTCAAATTGGATAATTACTCAACACAACATAGTTGAACGCCCTAACTGTCGAGCTTTTGTATGTAAGTTATTACCATTTTAGAAGAAAACTGCAAGTGTTTTGACCTTCCCTTGCGAGCTGGGCCTGTTATTATTGGTTAGATGTTCTCTGAGCAAATCTACTGTGTTGGGACCCTCTGGAGACTTGGAAAGACATTCAGCTTACACGATCCAAGACAGTAGTTTTATGTGATCTCATAAGGAATTGTCAGACCCAAGAGAAAAGGCGTCTGATGAGGTTTTGGCCCCAATTATGCTGTTATTTAATAGGTAACGCATGAATATTGGTTTTGGACATTTTCTGTGAATGCATTTCCTTGGGGGGGTTGCCTTGGAAATAACCTGCCCGCCTCAAAGAGGTTATGCAAAGGTAGTCATTGTGGAAAATGTCTTGACAAACACAGACCTTGCTGATAAGTACCGTGTGATGGATGTGTTCTGAATGCTGGGTAAATACTTGAAAGGTGGTCCCAAATAAGAGGAGTTTTCTAGGCTGGGATACTTCTTGAATTGCAATAGGTACTATTTCTGTTTTGTTCAGAGTGCTAAACCAGGTCTGTCTTTTCTAAAAGAAACGTTTGTTTTTGTGGTCCTTTGTAGACGTAACCTGACAAAGTTATCCCTGATATTCAGCCATATGCTGGCAGAACTCAAAGGTATTTTCCCAAGTGGCCTTTTCCAGGGAGACACGTTCCGGATCACCAAGGCAGATGCTGCAGAATTTTGGAGAAAGGCTTTTGGCGAAAAGTAAGTTTCTAACTGTGTTTAAAAATAGAGATGTGGGAACAAATTGCACACAGCACTGTGTATTTTTAAAAATTCTGTTTTGCGGTTCAGAAAGGTCTTTGTCAGGTTAAAATGAGCGATGGGAGAGAGCTACTAGTCATTTGGTCCACTCTCTGGGGTGAGATACAGGATTGTTCCTACATTATATTTCCCAGTTCTTTGTCCTGTCTTGTTTTAAATGTGTCAAGTGATGGGTCTTTCCCCACTTTCCCTAGGAGACTCTTGTACTGTCACAGTTTCCCTCGATTATTCAGCTTAAATTTTCCTCTCCTTAATTTAATTCCTTAACTTGTAAGTAAGGTCCACGAAATATGCAAAATAATCTGCTTTCTTCTTCCAAAGGTTACTATGCCCCCAATATTAGTTGTCCTTTAGCTAAGCCATTATATTAAATTCTTTTCATCTTCCCTCCAATTAGTCTTTCCAATCACTTAGTCACCTTTCTTCTGGCTTCTCTGAACTTTTGTCAGTTTGCATAATGGCTTTGTTAAGATAGAATGAAGGAGAAAGTGAAGTGCAATGTATATTTGCGTGGAAACTGTTGAAATGTCAGTTTTAATTTTTGTATCTAATAAAACACTAACTAAATGAACTGTAGAGGTGTCCACAGCAATGTGTGAGGATTAAAGTTAATGGAATTGGGTACTGCTTTCTAGCTAAGGTAACTAAGGTACTTCACATAAAGAGTTTAATTAGTAGCTGTCAGAACAAAAAGCAATAATATATTTACTCATGAATAACACAGTTGTCTGAAGCTAGACATGTTCCTTCTATGTTTCTATTCCACTTGATATTTTAAAAGAAGGAAAATATTCCTTTAAACAGGAGCCTCTGTTCTGGCTTCTGATTATCTTACTTCTCCAGTTAATCCCTCTTTAGAGAATTGTTTGCAGCTTTTTTATTTTTTTTAACTGTCTAGACCTCTGTTACTGTTAACTCCTTATCTACCAGCTGCAACATTATGATATTCTTATCAAGTGATGGTGTTGTATACAGCCCAGGGTACATACAAGCGTTGACATGATAGGACTGCACAGAAAGGCAAAGGAGAAAGCAGGGCTGGGCTTCAGATTCCAAAATTTTGCATGCAGAGAAATTTGTCTAAAGTTCATTTGGCTGCTAATTTCCTGCAGTACCAAGAAATGCTGTGCTTGCATAACATGAATAAATCTCTTGTGGCTAATTTTGATTTTGCTCTCTTCCATTATCATGAGGTGCGTACTCACAAAAAAAATGTGTAAGGTGTGTACGTGGTGGTGGTCTTCAGACATATCACACTTACAGATGGCTTGGTTTTCCCCAGGACTATCGTTCCTTGGAAAAGCTTCCGTCAGGCCTTGCATGAAGTGCATCCAATCAGTTCAGGGCTGGAAGCCATGGCCCTGAAGTCAACGATTGACTTGACATGCAATGACTACATTTCAGTATTTGAATTTGATATCTTCACACGTCTTTTTCAGGTAAGAATTGAGGAACGTGAATCACTTGAAATGTGTCTCACTGCTTTAGGTTAGACTCTTTTCCCAGGACAAACTATATTTTACACACTAAAATGACATTATTCATGCTGTAAGGGATTTGGTCATCTTGCCCTTCATCCCCTAAACAGCTCTAGTAATACTCAGGACCCTACATTGCAGTAAAAGTGTGTGATACTTGCGGTTGTAGAAGAAAAAATTGTGTAAATACATACTGCAACTGTAAGGCACATTCAGTATCCTCCCATGAATCAGTTTTTCCCTTTCAAAGATCACTTTTAAACTGAAGTTCTGACACAACTTCTGTAAACCGGGAAATACGAAGCTTAGTTTATTAGTCTGTCTTTTCTTATCCTTTTCTTTCTTGTCAGACTTATTGGGGGGCGGGGGGGGCGTTGTTCAGGATGGAGCACAAGCATGGAAATTTGGGCTTCCTAGCTTTTGAACTGACACAGCCAGGATGTTGTGGACATGTCTGTGTTCTGTGCACGAGAGATATCTATATTACTGAAGTGATATTAGTAGTAGGTAAAATTCTAACCCACAGTCTTTAATAGTTCTAAACTCAAAAACACAGCTTCTGATGGTGCAATTGGGTATTTACAAGAGCAAACACTTACTTCTTTGGCTCTGACTTGCCTTTTCCCATGTGATAGTTGAGTTGTAATTAAGATATGTCTAGATGAAAAATTCCCATGTTCGGTGTTGCAATGTAGCTGATCTCATTCAGTAATTTTTCCAACTATAATACATAAAGAGCAAGTTAAGAGTTGCTGCAATTGCCAAGAGATGCAAAGTACTTAGGGAGAGCTAATATCTTCTTTTAGACAAGTTGAGAAATTTTGCAAAATTGGATGAGATTTAGACACCCAAGCCCTTCTCAGGATTGAGAGCTTTCAAACTGTTTTTATGACTTTTTGTGCATCATTTTAAGGAATATTTAACCTGTATGTGCTGGTTTATTTATTCAAATCTTAGACTAGCCAGTAATCGGTGCCACACCCAAGTGAGATTAGGTGGTTAAGGAATAGTCACAAGCATCTTACACACAGTGAAATTGAGACAGAGAGGGGAGGTCACTTTCCTGAGGCCGCATAGGAAGTCGGTGTTAGAGATCAGACTAGTCACGGTTTCTGGTCCTGTGCATAATCTTATTAAACTCCTGTCTTTATCCCTGTCTCAGGAATGAGTCATTGTCTCTGCAGAAGCAGCACAAATTGGTAGCTATTCTTGAGCTGTCTTTTTGTGACCTCAGTGACTTCTCCCTTGGCATTTATTAAAGGAGTTTTGATTAAGGTCTGTCTTAGGTGATGTTTTTATCACCGACAAGGGAGAAACTCAAGTGCTAAGGCTGCTGCATGAGAACTTAGGTTTTAGTTCCTCTACTGGATTTATGGTGGGATAAGAAACCTGCTTCTTTAACTGAAGAACTGATCCCTTTGATTAAGGAATATTATATGTGTTGATACCTTTTAGAAGTGCATGGTTAATATAATTCTTTGTTGTTTCTATAGCCGTGGTCCTCTTTGCTCAGGAACTGGAATAGCCTAGCGGTGACTCATCCTGGTTATATGGCATTCCTAACGTATGATGAGGTGAAAGCCCGGCTTCAGAAATTCATTCACAAACCTGGCAGGTTAGTGCTTGGCAGCAGTGGCTTTTTTGATCATTCTTGATAACGTCGCTGATTACTACACTGTCTGAGGAGAGTGGTTTTATTTTGTTTTTGTCCTCCTTCCTCAGAAATTTAAACCGTGAAAAACCCTAGCTTGCCCTGTACTTGGAGATTATCCTCTGTGAGGTGACTTACCTCCAGCCCACCCCCACAATTGCCACAACAGCTCCCTTGGGCACGAGCAGAACGCAGACACAGACACTGCCAGAGTGAGCCTAAACGGTGGCTGTTTAGGACCATGGATAAGGGAATGTATCTATAGGACCCGTAACTTTCTGGTTTATATGCATAAAGCCAGGAGAGCTGACCAGATTGCAGCCTCCAGAAGCAGTGCGTACATTTGAAGCCAACTTCAGACAGACAAGGGAGCTGACCAATGTTTGCGCTGTCGGAAAGCAGCATGGTAGGCAGAGTAGACTGCAAGGTAATGCTGCAGGCTGGGTGGACTTCAGAGGCTGTGGGGGCAACACATGCTTCTGGGGGGGACTGTGGACCTGAGCAGTTTTGGGCTACCCTACCTGGGTAGAACTTGGCCCAATGCAACAGGGCTAACAGATTTCTTTTTACGCAGGAAGGGCCAAGTGTTCATTTCTGGAGGTTGTTACTATACTGTTAGTTCTGTGCTGGTTTTAAAAATGGAAGCCTTGTGTAGTCTGTTTGTTGGTTTTGTTGTTTGTTGGGTTTTTTTGAAGTTAATTTGAAACAAATGATTTTAAGGATGCTAACTTTTCTTGCTCTGGATTCTGGGTTTAATTTCACCTGGAGGCCAGTGCTTGGATGCTTTTCTCGCTTTGTATCAGATTGCAAGTTCTCCTTTCATCTGCCTGGGGGTAAATTGAGGAAAGCTGGTATAAATCATCAAGTTATTCCTACTAGTTTTTATTTGCTGTCTTGAGATAGCCAGACAAAGTCTGCCTACTTGACATTTAATCTTTCCTGTCTGTTCCAGTCCAAACTGAAGTTTCTTTTCCTTTGTGCTTTTTTAGTTATATTTTCCGATTGAGTTGTACACGACTCGGTCAGTGGGCCATTGGCTATGTCACTGCAGATGGGAACATTCTTCAGACAATCCCCCACAACAAACCTCTTTTTCAAGCACTGATTGATGGCTTCAGGGAAGGCTTGTAAGTAAATTTATCAAAATAAAGTTTTTTGCCCTTTTGCCCTTTTTCACTGTGAGTTTGTTTTATAAATCTTAATCCTGTGGTGAGGTCTTAAAGTCAGTTGAATGGTAAAACGTACCCTCTGGGTTCATCACACATTATCTACTTCACAGGAGAGGCAGCACGTTGCAGAGGTCAAGCAATCACTGTTGACATCACTGAGCCCTTTTTGGGCATCTCTCAGCTCTTCCTTTTTATTTAGACCTTGATTCAGCAAAACAGTTCTATCATGTGAACAGTCCCATTGATGTCAGTGGAATAATTCATATACGTAACTGTTTTGGCACTTGAGAATACTCAGACAGCTATCCTTTGCACTGGAGAGCTGTACTGTCCTTTGCAATAGAAGACGATAAGTGTGCGTCAGCGTTTCCCTTGTCATAGATTCTTTTCCAGTCGAGTCCTTAATTTGAGCCACTGCAACTGATATTATGGCGTTAGTTTTCTTACTCTGGATATTACAGTTTCACTATAGGATAATTTAAGAAGAGGAGTCTGGGACCGTAACATCCTGTTTAAAATAAAAATTGCTGCCAGGAAGAAAAACAAGCTTATTATTATTTTTAAGAATGACATGTTTGATTTTTGTCCGATAGTAAAATTCTTCCAAAACTTCTTTTGAATTCAGAATACCTTGAATTCCCACCCCTCGCCTCTCACCCTCATTCTTTCTTTCCTCCACCATCCCCAAAAGAAACCTTATATGTGTGTTCCTATGGGTATGTGTGTGTGTATGTATGCGTGTGTGTATATGCACATATAGAGAGAGATATCTTTTGTTTCCCCAACTGCTTACAGTTATTTATTTCCCGATGGCCGGAATCAGAATCCTGACTTGACTGGCTTGTGTGAGCCCACACCTCAGGACCACATTAAAGTTACACAGGTGAGCAAAGTAGTCTATCCCATCAAACCTGCTTGCTTTCTTTCTAATTTCCAGCCTCCTTAGCTGTTTATACAATTCTGTCATACTTGGTATCCCCAAGGCTTGTTTTTAAGGCTGATGTATTGTATTTTACAGGAGTTGCAGAAATCTTTGAATGGTAGGAATGAGCAGAGGAGATTGCAAAGGTTAGGTAAAGCTTTATGCAGGGCTGACAGATTTTAAGATTTTTTTTTTAGAACGTTCTGCCAAATATTCATTCTTTTGTGCCATCCAGCATGTCTTGAACCCTGCTTTCCTAGGCTGTTCTAGGGACACCGAAATGAAAACCTGGGATAACTTGAAGTCCACTTTTTTCGGAGCTTTGACAGATGTATCTAGCACATAAAATTATAGTGAAATTTTTGCAGATTTCTGTTCTCCTTTGTGTTCTTGTGTTTAGAATTTATTTATTCCTGCAAATCTTGTGTTGGGTTTCTTGTAGCTATGACTAACCATGCTTGTTATTTTACAGTATCAACCATGTCTGTCTGTCTTTTCCCAAGGAACAATATGAATTGTATTGCGAGATGGGCTCCACGTTTCAGCTGTGTAAAATATGTGCTGAAAATGACAAGGATGTGAAGATTGAACCATGCGGCCATCTGATGTGCACGTCCTGTCTCACTGCATGGCAGGTGAGGCATTGCCTCTCGTTAATCTCTCTGAGTGAAGCTAGTTGCTTTTTTACAGAAGCGGTATATGCTCTTCTCAAAACTGTTCAGTTTCCTTCAGGTATGGAGATAAGATAGCATAACTGAGGACGTAAGCTCATAGTTCAGTAATATCAGTGCATCAGTGCCAGCTTCACCAGCACAGGAAGAAGCTGGTTACATGCCTGATCTCTTAATCTAGGAATAGACCAGAAACGTGAGGACTTGCTAAAAAGCTGGTTTTCTACTTGAGAGAAAATACTCCATATTTGTAGCACAGTTTGCCTTTCTGTCTTCCTCTCAGTTGAAAGCTACCTGCCAAAAAGCAGGTTTAAACCTCTTTGTATATTAACTATGTGTTTAATTTCTGCATCATAGTGGCTGTTGTAACAGATCTCTTCTCTTCCCTGAAGGAATCAGAAGGCCAGGGTTGTCCTTTTTGCCGCTGTGAAATCAAAGGCACAGAGCCAATTGTAGTAGACCCATTTGACCCCAGAGGAGGAGGAGGATTATCACGGCAAGGGGCAGAAGGAACTCCCTCACCCAGTTACGACGATGATGATGATGACAGAGCTGATGATTCCCTCTTCATGATGAAAGAACTCGCTGGTACCAAAGTAAGGTCACCAGAGCATGTGCTAGTAGATGTGGCAGTATGTACAAAGACTGCATGTTCTCCATAGTTTTCTGTGGTCTTAGCGATTGTGCGTGTGACGGTTGTCAGACCTTATAACAGGAAAGATTTTACTCAGTATGGAAAACAGGGATTTAGGTTTGGTTTTGTCAGTTCAGTTCACACTGTCAGTTCTATTAAGCAATGGTGATCACACTTTGAAATCTTTGATCTTTTGTGTGTTGTCTTGAAAGACTCTAGAAGGGTGAAAAGGCTGGCTTGACCTATTGGAATGTAAGATCTAGGTTTATAACACTTCTCTGCATGCTTAGCAATGCTGCTTTTGATTTATTAGCCATAGTTCACCCATATCAGCAAAAATCCATCCATTTTCCCCAGGGATGAATACAGCCAACCAGATATAGTCTTCGCAAGGTCCTGATGACTAACTGGGTAGAGGGCAAGCTATTTTGCTGAGGAAGTCAATTTGACTGTCATCTTTTTATATGGTGTCTGATAAATTTGTATAATAAAGGTGTGATAACTCGCTGCCATTAGTGCTACTTCCTTCCAGGAGATGTGTACAAGATAGGCATTCTTTGTGGATCCCTGCATGTTTTTTCCTAAAAGCGCATTGCTGCTCTTGCACATCTGCACTTAGCATTGTTTTACTGCGTAGGGAAGTGGCTTTGAATTTGGCTAATTTTTAATAGTTCAATTCGCTAAAATAAGCTGCCTTTCCTGGTCAGAAAAAACCCTCTACACTGGTTTACCTCTGGTCATATATCTCTTTAGCTTCCACCCTGTGATATAGTGTACTAAACAGTAAACGGTATTCCTGGAGGTAGTTTTTGTATACATAGCTTGGGGAAGCAAAGCAGTTTCCTCAGTGTGACATCCTGTCATGGTTTGCAGTAGGCTAGTACTTCGTATTTGTTGGCATTAGTGAGTTCAAACCTGTGTAAAGCTTTTCAAAGTTAGAAAGCACTAGCCTTGTTTGTAAAAAGGCATCTATGAAAAAGAGAAGAACGGGCGCTGTTCTCATTTGTTAGGTGGAAAAACAGCTTTCCAGGGACAAAAATGGAGGTTTTGGTGCACACTAGTGATTGCTGCAACAGCCATGACACTGTAGTCAAAGTAGTTTGCACAGTGGCGCCTGCAGTGATAAGCAGGATTTGCAGCAGATCATGCCCTCTTGTGTCAAAAAGAAAAGAAGCTTGCTTCTGCTCAGGGCCCAGTAAGGCAGGTTTGTTACTCCAGCCAAACAGCTTGTCTTTTATTGTGCCATTGCTGAGTGTGCATTTTTAGTTGTGTGCCCCAGCTAAGCCCACTGGTGGTCTTCAAGGCTTGCTGCAAGTCAAATGCTGTTGTGCTGTGAAATTGCCTTCATTTACTGCTGTGTGATTGTTACTAATACAGTAATTTGTTTCCAATAGCGATACTGAAGCCAGTACAAGTCACAGAGCTTGAAAGCCTCTCTAGAGAAAAGGAGTTCTGCTGGATTTTGTCATTTGTTGATTTTCCCCACTCTTTTCTTTTTCAGGTCGAGCGTCCTCCTTCTCCGTTCTCAGTAGCTCCACAGGCCACCCTTCCTCCTGTGCCACCGCGACTGGATCTTTTGCAGCAGCGAGTGTCCAATCCACCTGGGGCTTCCAGTCCTGGGACCACTTCAAAGGTCAAACACGCTGTTTGCCCTTTCAGCTATGATTTTGGTGGGGCAGGCAGGAAGAAGAGTATTCTGGTGAACGCTACATGTTCTCTGTGACATCCCTAAGTACTTTCACACAAGACTTTTTCTTCTTCCTTTTCTGTAGTCCTGTTAGGCTGCTTTCCTTCCATTCCCCACGAGAGCCTAGTCTGTCCTGAAAGCAAATGCTTCCTTCTGGAATCCATGGTAGGAGAGTCCCTTTTTGCTGTTTAAAGGGCCTGTCTTTTCTTCACATTCATCCATGCAACTGCTAGAAAGAAGCTGGTCCTAAGCTGAAGTACTTGCTCACTTAAGGTGATTGGTGTCCTCCTGTTGAACTACCAAGTTATTGTTATTACCAATATCTTCACTGGTTTTCAGCCTCAGCCACTGCTGCCTGTGCCCTTTGGACCCGCATTTATGGGCTTGTGTTTTGTTCTAGCTAGCAGGCTAGATGTGGGAAGGTGTCATATTCCTGTCCAAACTTCTCTTTTCTTCACAAATTTTTCCATAGAAAAATAAGGAAGGAATGAAATGTGTGTGACTGGGAGAGAGTAACTGGTTTTCTGAATGACTAGCAGAAGGCAGTAGAGTGATCTTAGTGGCATTTGGTCATTGGCTGTTGAGATATGGCAGCGGTTCTTCAGCTGGTTTGGATGAATTAATAAAATTATGCTTGAAAGTTCAGGCAGAAGAAAATACCCAATTCTATGAATATTCATTGCTGACTGATGAATGTTAACTTGTATAAATAACCCACAATTGAATCTTTTTTTTAAATGATGGGTATCCTTTGTTTGGAATCCAATCTAATGCTGCTGTAAGCTTTTTTTCTTCCTTCAAGAAAAATAATCTGGGGTGTTTAGTGCCTAGCTGTAGCTGCACGTAGTTACTGTGTTAGCTCTTCAAGCCTGTAGAGAAGGTGTCTGGAGGGTTAACTTGTGGAGATGTGGAGAGTTATCTCCACATCCTTTGAGATAATTTCTTGTAAAAATAGATAAAACAAAAACCAAAACTCACCCTGCTGCCACCCACCTCCCTCCTTTTTATGTTTTGTGATAGACTACCTTTGTTAAGCAATATTTTACATTCTTCTGCCTTCCAGGCTGCACCTGGTACCCTTCACAAGGATAAACCTTTGCCGATCCCACCCACGCTCAGAGATCTTCCGCCGCCACCGCCTCCGGACAGGCCACATTCCATTGGGACTGAAGGTCGACCTCAGAGACGGCCCCTGCCCTGCACGCCAGGAGACTGTCCTTCGAGAGACAAACCACCCCCTGTGCCCTCCAACCGTCAGGCAGATCTGTGGCCATCCAGGCCAATTCCAAAAGCCCCATCTGTAGCTCTCAGCCCTGGTGACCCTTGGGCTGGGAGAGAACTGTCAAACAGACACTCGCTTCCCTTTTCCTTGCCCTCTCAGATGGACTCCAGGGCTGACAGCCATCGGCTTGGGAGCACGCTCAGCCTGGACAACCCAGTGGTAAGTAGGCCTATTGGAGGTGAAGGTAATTTGTGAGGAGTTAAGTCTTCCAAGGTGCCCTCTTCTTATAGTTTATATCTGAATAGGGCGATCTTGTGCCAAGGGAGAGATGGAAAGGAACTGGTGAATGCTGGGCAAGGGAGAATAATGGGAGGACTTCTTAGGGACGTGCTTTCGTGTCTCTTGGGAGCAAGGCTGACATCCCAGTTTGAGCAGTTATGAGCCACAATTTCATGATCACTGTTCACCTTTCAATTTTGTAAAACTGAGAATGTTTTGTATTGGGAGCTGGTATGCCGAAAAAGTGTAGTTTTCTCAGTTTTCCATCCTGTAAAGCCTGCACACAGTAGCTATGATTAGTTTAACACAGTAAAATCTGAGTTTAATTTGGATCTGTTACTATTGCCAATGTCATGATGTGTAACTTAGTAGTCCAACATAATTGTTCTCTAAAAGAAATCCCAGGCAGTTTTGCTTTCTTTGATTCCATTCCCCTAATTTTTCCTTTTAAAACCTCCAGCTTTCTAAAAATGAAAGCAAGTACATTTTTAGCCAGATTGGCTAAGAAAATGACACTTGCACGGTTGTCATTCTGTCTCCTGTGTGCTTGTCTGCATCCTTTTCCTCTTCTCCCCCATTAACATTTTGGCCTTTTGGCCTATTTCGGCTGAATTTGCCAGAGCCATTAGAGTCTCAAAAGATACGAAGTTCCTGCAGTTTTTGTGTAAACAGGCAGTTGGCTACAGGAGAAAAACCCTGCTTGTGCCCTCACTGAGGGAAAACTGTGACAGACCTACTGGATTTCTAAGGTGTCAGTAAATGCTTTGGAATAATGAAGATGCTTCATTCCCCCAGAGGATGTGTTGAATGACTGGCTGATAGCTTTGCAACTACACTGGTATATGTGGTGTTTCTGATTCCTGATTTGAAATTTTTTCTTTCAGAGCTTGAACAGTGGTCCAACAACAACCCCAGAGTGTGAACACCCCAAAATTAAACCCTCCTCATCTGCCAATGCGATCTACTCCTTAGCTGCCAGGTCTGTTGTTTTCTAGCAAAAGTGCTGTTTATGGTAATCGTAGGGCTCTCTCCATGCTGGTGCCAGGGACAGAATTTGACACAACTGTGTCAGCCTTAGTTTCAGTCTCTGACAGATTCAAAATACACAATCTAGAGAAAGTAGATGAAATCAGCATCCCAAAGATCTGTGGGTAGTGGTGGTAGTTACCCTTGGCTGTGGCAATAGGAAACAGGCTACAGTTGCCATTAGCTCTTTTATGAATTCACTTCTGAGTTGGTCTTTATGTGAAGTAGGTGATGTATAATGTCTATGATATTGTCAACTTCCTTTTGCATAATGACCTTGTGCCGGTGTGACCTTGCAGCTGGGCTGCTGAGAATCCTGAAAGCCAGGTTATTTCTTTAGACAGAATCGCTATAAGATGACTGCTTGTTACATCCGCTGTGGATTTTAAAGGCCACTTCGATATTAATGAGATTTGACGTAAATGTTTTTCTGATGTTTTATCTTGTTTCTTCTGCCTCCAGACCACTGCCTGTACCAAAACTGCCTCCTGGGGAACAGTCTGAAAGCGATGAAGACACTGAATACATGTCACCATCCTCTCTGCCTGTGGTGCCTCCAGGTCCTGCTGTACAAAAACCAGAGATCAAAATGCCTTTGGAAGTGACTCAGAGTTTACGGTGAGATTCTGTTTGTATGTACTGTGCTTCCTCCTCACAGCTCTGGGAAAGCATATTTGTTTACTAGGGTGGAGATTTTGCTTGCTCCGTTTGCCGAATTCCCCCAGTGATGTTCACCAGATCTAGACTAACATAGCTAACTGTAAATGAAATGTGACTACGGCTCTTTTGCAGAATCCTTACAGAGTATTAAAGGAGTCAGATAACCACTCCCACCTCTTTCTACCGGTAATGTTTTGAGAGCAGCAGCAACTGAAATTCAAAATTCTATTAAAAGGTTGTGTTCTGGTGGTATCAATTAAACTCTTTTAAGCTGATATGCTGTATTGCAATAGACATTACTAGAGCATTTTCTGGAACAAATATTCTTTCACGGAACAGTGGTGATTTCACTTTGAAGCAGGGATCTGTGCAGAATCTCACTCGCAGAACTAGGTGGTGGTGGTTGACCACTGTCGCTTGTCTGAAGGGAAATATGTGTTCTCTCCCTCAGAGTTTTAGACTGCGACCAGCAGACGGATGGCTGTATGTATGAAGCAATGTACAACATTCAATCCCAAGCAGCATCCTCTGCTTTTGAGACTGTCAACACTTCTGGTGAGTCAGCGTGCTAAAAAAACAACTGAGAAACTGAGGTACGATGAATTGGTCCCAGTCCCAGTTGGAACAGCATTTTAGCCTAAATTAAATGTTACTTGCTTTCACTGTTAAAATAGCTAGGGTGTATGTGGAAACATCTGGGTCTGTGTACTGCAGACTGCATGTGGGGATGTTGTTGAGAAGCCTGGTTGGAACGCACTGTAAAAATACTCCACAGTTGTTAAAAGAACTGCTGTTTTGAAGATTTTTTTTCTTCTGGGCAGCAGTTGTCAGCCCACATCTATCATAAGTATTTTTAATCTAATACTACCTTCTGGAAAGAGCTTCCATTGAATGCGGGGTTTTGGCAGCAAAACTTCAGTTCTGTGTCCTGTCAATGTTTGTGGACTACAGGGGAACAGAGTCTGCCTTGAGAGACAGAGGCTCTGTTCAGTTCCAGAGCTCAGAATGCACCTCTTATTCTAGATGAAGGGGATCTGGCAGCAGCCACTGCCAGCAATGGCCCTGAAGAGTCAGAAAATGAAGATGATGGTTATGATATCCCCAAACCACCACTACCGGTTGCTATTGCTCGTCGCACACTGTCTGATATCTCCAATGCCACGTCTGCCTTCAGCCGAATGTCTTTGGAAAATGACCCTGTAACAGGTTAGAGAACACCTGTACTCTTCATGTTGTAGTGGGTACTGATGGCTTGCTATGCATGCTTGAAACTTCTGTCACTGACTCAAGGTTTTGTATGTAAGCTGTAAAATCAGCTTTACAAGGCAGAATTACACTGGTTCTTAGGTGTTCGGTTTGGTTTACAACTTGGAATGTACTGCCTTGGTCGTTTCATCACTGAGCTAGCAAATCACATTTAAATCACAGTTAGGAAAAGCTTTCCTCAGCTTAAAGGATATTCCTTAAGCCACTGTTTCCTCAGGCCATGGCATACCTTTTGTACCAGGGCATGAAACAGAACTTCAGAACATTACTGCTTATCACTGTTCCAAGCGAAAGGTGACATGTCTGGCCTTGCACAGCTTCTGTCTGGCTCAGTCTCGGCTGTGGTTGTTGCCAGCAGATGGCACAAGTGTACTGTTTGATGCTGTCAGTTCCTTTGAGCAGGGACTTAGTAGCTCAGCAAGGTCAGCTTTTTGTCCCTGAGGAGTAGAGGACATCTTGTCCTTCTGGCTGCAAGGCACATTCTCCGAGGGAAAAACCAAAGCCTCTTCTCTCCAAGAGCCTTTCTGAATAATGCTTGACTTATTCCCTACAACTGCCCAGCAGCTCTAAAGGAAGTTCTGAAACTCTTCCTGTTGGGGGGCTTTCAGCATGTCTGAACACTCTGGCGATTTGCCAGGTAAGAGGAGTGAGTTTCTTGTTCCTTTTGGAGGCAGGCGGGAGGCAGAGCCACCTGTACCCAGGACCACTTGCCCCAGTGAGTCTTCTGTTCACCTGCTTCATCACTTCCCCTTCCCCGAGCTTGCCCTTCTTCAGCGCAGAGAAGAGTTTACTAGTGCAGAGACGTTCATTAGCTTTTGCCACTCCTCCCTGCTCCCTGCCTCACCTTTTAAGTCTGTCGCTTTGTCTGTAGAACGTGGCTGACAGGGATAAGAAGGGGCAGAGGGAGCTCACATCCTGCTCCCAGATGAAGTACTGAGCTTAATCATTGACCCTTCTTTGTTTCTACAGCCCTGAAATAACAGTGGTGGTGTCCTGCTTTGTAGCGTTAGGAGATCTGCTAATGAAGAACGCTGTGGAAATGCTGATTGTTACTACTCTGGGAAGCATATGCAGTTTTCTGAAACACTGGGTATTGGCTATTGCTGAAGCCTGGTGTCAAGCAAGCCTGGCTAGTATGGGATACATTTTGGCAGATTTATGTTCTCATGCATTGTGCCCTACAGTTTGGTTTCTTAATCATTTACCAAAAAAAGCTGTGCTAGTAGTTGCCCTTTCAAATTGACCCATGGTCTCTGAAATTTGATCCAGTTCAAGCTGAAACAGCGATTTCAAAAGACAATTTGGAGAGAAGTGGGTAGTCCTTTTTCTCAAATGTACAAAAAGCTTTTTATGTGTAAGAAGCTTGTACTTTGAAGATTAGGGAGTTGAACTGCATTGTGGTTGGTGAGGAAGCTTCAATGAATTTGTTTCCTGAAGAACCTTCTCTATCTTAGTGCTTTTGGTACAAGTTTTTCAGAAAGGCTCTACAATGACTGCTTCTTTTCTGACCAGTGCTGCAGTGCCCACTCTCAAAAAGGGATTGTTTGGACATTCTTAGTCTTATGGACTTGTCTGTCGTACACCAGTTCTACTGCTAGAAAACTATCTTGAGTGCCTTGAGGAGTTTCTCCAGAAGACAAATAAAACTTTCTTTAAGGTGATGTCAAATATTCATGCAGGAAAGTTTCTTGTGATTTGCAAAGTAGGAAAAAATGCTTTCTGCAATGTTACAGGAGGTTAGAACTCAAAAATTATCAGATGTTGGATTAACACATTAAGCTATGTGTTGGAGCGTTTGGTGTCTGGTTTATTGGCTATTCTTTTTTCCCCCCGGGAGTAGCGCGTGATGTGGCTACTGGCAAGTAACACATCTGAATGACTATGAGGAAAGGCAGAACAGGCTGAGCTTTCTGCTCTGCCACAGCAGCCAGCCGTTAGGTAGGGGGGGCTTCAGC
>NW_008825262.1:1393333-1407769 GCF_000699105.1 Pygoscelis adeliae
GCCTGCTGATGGGCTGGCAGAGGAAGAGGAGCAGACCCTTCAGAGAACATAATTCAGTTGCTGGAGCAATTGTGATGAATGGGTTGTAACTAATAGATCTGGTTTTGTACATACACTCCCTCAGCACGCTGCAATGTGGGCAACAGTTCTGTGAGGATAGATCAGCATCTGGACAGTTAAACTGGGGGTTGCTGTCTCTAGAAAGAAATGGGATGTTTGGTGAAGTTGCATATTCTGTGTGTCATATTTTCCCAGCAGGTCTCTGTTTCTTATTCTAAGGCTGATATCTGAGCTCTGCTCACATGCACGCATATATCCCTTGTCAATTTATGTGGTCTTATCTTAATAAATGAGACTGATGTGGCCTCCTAATTAAAAAAAATCTCCGTAGCCATTTTTGCACACGAGAGGGGAAGCTGAGCTAATCTGTACCGTTGTGTGAGAGGACAGGCTGGTTGGAGAAAGTGGCGTAGCTTTCAGTGGCATGTTTTTGAAGTGCCATTTATCAGTCTAATGTCATTCCCGCTTTGTTCCAAGCAAGAATCACATGTCCTTTTTTGAAGTGATGTGTTTGTTTCTCCTTCCAGGTTTTTCAGATGGCTCTCAAGTTCCAGAAAGGCCGCCAAAGCCGCTACCACGGAGAATAAATTCTGAGCGGAAAGCAGGGAGCTGCCAAACAGGCGGAGCCAGCAGTGGGACCAGTGCGTCACTGCAACTCTCCAGTGAGATCGAGAATCTAATGAGCCAAGGCTACTCATATCAGGACATTCAGAAAGCACTGGTCATTGCACATAACAATATTGAAATGGCCAAGAATATTCTCCGGGAGTTTGTTTCCATTTCCTCCCCTGCGCATGTGGCCACATAGCACATTGCCTCCACACCTACAACTTCTGTGGACCAACTGCCTGGGCAGCCATAGCCCAGCTACGCACCAAAGGGGAAGGGGGTTCCTTTAGAGACTTCGTGCTGAGGTCAGTCCTGCCTCTTAAGAGAATCAGTTATCAGGTTTTTGTGGTTCCAGATTTCAAAGCAGTGGAATGAAATGGAGCAGAATGGTGTTTTATACAGTGTATGTCTTGGAGTCCTTTACCCCTACCTCTTGTTTAAGAGAACAGATTTATTTCCAGGGTGTTGGCAGAGAAAGGTATTGCAACAAGGGATCCCCGAGCTGATGCCCTGGAGGCTGGGGGGAGTGTTTTGTGCTGTGAATTCTAAGTGAATCCTCTGAGAAACAAAGTCTCGAGGTCGGTGTGGTGTGTCCTGTGGTTCATGGTACTAGGTTTGGATCTGTTCGCTGCTGTGTGTCTGGCTCAGGCTTTTTAGAGCAGCTGGGAGGTCACTTTCTGCTGGGAATAAATAAGAGACCTTGGAAGAATCTTTTGATTGCTTCCTGTTTGCCATGGCCTTTCCCTCTTGCCTGTAATAATAGCATTTATTGCTTGTGATTCAAGTCCTCCCTTTTTGCCTGGAGGTAGCATGACTAGCTTCTGTCAGGCATTTTGATCTTGACAGTGCTGGGAGTTGGATTTCTCTCATGAGTCCTCTTGCCAGCAGCACTAGATTCCAGGCAGCTAGATGTGCTGAAAGTTTTGCGTGTTTTTGAGGGGTGGGAGAGGGTAGCAAGAATTTGAGTGAGAGCAAAGAACTGGCTGCTGCTTTTCCTTTTATAGCCTTGAGCATTTTGTGCTTCAATGCTCAAAATTGATTGTGGCCCTGCTGGGCTTGAGCAGCCGTCACTGGACACTCCCATGTGCTCTTTCTCTAGGAATGTTGCACCTGGTAAATAAGATGTTTTATTTATCTTAATTGCATGGTTGCTGTTGCAGACTAGTGGCCTTCATGCACATTCCATCATCTCCTTCAGAGAGCTTTTGTGGGAGCCAGCTGTCTTTGTGCCAGGCTGTTTTGTGGAATTGGTAGATGCAGCTGATGTGTTTGTTGGTATCTTACCTGCTTTGCAGTAAAAGAAATGCAGCAGTTCCCTGCATGGCTATTGAAACAACATGGGGGCTCCTCTTTCCGTTTCCATTACTCTAAGGTATTGCCAGAGCTTGTGTTAAAACAGATCTGGGAAACGTCTGTATTTGTAAAACGATCACACAGCTTTAAAAGTCAGAACTCAGCTGTTACTTTGAAAAAAACTGACTTGCATACGCAGCTACTTAACTCTGTTCATATATGCTTGATGTGCGAGAAGTGTATGGGTCCTTTTGAGAGGATTTAAATGAAGTAGGGATGCACATATCAGAGCCTGACAGACGAACAAGTGCTCTGTGTACACTGAGAGGCTATTAGCCTTTTGAAGCATGTCTAGCATTATTTGCGTCTCTCTAAGGGCAGCAGTAGTCACTAGGCAAAGGGTTGCAACTTGAAATATTGTTGGAGTGATTATGGCAGTTGGATGCAGTTTCGCCTTTTAAAGAATCTAGTAGCTGGGCCCAGATCTCAGAGCAACAGCTTGCAATTTGCAGAGAGGACTTAACAAGTATTAGCAAAGGAAACTAAGCATAAAATGTGTTTTATGTAGAGTATAGGTTTCTCACTAGATCTACAGCTTTATAAATTGATGCAGTGGGTTCCAGGCAGTTTAAAAGCATGAACTGCCTCTCTTTACTCCCCTCCTTTCTGTAGTAAAGAAAATGTTCTCTGAAACCGTAAGGAGATCTCCTGCAACACTTACAGGCCATCACCGCCTTTGCTATTTTGAGGCCAGGGCTGAAACTCGCAAACACAGCACACTGATGAGATCTATGTCAGTGGGCATGGTGCTCTGCAGTGGTGCAGAGTGGCGCAGCCAAGAGCAGTGTCTGGCCTTGGTGAAGGTGCTGAGTTACGGAGAAGGAGATGTCAGCGCATATTGCACTCGGGGAAGAAGAGCTGTTCTTTTTCCCCTGCCCACACATGCAACAGTCAGCGGTATCGTGAACCAGTCCTGCTCCTTCTGTGTGAAGTGCTCTGCCAGTTATGCCTGGCAGGCTTGGTCAGTGTGTCTGTGGGAGCTTCTAGAGAAGCAAGCCTAGCACTTGTGCTGCTGAGGCAGGAACGTGGGGCAGCTCTGGTTGTTCTCTCAGTAGATCTGCATATTACACTTCTGAGCCTGAGCAACCGGTCCTAGCGTATGAGAGTTATTTCCTGGCTTTGTCCTGGAGAACCAGGTAAAAACCCTTTTGTGAGGGAGCACTACGGTTTTATTTCTCTCTTTTTCGTATTCTCTCCAGCGCTGCCACTAGCTCCGTGTTGAGTTTGGAGCCACTTTGTTTCTGACTTGCTGTGTAAACTCAGTGCAAGTGTATTCAAGTGTGGCGTGTGACTCTTGCCACTGCCAAGGCTGCGTAAGAGCCCAAATCCAGCCAGCTAGAAAGCCTTAACTCTTGTCTTGCACAGTGTGTGTGATCGGAGTAGTGATGCCCTGTCCCATACAAGCCCTTTATTACAGGCTTGTTGTAATGTTAAATTAAATCATGCCTAGCAGAGCTATCACAGGCCTGTCTCTGGGGTTTATGTACCGAGAGACGTTCCTATGGGTATTGTTCCAGGTATTAGAGATTAGAGAGAGCAATCTTTGTGGCATGTATCACTAATTTTTCTGCATGAGTCCTTTCTGTGCACTGTTTGTGTCTCAAACTGATTTAAGAAACTTAAGTCTTGGCTTTTCTTCCTTAGACACGTAAGCGTTTGCTAGTACCACTGAAGTGCAGCAGGGTGCTGACCATGTCTTATGGCTGTGCTCTGTGAAGTCAATCCAGGCACTGTACAGTGTGTTTTTCTTGTTGTTCTTTCAGAAAGGTAAGCCTAAGATTGATTTCTCTTTTTTTCCCTTCACCTCCTTGATCTTTATTCTGAAGAAGTTAACTATATGACGCTACTTTAAAAAGAAAAAAACCCAAATGTCTAGTGCCTTTCTTAAGAATGCTGCATCGCTAGGCTGGATCTGAGTATCCACCCCTCTGTGAAAACGAAGAGCCCGAACTAGGCAAGCTGTAAAGACGCCTTTGAGCGCGAGACTGCTTTGAAAGGGGTGAAAAGAAGGGGCAAGAAAGATGGGCAATTGTCACTTCAACTATGACACTGTGTTTTGTAGCGTTTCAACTGTGGAGGTTTCCCGCTTTATCTGTTACTAACAGTGACTTGTCTGGACTGGTGCTGTACTAAGCTTGGTGTGAAGACAGTAGAATTGTAGGACAGGATTGGTTTTGCTTGTAACAAAATACGAGTTCTGCTCCTGAAAAATGCTGGTTTTCCCCCTGCCTGTCAACCCGGACACAAAGCGAGCAGAAAACACTTTGTACAGTAAGAGTTGGGCACAAAATCTGTGGGACCAGTACGAGCCTCTGCACAGCGAGCAGCAGGTAGCTGTGGGAAGCGGGCAAGTATCATCTGTTCTGAACAGGGTTTCCGGCTGACTTAGTACGTTCAGTGCCACTGTAGCTGAATGGCAATCTGAAGCGAGACGTATCCTGCCAGGGGTGTGGTAAATCTTGTCTGCTGCACTGCCCTTGCGTGTCTGTCTCTGCAAGTGCTGCGGCTTGAGGCGTGGAGCGTCTCTGCTGGGAACCAGCGGACTTGCTTTCACCGTCAACAGCTTTTCTGCATGTCCTTCACTGAGCCCTTACCTTGGGGGAGCCAGACAGGCTCGGAATACAGCATGTTGCTTCCTGCACTAGACTGATTACATTACTGTAGCTAATCCTGAGGCAGGGTCATTACTGTAAATGTTTTTTTCGGTTGAGCAAGAAAAAATGCAACTCCCAGGGCACCTTCTTAAAGGTGCCACTTTAAAAATTAGTGGGGAATAAGGACACTTATTTTTAAAGTTCCTAATAGAAATCTTTTTTGAAATTCCCGGTGGGGGAGGAACAGTTGTTCTTTCTCTTGAATGACAAATACCAATTTGTATAGTATCAGTGTTAAAAATGTTGAGATTTTCACAAAATATTTTAAAAAAGTATAATAGTGTCATTAATATAAAAATATAATAGCAGTATTTAATCCTTTCAGATCTGTAAAGAATAAGGAAAAACAGAAGGTAAATATTCTTACAGAGAGTAGCTGAGCTTTAAGGTTCACTTGGTTTAAAGTCCTCATTTTGTTTGCAAATGCATTGTTAATGTTTAGAGGTTATACTAATGTTATTTATTAATTGTTTCCATTCTTGTATGCTGCCCACTAAGAGCTTCTTTGTTTGGGATTTCATTCACCTGTGTCAGTAAAAAGAAAACAAAACAAAGTTTTATTTTTAAATAAAATTTCCTTTGTTGTAGCATATCGTCTGTGTCGTGTTGGTTCTGTGAGTCCTGAAAAAGAATATCCTGCTCAAGCCTGCCTCAGTCATCTCGTTCAGGGTGCCCAAGTCTGGGACGATCAGTCTGTCTCCGGGATCTCTCGCAGGCTGCAGCTGACTTTGTACCTATTTTAACTATCGCCACAATTATCTGTTAAATTCTAACTCATATCACGGATACCACAAACAGAGGGCAGGAAAGATTTACAGAAAGTTTATACTAGTAAGTCTATTGGTAGAGTTAACGTATTGTAATAGAATCGATTAATGGGGTCTGTAATCCACGGGGCCCTATTTGAGTCTGGGAATGACATCAGCGGGTTTGTGACCCCCCGTGAACAGAGTCCGAGGGAGTCCGTAGGAATCTGGTAGGGTCTAACGGGTTTTGCAGTGTCTGTTGGGGTCTAGCAGACCCTAACGCGTCAGTCCCGCTCTGCTGGAGTCTGTTGGGCTCCATTTCCCTCCCGCAGACTCTGGTAGTACATTACTATAGACTCGAAAAGACTTCTGTAATTACTGCGTAGCGTTTCTGTGATTATATATATTACATAGTTAGAGAATATAATTATATATGACATATGAAGGATACGTAATAAATCCAGACTTACATATACATTGATAACATTACACACTTCAAATATTGTGGGGCCCAATGGGTGCTAATCTGGTAGACGCTGTTGGAGTCCAACACACCCCGCCGGAGTTTGTGAGACTCTGGGGGCCCCGTGCGAGTATCTTACAGGGGAGGAGACCCCGTGAGACTCTGACAGGCGCTGCCAGCCCTGAAGCGTGGGTCTTGGACACCGTGGAGGCTGGAGAGCCTAGAGCGTCCGGCCGAGTCGGGCAGGGTCCGCACCCCGTTACACTCCAGCGCTCCAGAGCCCGGAGGGTCCGTTAAATGAGACAGACCCAAATGAGGACAAGCTGGCCCAGCTGACCGCCCCCCAGGCCCTTCGGGGGTCAATGGGTGTTACCTGGGGTCAACTAAGGACACACAGGTCACGTGGGGGCGAGTGAACCCCTCAAACAAGTCACACTGGGGCCAAAGGAGGACACGGGGGTCAACTGAGGTCACGTGAATCCCTCAGAGACATCACCGTGGGGTCAAATGAGGTTATTGGGGTCAACTGAGGACACAGGGGTCAACTGAGCACACGGGGGTTACCTGAGGTCGCGTGAATCCCTCAGAGACGTCACCGTGGGGGCAAATGAGGTTAATTGGGGTCAACTGAGGACACAGGGGTCAACTCAGGACACAGGGGTTACCTGAGGTCGCGTGGACCCCTCAAAGACGTCATCGTGGGGTCAAATGAGGTTAATTGGGGTCAACTGAGGACACAGGGGTCAACTGAGCACACGGGGGTTACCTGAGGTCGCGTGGACCCCTCAAAGATGTCACCGTGGGGTCAAATGAGGTTAATTAGGGTCAACTGAGGACACAGGGGTCAACTCAGGACACAGGGGTTACCTGAGGTCGCGTGAATCCCTCAGAGACATCACCGTGGGGTCAAATGAGGTTAATTAGGGTCAACTGAGGACACAGGGGTCAACTCAGGACACAGGGGTTACCTGAGGTCGCGTGGACCCCTCAAAGACGTCATCGTGGGGTCAAATGAGGTTAATTAGGGTCAACTGAGGACACAGGGGTCAACTGAGCACACGGGGGTTACCTGAGGTCGCGTGAATCCCTCAGAGACATCACCGTGGGGTCAAATGAGGTTATTGGGGTCAACTGAGGACACAGGGGTCAACTGAGGACACAGGGGTCAACTGAGGACACGGGGGTTACCTGAGGTCGCGTGGACCCCTCAAAGATGTCACCGTGGGGTCAAATGAGGTTAATTAGGGTCAACTGAGGACACAGGGGTCAACTGAGGTCGCGTGGACCCCTCAAAGCTGTCACCGTGGGGTCAATTGAGGACACAGGGGTCAACTGAGGTCGCGTGGACCCCTCAAAGGCGTCACCGTGGGGTCAAATGAGGTTATTGGGGTCAACTGAGGACACAGGTGTCAACTGAGGACACGGGGGTCAACTGAGGTCACGTGAATCCCTCAGAGACATCACCGTGGGGTCAAATGAGGTTAATTAGGGTCAACTGAGGACACAGGGGTCAACTGAGGTCGCGTGGACCCCTCAAAGCTGTCACCGTGGGGTCAATTGAGGACACAGGGGTCAACTGAGCACACGGGGGTTACCTGAGGTCGCGTGAATCCCTCAGAGACATCACCGTGGGGTCAAATGAGGTTATTGGGGTCAACTGAGGACACAGGGGTCAACTGAGCACACGGGGGTTACCTGAGGTCGCGTGGACCCCTCAAAGGCGTCACCGTGGGGTCAAATGAGGTTATTGGGGTCAACTGAGGACACAGGTGTCAACTGAGGACACGGGGGTCAACTGAGGTCACGTGAATCCCTCAGAGACATCACCGTGGGGTCAAATGAGGTTAATTAGGGTCAACTGAGGACACAGGGGTCAACTCAGGACACAGGGGTTACCTGAGGTCGCGTGGACCCCTCAAAGATGTCACCGTGGGGTCAAATGAGGTTAATTGGGGTCAACTGAGGACACAGGTGTCAACTGAGGACACGGGGGTCAACTGAGGTCGCGTGGACCCCTCAAAGCTGTCACCGTGGGGTCAATTGAGGACACAGGGGTCAACTGAGCACACGGGGGTTACCTGAGGTCGCGTGAATCCCTCAGAGACGTCACCGTGGGGTCAAATGAGGTTATTGGGGTCAACTGAGGACACAGGTGTCAACTGAGGACACGGGGGTCAACTGAGGTCACGTGAATCCCTCAGAGACATCACCGTGGGGTCAAATGAGGTTAATTGGGGTCAACTGAGGACACAGGTGTCAACTGAGGACACGGGGGTTACCTGAGGCCGCGTGGACCCCTCAAAGACGTCACCGTGGGGTCAAATGAGGTTATTGGGGTCAACTGAGGACACAGGTGTCAACTGAGGACACGGGGGTTACCTGAGGCCGCGTGGACCCCTCAAAGACGTCATCGTGGGGTCAAATGAGGTTAATTGGGGTCAACTGACGACATGAGGGTTACCTGAGGTCGCGTGGACCCCTCAAAGATGTCACCGTGGGGTCAAATGAGGTTAATTAGGGTCAACTGAGGACACAGGGGTCAAATGAGGATAAGAGGGGTTAAATAATATGAACTGGGTTCAACTGAGGGGGCACGCGGGGTTTAATGGTTTCAAGCGCTAGCCATCTAGTTAAATGGAGTCAAAGGCATCAGATGGGTCACACAGGGTCCTGCGGTGTCATCTGTAAGTTGAACTATGTCTCCCTCTCAGAGCCGTGGTTATTACCACCTCCTGAAGGTGTGAGCACAGTTAGCTAGCGCGGTCTGATGCATTCTAACCAGTGTACTGACTGAGTTGTCTGTTAGGGTTTATTATCATCCACCCTAGCAGCCAGCACAGCCATGGGACAGAACCAGGTAACACTGCAACAGCAGAACTGGATTTATTTATTAGTGCCTTATTAGTATCTATCATAGCTAGTAAAACAGTTCTCTGTTAGAACTTGCTAGATTCTAATATTACAATTATCGATGAGTAACTATCAGTATCTACAGAACCTACTAATAGAGTTATTTGTTCAGGTTATTGGTATCCACTGGAATCCACTAACAGAGTTGGTTTTAGCATTATTACTGTTTATAGTAGCTATCGCTAACAGATAATTCTGTTTATTGATTATATTAGACTAGAATATCACAGCTATCAGATAACAGCTACTGTAGACACTAACAGTTACTAATAGTAATTCAGTTTTTAGATTTTATTCTATTAAAACAACGGTCTATTAGTAATTATTAGCATCTACAGCAGCAAGTAGCAAAGTTTTCTTATTGATTCTAATAATAGAACTATGTATTAGTACCCTAAAGGGAGTAGCAAATAGCTATTTCAACCTATACAGTATCTATTAGAATCTAACTATAGTTATCTATGAGTAGTAGTTACAGTAATTGGTCCTAAAATCAGAATTTATTGGAATGTATTTGTAGATTTGTAGATTTATTAGTATCTACAATAGGTGGTAAAAAGATTTTCTTGTATAATCTACCAATAACTAATAATGCTATTATTCATTAAGTACTTATTAGTATCTATATTAGCTAGAAATACAATAGTCTAGTAGACTCTGTTAACAGAATCTACTTATAGAATTATCGATATTAGTTATTAATGCAATTATCTATTAGAATTATTAGAATTCATTAATGGAATTTCTTACTAGTATACTTAGTAGCTAGCCATACAATTTTGTCTCATAATCTATGAGAATCTTTTAACATAATTATCTATTCATACGTGTATTACTATTATTGCAATTATCTATTGAAAGCTATTACTCTTAGCATCTAATAAACTAACTACCTATTTGTATTTAGCATCTATAGTAGCTATTAATACAATTACCAGTGAAAATGTATTAGAATATATCAGTAAAAATCATCTATTAGGATCTAGAGTAGCTAGTATATGAACAACAGTTATAATCTATTGGAATTCTTTAAGGGAAAAAGCTGTTACTATTTATTAGTGTCTATAGCAGCTATCAATACAATTATCTGTACGTAATGTCTTATTATCTATTAGAATCTAGTGACAGACTTATCTATGCGTAGTTATTAGCATCTATATTAGCTCTCATAGATTCTACTGTTGGGATCTATTAAATTCTATTGACAGTATTCTAGTATCAACCATCACTAGTAATGTAATTATAGATTACAATCTAATACTACGATTACCTATTAGAATGCATTAGTAGATTTATTGTATATTGGTAGTTGTTAGTGTCTGTATTAGCTGTTAATGCAATTACCTATTAGAATCTATACAGTTACCTGTTACCAGCTTCAGGGGCTATAAACGTGTCATCTGTTAGAACCTCAGCAGGATTATCGACTGACAGCTATCTGTACCTCGTTAGCCACTACCTACCGCTACCTCTTAGCATTTGGTATCAGACTTGTCCACCACCTGTTAATAGCACCATCCACTACCAGCGAACAGAATACATTTTCCCGCCCCGGCCGCGGTGCAAAGGTTAAGCAGGTTAAGCCAACACTGTTCTGCTGGCTTCGTCCGGGAGGCTAAGGGCTGTCTCTGGCAAAAGCCGTGCCGCGGCAGCATGTGCCGCTGCAGATGCCTTGCTGAGAGCAGCCGGGCTGAGACCCCGGGGCGGCAGCCGCCAGCCCACCGCGACCTTCAGCAGTGTCCCGAGTGCCGGGGCCCGGGTGAGGAGGGGTTCGAGCTGACGCTCGTCTGCTGATTTAAGCCCATTTCCTAGGTGAAAGTCCCACTGCTGTGGAAGCAAGCCTAAAGGTGGGAGTGTGCACGGTGCCACCCGGCCTTGCTAACCTGCTCCTGGGGAAGGGAGCCTTGAAATCGAGCGGGGAGAGGGGAGACACGCCGCCCTTACAGTCCCGGTGGGGCTGCTGCTAGCGGGAACAAACTCAGAACCCGGCTTTGAACTTTGTACTTTATTTTCACATATATAAAAAAAACCTTGCAAGTATCAGACAAAACTTCTGGAAATTTACACACAATCCAACAAAAATATATATAAACCAAAGCTTTTGCTTCGACAACACTTGTAGCTCATGAGTATAGCTCACCGCTTGTTAGGGCGCTGGCCGCCGGGCTGCTGCACGGCTCCCTGCTACCGGCAGAGGATGCTGGGGGTGCGCGAGGGGACATCTCTCCTGTCGCCCAGGGTTAACCTCAGCCCCTTGCCGAAGGGCTGGGGGGGTGACAGGCTTGTGGACAGCACAGCACTGAGAGTACGTGACTGACTTAGAAGAAGGAGGGGCTGCAGGGGGCTGATCTCTCTAGGAGGAGGCAGGAGGGAAAGCCATGTTTCAGGGGGAGGGCTGGGACAGGCCACGGCAGCGGAAGCTAAAGGCAGGCTGCTTGCCCGTCTCCCCTCTCCACCACTCAGCTGCTGTAGCACCGGCCTGGCTGTGGGGCCAGAGGTGCCACCGAAGCACAGAAATAAACCAGTTTTACCTGGGGCTGGTAATTGTTCAGCACAAAAAAAACCCTGAGACGTCGCCAACCGGCCCTCGCCTAATATTCCTTAGTTTTAAATTGGGGGGGGGGCGCTCCGAGAGCCGCTGTTGCCAGCAGCTGTGCAGCCTCCCTAAAAGCAGTCCAATTCCCTGGGGAGTGGGGACAGAGAAGCCCTCCCCCTCACGTCAGCAAGGCTACGCTACAAACCAGAGAAGCTAAGCCCTTGGTCTGGCACGTGCCTGAGACATGGGCGCCCCTGCCCTTGCTCTGCCAGGCACTCGCCTCCCGTAGGATCACAGCTACCCATTGCGGAGCTCCCTACCCACACAGCACCATCAGGACACGCTGGGCTAAACCAACAAGACAAGAACAGTTCAAAAGGAAAAGCAAAGCACTAACACCTCCCCAGCAGCTGGCAAACACCGCTCTAACAAACCACTTCCATTCTTCGCTCGTCTAACCTGCACACCACTACATCTAAGGTGCCTGGGACATCCCAAAAGTAAAAGTAAAATTTCACCAGCTTTTCTGAGCAAGTTTGGGGTAAAACACATCAAAACCTTCCCACACACATACAGGACAGATTTCCTGAAAAAGCCTCAAATCCTTCCACCAGGTAGCTTAATGGGATATTTCTTTCTAATATTGCTGTTGGCTTCTCTGTAGTAGTAAGCAAGTGCAGCTTTGCTGCTGCTAAGTCGACAACCTGCAAGCCCACGGTTGAGGTAACGGACAGGTGAGTCGGGGGGTGTCCCCCACGCATTGGGGCTCAGCACTGCGACGCAGTAATCGTCTCTGGCCGTGCTCCCCAGGTACTGGAGCAGGGGTGGGACAAGGCAATCCAAGAGCAGGAAAGGTTTGAAGGAAGAAAGCACTTAGTAGATTCCCTCTCTAGTTTCTCAGATCGATGTATTTCTCGCTCTTCAGTCCGCCAAAACAGAAAGAGGGGGGAAAAAAAAAGCAGTTAGGGGTGAACATAAAACCAGGTCCTCTACTGCAAGTGTCTGCATGACAGACAGCAATGCAATGGGGGAGAGCCGCCGGCCCGGGCCACCCCGTGGTGGCTGAGCATCTGCCCCAGGGCAAAGGGTGAGCGTGAGCTGTGTGGGCAGCAGGACGAGGGTGGGGTTGGCCTAAGGCAAATAAAACCGCACCGGGCTCAGGTGCCACATCCTGTGGCTCCACAGGACATGCAAAGCGTGGCAAGCCCTGCCTTAGCACCGTGATGGTCCGGCACCGATACCGTGAACAGTTGCTCGAGCCCCCAGTGGCTCTTGACCGCAGGTGAGAGGTAAGCACGTGGCCCGGGAGAGTCATCTCATCCTGCACTGAGAGCTTTGGCTCAGAGGTGCCAGAGCAGGGCCCGTTCCTGCAGCCTCCGCTCTGACTCCTGGCCAGAGACGTTTATGTAGTTCCTTCTCCCAGAGCCCCCCGGGGAACCCGGCTCCTGCTCCAGGGAGCGCAGAAGGAGGCAGTGCCAAGCAGGTCGGGCAGCGGGCAGTGTGCTCCCAGGAGGTGCCAGGGGCTGGCACGGAGCAGAGCTGCACGTGTGCAGGGGAGGGCTGCTCCTACATCCTTGGAGCAGAGACCTGTGGCTTTGTCACCTCCCCTCCCTCCCACAGCCCCTCTCGAGCGCTGATGATGGATGGTGGAGGCCCATGCAGGGTGGGGAGTGCTGGGAGAGGAGCTTGCGGAGAGGAGAAAAGCATTACCTCGATGCACCCCTGTCCACTCCTCACCTCCGCTCCCAGCCCTGGGAGCAGCCCTGGCCCTGGGGAAGGGCAGTGCACGATGCTCTGTCCTACCTGGTCAGCGGCAGGGCTCTTCTCGCCGTTGGCACCCTGCAGGAGCCCCGCCTCTTCGGAAAGTTTATCTGACTTAACTTCAACTACAATCTTGTCTTTACGTGCCTCTGGCTTTGTGCTAGGGGAGGGAGGTGACAATTTTGAGACATGTCGGCGATACCAAAGAGGGCACGTGGCCGGTTGAGCGAGGCCAAGCCCTGGGGCTCCATCTCAGGGGATGCTCTGGAGCGGGGCTGGGGCAGAGGAAGGCCAGGGGTGAAGGAGGCTCCGGCTCAGAGAAAGCTTTGGGCTGCCCAGCCCCTCCCTGGGGAGGAGTCCCTTGGCTGCTCTACCACTCTGCTGTCCTCCTCATCGCCTCCCTGTGTGGGCAGGGCGGGCAGTGCGGACCCCAGGCTGTGGGAAGCTGGAAGCGCTGCCAAGACCCCAGCGCGGTGCCCCCCCCGAGGCTGCACTATTGCCTCCCTCCACGTTGGGCAGGGAGCGGCTGGTGCAATGAGATGGGAAGCATGAGTGATGGCAAGCACCTCTGGCCCCAAGGGCTCCCTGGGAGGGCGGGCGGCAGTGCTTACATGTCCTGTTTCCCAGCGCGGCCACACGGGATCTTGCCTTTCTTGTGCAGGAAGTAGATGACAGACCCCAGCACAGCCACCACAAGGATGCAGACGATGATCGCCACAATGATCACCCCTTTGCTCTCTGGTGTCTTTTGATCTAAACACAATGGGAGAGGAAGAAGTTAATGCCTGTCCCACCCTGATGCTCTCCAGTTTCTGCGTTACTGCAACCCCTCGGGGGCAAGAAAAGGACCCCTTCCCCCAAGAAAGCACCATGGGGACTCCAGTTCTTGGTGCTTCTCCAGCTCCCTGCAGGATGCAGGTGTCAGTACAAAAATGCTCTGTTAGGGCAGCTTCTGCACTTTGCATTCTGCTCCTGGCTGCCATGCCCCTGCGTGCCATAGGAGGATGGCTTACAGGGTTTCCTGCAAGACATCAGGCCATCCCTTTGCTTCCTTGCCCAATGGGCCTGGGCTGCCGGAAGCCGCACTTGATGGCCTCGCTGGGCTACAGGCTGAGGACAAGCAGGCAGCTTTCACACTTCTGCAGAAACAGGTGGAAACAGAGCCTCCGTTTCCCTCGCGGCTTGGCAGAGAGAGAGGAGCAGTGACAGATGCGGTGCAAGAGCCAGCACCCAAGGCTCCCTCCCCAGGCCAGAGGCGAGCGTGACTCCCATCGGTGGCATGCTCCCACCACAGCCTGGGCTGACGGACGCACGCACCCAGCGCAGTGAGGAGACTGACCTTTT
>NW_008825262.1:1407795-1409938 GCF_000699105.1 Pygoscelis adeliae
AGGGCTCAGCCACGCCACAGCAGCACGGCACACAGGGCGCCTGTGCGAGGGGGACTAATACTTCTCTGCATTCCTGGGGCAGAGGGCAGTGCCTGAGACTCACCGAGCAGCTGGATGTGCTTCTCGCTGACACCCAGCGCGTTGGAGACCCTGCACATGGCTCCCGCCCGCAGCAGGTCGTGGCTCACGCGCACCGTCAGGTTGCTGGCGATGTGCTGATTTTCAACGTACTCATGAGCCTGCGAGGTGGGAAGGCAGCGAAGGATTCAGTGCCCGAGGCAATGCGCAGCCCCTCTGAGAGACCACGGCCTGGACCCAGCACCCTCCCCAGCTCTCACCGTCCCGTTGACATTCCAGTGGACAGAGGGCCTGGGGAAAGCGATGGCCTTGCAGGTCAGGTTCACCACCTCGTCCTGCCGCACGTACAGCGGAGAGCTGATGGCGACGATCCGCGGCTTCCCTGTGGGGAGGGCACATCAAGCACCCGTGGCTCTCGGGGGGGGAACAGGGCTGATGCTGGGCGGGATGGGGCTCACTCTGGCACGGCAACATGCCTGCACACATGCCGGTTCTTACCCTGAACAGCCACGGCCACCTGCTTGCTCTGCTCCAGCCCCGGCACGCTCGGTGCAATCACCTTGCAGCTGAAGTTGCTGGAGGTTTCGAAGGTGAGGTTGCTCAGAAAAAGCTGGTTCCCTTCTGCGACCTTCTTGCCCTGTTGGGAAGGGATGCCCCCCAGCAATGAGCCCCGAGCACCAGGCCCTTCTGCACCCAGCTCCCCAGGCTCTGCAGCTCTCCCAAAGGGGCTCAGCCCTCCCTCCTACACACAGCAAGCGAGCCTGCAAGCACAGGAACTCTCTGCAGTACTGGCCAGGAGGTGAAGAGGTAGAGATGGATGACACAGGTCCATAGCAAGCGGGAATCCTACTCCTGGCCTCTCTCAGGAGAGATGGAGCAAGCTCCTGGCTCTGCCCAGCTTACTGCAAAGCCCAGGCTTGCCCAGTCTGAGCGTGACAATACCTGAATGCCTGCTCACCTTCTCATCCCTCCACTGGTAGTCCAGGGCCACAGGGCTGTGGGCATTGCAGCTCAGCCTCACGTTGTCCCCTTCCTGAAGGGGTGAGGATGGCTCCATCTTCACATGGACCCCTTCAATGTCTAGGAGAGGGATTGAGACCAGGGCAGGGTGAGCAGGAGGGACAGGGCACCCACCACGAGGTGTGCAGGGTCCCATCCCCTGCCTTACAGTTCACAACAAGCTCCACATCCTTCTCCAGCTGTCTCATATCATCCAAGTCCAGGGTCTGGCATCTGTACAGGCCGCTGCTGCTCTTGTTCACATCGTGCAGGTTCAGCACCCCGCTGTTGGTGTCTGCCAGTGACGTCAGGTCCTGCCAGCTGTCCTCCAGCTGCAGGCAGTGGGGAAAAAGCAGAGCCCTTAGCCCCACACAGGCACCCTCCATCCCAGCCGCTGCATCCCACTCCCCAGGGCCCTCCAGGCAGGGGACAAGGAGCAGCCAGGACACGAGATGTCTGCCAAGGGAGAGGTGCCCAGGTCCCCTCTGGCCTCACCTCTCTTTTATAGAAGCTGAAGACGGGTGCTGGGTTCCCGTCGGCCTCACAGACCAGCTTCACGTCATCCCCTTCCTTCACCAGTGCCGAGGACGGCATGACCTGCAGCTTCACGTGCTGCGCAGGGTCTGGGGGAGGAGGGAGCGTCCGTGTGGTGCCCCACCACGCAGCACCGGGCAGCGGGCACGGCCCTCAGCCCCTGACTCACAGAAGACGGTGACGTTGACTTGCCGCGACTCCACAGCACGCTTCTGTCCCCGCAGCCAGTAGTGCACGGTGCAGTGGTAGCGGGAGTTGCGGTCCTCCCGGGTGACGTGGGCGAAGAGGGTGCTGCTCACCGTGTACAGCCCACTCGACTCGCGGGTCAGCGTGGCCGGGATCTTCACCACTGCAGGGGACACAGCTGCTGTTCCCAGCCCATGGCGAGGCCGTGGGAGGCAAGGAGGGCTCCCTTGGGAGCACAGGGCCCTTTGGGGTGCCCCCGGCCTGCCAGTCCCCAGCTGAGTAGGGGGGACTGATAGCACGAGCGCCCTGGCCACTCTCTCTCGAGCAGGCAGGTGTACTTCACCCA
>NW_008825262.1:1410619-1415401 GCF_000699105.1 Pygoscelis adeliae
CTCAACCTGGCACAGGAAGGTCCTGGCGTCCTGCACCGTCACCCTGCTGATGGACAGGGCCTTGTCCTCCCCCACCGCCAGCCGCCCCTTGTAGTCCGTGTTCTCTTCCAGGATCTCGCTGCCCATGACGCGGCACAGCCTCACCCGGTTGTTGCGGTCGATCTGCAAGGTGAGGGGCCAAGGCCAGGCTGACGGGGAGCCCGTGAGAAAGCCCCGGGCTAGCTGCCACCCCAGCCCACCGCCCACCACTCCTCTCTCAGGTCAGCACTCACGTAGGACCAGTTGATGTAGGCGTAGGAACCATTTCCAGGGATGTAGAAGTTGCACTCGATCCTGGCCGTGCCCCCGCTCTCCACTTCGACCACTGCTGGCATGGAGACCTCCAGCTTGCTGGCTGCAGCTGCGGGACAGAGCCCATCAGGGGCGGGAAGCACGGGGAAGGCCCCGTATCTGAGCTAGCGAGGGAGCTGAGCCCAGGCCTGTCCCTGTTTCCATCCCCCAAAGGGCGTGGGGCAGAGCCGTGTCCTGCGCCGGCATCCCCCAGGCACTATGTCCCAGCCCAGCGGGAGTGCCAGCCAGGAGCACAGTCCCGCTCCTGCCGCCACGCTGCCTTCTGCGTCCACAGAGAGCCTGCGGGCTCAGGCCACCACCCCTGTTCCCAGGGAGGGGATGAGGCACACCGTGCTCGCACCACCGGTCTCCTCAGGACACCTGGAGACAACCACTCATGCCACTGCTGTTGCAGACCCCGCCAGACCTGCCCCCTCCCCATGGCATCCCAGCCTTGCTGAAATGGGCAGCAAGACCTCTGAGCCCCCATATCCACCCACGCACCACCGAGGCAGGGAGCGGCTGCACCCTGCCCAGGGATGGGTATGGGAAGGGGCTGCACCTCCACAGCCCGTGAGCGAGCAGATCGCCTTGCCGGCTGCCTTAATCTGAGCCCGGGGCAGTGCTGATCCCCCTCACACCCCAGAGCACACATCTACCCCCCAGGTCCAAGCCAGCATCCCAGACCAGCTCCCACCGCGCCTTACTGGCTCCAAGGGCCAGGCAAGGAGGTGTCGGGAGGTTAGCAGAGGCAGGGGAAGGGGCCAGGTGCTGGAGACTGAAGCTGGCAGCACAAAGGCTGCACCTTCCCGCGGTCCGGGACCAGAGCCCTGACGTCAGCCTGCGCAGCCCCCGCAGCAGCCCCAGGAGCTGGGGCATGAATGAGGCGCTGTGTTCCTCTGCAGCAGGATGAGGCACACAGGGCAGCAGCTCAGAAGGGGTGCCCCAGCCAGCTGCGGCTGCCTGCTGCTCCCTTTCCCCCTCCAAGGCAACAGGGCCCGTGGGGGAGGCAGCATGCCCCCGACCACCATGGCCGTGGTGCAGCCGGGACTCCCGGGTCCCTCCCCAAGCTCCGACCCTGCCACCCGGGCTGGAACCCAGAACCCAGCAGTCAGAGCATCCACCCCTGCAGTGTACCCAAGGCGAGCCCCTTGCTGCTCCTCTGCTCCCTACCCATAAAGTAAACCCAGTGCTGCCCACCCATAGCATGGGTGGCACCAGGGACCCGCAACCCTGGTGAGCAGAGTCTGCCCACCCTGGCACCCCACTTTCCCTCCCAGCCCAGCCACCCGCTTGCCTGCAGCAGTAATGGAGCTTCTGGCCACGCTCCAGAGCAGCAGGGGAAGGTAATGGCTATCGATCCAGGACAGGGAACAGAGCAGCTTCCGGAGGGGCTGGGGGCAGAGCAGCCCCAGCCGGGCACAGCAGAGACAAGGGCTGTGTCACAGCAAGGCTGGGAGTGCCATTGCCACTGGCCCTATGGATGCCAAAGCAAGGGGGGTCTGTACGCCCCGGGCTGGCACGCAGCCCTGCAGGAGGGGACAGTGGTCTGTCCCCCAGCAACAAGGCCAGCCGGCTCGCCACCCGCAGCCCAGCCCAGGTATGAGAGCCAGGGACAAGAGGCTGGAGGAAGCCAGCTGTGTCAACAGCTCCCTTGATAGTGCCGCTCGGTAACAGCCACGGAGCCTCACAAGCGAGGCAACTTCAAAGGGCAATGCTGTGCCCACAAAACACTCTTTGTCTGCAGTGGGTATGTGGTGGTAACAGCCCCAAAATGCAGCCGGGAGCCCTTCTGCCACAGCAAAGGCCCTGGCTCACAGGACTAGCCACCTCAGGACACCCCAACAGCCAGCTTTTGGCCCTTACCCGTCCCATCGGCACAGTACCATTTGCACTAAGCAAAGAGGGACGAGCAAAGCACTGCACAGGAAAGGAGGTCCTAGAAAAACAGGTGAAAGCCCCAGAGATAAAAGCATGCACTGGGGTCAGGAAACTGGACTGAGCGTACGTAGGAAAAGATAACTTTGCACCGGAGGCGCCTGCCCACCTGTACGGCCACGACTTGGCTGCCTGGTGCAGCCGGGCACCTGCAGACTTGGGCAAGCCTGGGGCTGGGGTGCACCCCTGCTGCACCCCTGCCCCCTCCCCTGAGCCCTGACACTTCTGGGCTGCAGGCAGCCAGGCCTGGCTTTGCCTTCCCCATCATTTTTAGACCTTCAGCATGGGCCCCGGGGCAGAGCCAGCCCCTGGGAGAGGGAGAGCTGCTGGCCCGCCCCGCTGACCCGCTCGGCATGAGAGCCCTCATCCAGGCAGCGAAGCAGCCGAAAGCATGAGCTCAGAGCTGGAGAATGGCTGGCATCTAGAGCTGGCATGAGGCACACGTCCCTCCCACCCATCCACTGCCCTTGAGGAGGTGGACATGGATGCTGCAGCCCCCACCCTGCCTGGAACAAGGGCCCACTGCTCCCTACCTCCTCCGTGGCAGGCTGGATACTAGCCCTCCCCTGAGCTGGAAGGAACACCCAGCGACACCGCAAGTGCGGCTAGCTGGGGGACACAAGGCCCCCCACAACCCTGGGAACACAAGGCTTCCTCCTGCAGCTCCAAGACCCCACAGCCTGTCAGGTGCATGGGCAGGCTAGAGAGGCACGGGGCACAGGCACCCTGGCATAGCAGGCTCTGGGGACATGGTGATCCTCCCTTGCATCCAGCCTGGCTGCAGATAACTGGTTCGTTGAGGGAACCTGGACAGGGCTGGAGACCCATCGGCCACGCGTGGAGCAGCCCAGCTGCAGAGCTGAGCTCCAGCCTGCACGGTGCACGCCAAGCGCCTGGCACAGCTCCAGCAGGAGACCTAGAGATCTGGAGAGGAGTCTGCAGCAAGCAAGCAGGGAAGGGAGGAGAGCCCCCGTGCCTTTCCATCTGGCTGGCGGACAGCCGGCCGGCAGCCAGAGCTCCACAAGAACAAAGATTTGCTTTTAGAGCCGGGGAAGGGGGTGGGGAGTAGCACAGCCCCTCCGCCTGCCTCCTGCGGAGCAGAGGTGTGTGGGGAGCTGGCGAGGAGCGCGGCTGCATGGGCGGCGCAGAGCCCCCGGCACGGAGCAGCAAGAGGAGGGGCACCACAGGGGTCAGGAGCCGCACGTGGGATGCCTGAAGTTTCCATGGGTTTCTGATCCCCTCTCGGGGAAATCAGCTGTGGCCAGATCCCTCCTGCTCCCAGCTCAAGCACACATGCTGCCCTCCTCTGCCTTGGCAAGGCCACCCTTCCTGCACAGATCCCTGAGCCGGAGTGCCCCAGCTCCCCCAGAGCAGGATCACCTGCACCCCTCCTTCCTCATAGAGAGGAGAAACAGGGTGCAGAGCCCCAGCCCTGCAGCAAACAGCACCACCGCCAGCGCCCAACAGCTTCTGCCCCAGCCCAGCCCTCACTGTGCTGGCGATGGGGAGGGAGCCAAGGCTCCGCTGCAGGAGGGACCGGCACCTTGCACCCCCAAACAAACCCCACCATCCCATCAGGACCCAGCCACGGGTCCTCGACCACGACCCTTTCCCAGGAGAGGAAAGGCTCACAACCCCAGCCCTGCAGCCAGGTGACAACATCACAGAGACCTCTCTAAGAGCCGGAGATTGCAGTGCGAAGGGGCCAGGGTGGCACTGGCAGCTCCAGTGTGGGCTCAGACCCCCGCCCCAGCAGCACGGTGAGCCCCCCGGGCCCTCCTGGGAATGGCTTGGCTGTGGCCCCTCATGCTTCTGGGAAGCATCAAGCCTCCCGCAGTGGCTGGGCTTGCAAACACACCGATGTCGCCAACCAATAAACGCCTCGCTCGGCACATGTGCTGTGAGGAAGGGGATCCCAGCACGGGCCGGGGATGGAAGCAGCCTGCCTTTGGCTCAGGCGTTCAGCTCTCCCGCGGCGCCAACGCCTTGGCCAGAGCAGGCTTCCCCAGCGCCTGGGGCAACCTCCGCAGCATGGCTGGGACAAGGCGAGAAGGCGGCAGGGAGCAGCCAGGCAGGGAGCAGCCAGCGCACCGGGACCGCTCCCTGGCCCCCGGCAAGGGGAGGGCATGCTGCGGGAAGCAAGGCAGGGCAGGAAACGCAGGCTCCCCCCCCCCGAAATGGACTGGAAAGAGGATAAAAAAAGAAAGTGTGAAAAAAGCCAAGAGAAACAAAGTGCTCGGGGAAAAACTCCTTAGAAGGAAAGGGGTGGATGCTTCCTAATAACTCGACCAATTCACCCTGCTGCACACTGAACACACGTGGGGGCACCCCTGCACCCTGCCCCTCACGCCCTTGCCTCTGCCCCACAGAGCACGGCCCCAGGAGCCTGCCTTGCACCAGCCACCTTCCCTGGCCACCGGGCCAGCCTCCCCGGGGACGCAGAGGGCACCCCTCACCCTGCCTTGCCTTAGGGGGGCCGCAAAGGGGCCCCGAGGGCGGAATGGGGCACTCCCG
>NW_008825262.1:1417847-1419715 GCF_000699105.1 Pygoscelis adeliae
CCCATGCCTTCCTCATGCCTCATCTGCGTGCCTGGCCAGCCCCCCCCCCAACACTTTCCCAGCCAAATAGACTTGATGATTCATCGGAAATGATTAAATTTTTTCCCCACGAGATTAGTTGCTTAAAATGGCAATGCTGGGCAGTGATAAGGCTCATAGCCCTTGCGTTGCCGGTGCAGAGCGGGGGCCTCCTCCCAGGCAGCGCATTTGCTGGGAGGAACAAGTGCAAGGGAGCTGTGCCATAACGCACAGGCTGCTCGCGAGCTGCTCTCCGGCCCCACAGCTGCGGTGCGGGGATGCTCTCGCAGCCAACAGTGGCAGGAGCTCCCTGTCTATGGTGGGAACAGCCACCCCCCGAGGGGGTGCCCAGGCCTCGGGGACCCCCTGACAATGTGCTCACACTTGCCTCTCCCTCCAAAGGGCAGGATGCAGCACCAGAGGAGCCTCGGACTCTGCTCCCCGTGGAGGAGGGAAAGGGATGTTCCATTTTGCACAAAAGACCGTGATTTTAAGCCCTGCAAACGCCACCCTGCAAGGGCAGAGGGCCCAAGGGGTCCCGCTTTCCTGCGGGAAAGCATCCACCAAGTCAAACAAACAAGCGGGAGAACCCAGATGACACACTGCTGGTGCATTTTGGTCTGGTGCTAACTTTTATTCTGTGTTAAAAATAAAGCAAAATGTTGCTAATAAAACCTCTGCAGAAAATTCCCAGCAGTTGGAAAGGGCAATGCCACTCCCTGGAGAAAAGAGGCCGGCCAACCTCTGCGGCAGGGAGCATGCCATCCTGAAACAGCCTTCCACTGTCACTGCCATGGCCATGCCTCCAGTTGGTCTGGCTTCTGCTTTTCAGACCACTTAACTTTGAAGAAGACTTACTTTTTTTTCCCTACTGAACTAATGGCTCTGGGAAGATGGGCAGGATTTGAAAGCAAGGCCCTGCTGCCCTCAAAGCTGGCATGAAATCGCCCTACCACGCTGTGTGCGGCACCCAGTGGGCTCAGGGTCTCTGCGTGGGGAGCGCAGCAGGCTGGCCACCTTCATCTTCCCTCTCTGCTGCCTTGTCTCACGCCTTCTTATTTATTTGCTTGCTTAATGGATTTGGCTTCGGCCCCCATTCACTGCTATGCAAACAAACAGTGTGGATTAGGCTCCCGTGTCACGGTCCCACGCACACAGCCAGGGTGGGAAGGTCAGGGTGCACGGGGCCGGCCCCAGCCGAGGCACTGAGCAGCTCTTGCTCTCTGGCAGCCAGGGGAACCTGGGTGTCCGGGCCCCCACAACTCCCAGCGCTTTCCTCCTCCAACCCTCCTGCCACCTCTCGGGTGAGAGGCTGCGCTCAGGCAAGTGCCTCTGCCCCTGGAGCAGTGGGGCTTGCCGGCCCCTGGCAGAGTTGCCGCACAGCTGCTCCTCTCCGCGAAAAATGGAGACCGCGGGGCGGCTCGTAGGCGCAGCCTGCCCAGGGCAGGGCTGATTACCCATGCATTATGAGAGCATCGCAGGTTGCAGGCACGATCTGGAAGTGTGTAATTGCATTTGCCTTTCTCCTCTGTCTCCCGCTGAGCCTGGCTCTCCGCGGCTGGAGGGGAGTGATGGCCAGCGTGCAGAGCCAGGCATGGGGCCTGGGGCTGAGCGCAGGCTGCGCCACAGCACACACCTCAGCTCCTTCCACCTTTCCCTGCTCTCCCAGCGAGGCCCCTGGGGCTCGGCTGGGTCCTGCTGATGCTGCCAGAGGGAGCTGGCCCTAGTGCGGGCTGTGCCGGCAGGCAGCACTCTGCTCCTCCGCAGTGCATGCCCTGACATGCTGCTTGGCGTGCCCCAGGTGGGGACGGGCAGCCCCGTGCCTTCCCCAGCCCCTGCAGCCCCCGCCC
>NW_008825262.1:1419837-1423374 GCF_000699105.1 Pygoscelis adeliae
CCCCGAGCACGCCCCCCGCCAGTGCCGGTGAGCGATGAGCTGTCGGCTGGCGCTGGCTTCCTGCATGGCTCCAGGGTGGATGAAAGGCAGACGTGCAGGGCGGAAGCCGGCTGCCGCGTCCGCCCAGGCCTGCACCTCTTCACACAACACCGTCAGGGCCGAGAGGGCCCCCGCTCCCCGGGGAAGGAACGGGATGCGGGCCAGCGCCATGCTTTCCCATACTGCCTGGGAACAGCCCGCCGCTTCCCTGCCGCTGAGGCATGGCAGTGCTAAGGCTCACTACCTCCGGGCAGAAACCTCCAGGGCACCTTCCCACCAGCCCCTGATGCTGCATTTTGGGGTGCTTTAGGGCTCACGCAAGGCATTGCAGTCTGGGGTAAGTGCAGGGACCTGCCTGGGCTGTCTGACCTCTGGCTCCCCACTCCCTGGGTGGAAGACTACGAGGGACGGGGCATCAGATGTACCATGAGGGCAGACCTGCCTTGGGGTACCTCCACCCTGTCTCTGTCCACCTCTGGGAGCCCTCTTCGATGCCCCTGTCCTACAGCTCAGGAGAACGCCTTCTCCCACCCCCTCCTTCCTCGGCTGGGCTCCCAGTGGCTTCTTTGTGTCTCCCCTCTCCTTCCTCTCCTCTTCTGCAGGGCCTTTATGTGGGGATTATTAACCATGGCTACGGGGCCTTTGTTTAGGAGGGGCCGGGAGTGGGAGCCGGACGAGGGGCTGGGCGGGCGGAGGAAGGAAGGACATGAGCGGAAGGGGGGAAGGAAGGTGACATCTGGATTTCTGTGCTGGAGGAGCGCGATCTCCTGGGGCAGCTGTGCGAGACGGCTGGGGGCTCAGTGGATGTGGAGTGGTTGCAAAGCCCCAAAGAAGAGCGAAGCTGGTGAGGGTCACCCAGTCCCACACCATCCAAAGTGCAGCCCCCAGCATCCGCCTCAGTGACGGTGCCACTGTCAGAGGTGCCACTGTCAGAGGATGGACCCAGGAGCCCCAGGGCTCCAGCTCCCCTGCGAGGGCTGGTTTGTGGCGTGCAAGTGACATGAGCTTGGCCACACTCCACAGGGAGCAGCACAGGCGTGGTGGGGAAGGCTGTGGAGCTGTGCAGCCCTCCCCTTGCACCCTGTCCCAGGGGCCTGACCCTCACTGTGTGCGGGGCGGATGGACAAGGACAGCTGGGGGAGTGAGCGCTCCCGGGGAAACCTTAGCCAGCCGACGGCCACCGCCAAGGCGCAGGGGGAAGGAGCCCTCTGCCCAGGGCTGGCCTGTCACTCGGCATCCCAGGGCTACAGGCTCCCCATGGCCTGGAGCAGGTGCAGCCCCGGGACAGCGTGCAAACAGCCACGTACTGCCCCCTTGCTCGCACATGTGCAGCCGGGCCAGGCCGGTCACGTATGTGCCCCCGGCTCCTCTCCCAACCCTGGTGCACTGCCGCCTGGGTACGAGGAGCAGGTTTTGGGGCTGTGGCAGGGTGGGATGGGGGCTTATGGGGCAGCAGGGGGAAGCTGGGAGCCCAGGGACAGCTATTTATAAACCGGCCTTTTCCTTCGGAAGACTTCCGAGTTCATCTCCCCCCAGCGCCGGCCGGAAAAAGGCCCCATTGTCTCAGCACCAGATGGGCCGGGGCCGGGCACTCGCCTGCACAATGGGGCGGATTATGTGCCCGGCCGGCGGGGGTCCGGCAGTGGGATGCCCAGGAACAGCAGCTGCTGCCAGCGCCTGCGCGGCAACCCCACGGCATGGGCTGGCAGGCTGAGAGTGAGGCAGGCGGGGGTTCCGGCCGCGCTCTTTCATCACCCCTGCTAACGCCACAGCTCTCGTGCCACGGCTCCCCGGAGGAACGGGGAGGAGGAACGCCCCTGCCCTGCGCTCCATGTCACCCAGCTTTCCCGGCTTGCTGCGGTGTCGCTGAGCGGCGTGCTCCCTTCTGCCAAGGAAGGGAAGAGAAGCCAGCATGGGGGCCCAGCATCACCCCCTGTGCTTGCCTGCGGCCCCAGGCGGTGAAGTTTTCATCCTGGCTTTGTTTGCAGGGCTTGGAGCTCCCCCAGGACAGCTCATTAGGAGCAACTGCAAGAAAGCATAATGAGAGATTAGCCCCAGGCAGGTGGCGAGGCCAGCCCCAGCTTTGGGGGAGCCCCTCTCGCACCCATGGGCTGTGGACGATCCCTTTGGAGGGCTTTGGGGAAGGGTCCCTGCTGCCGTGAGAGCACATGGAGTAAGGGCGAGGGCAGACGAGGGCTGCCTGGAAGAAGGCAGTGAGCAGGGTGCAGTCCCATGCCACCTCCCTGCACCACTGGCCCTGCACCCTGCTCGGCCCCACAGCATCGGGGACACGCCGGAACACCAGAGCCCAGGGGAACTGTGGGGCTGGCCGGGCCAAGCAGGGATTTCTCCTTGCAGGACTTTCCCATGGAAGAGGACTTGCTTTTCCCAGGGCTGTCTGGCCCGGCTCCAGGAGGAGAGAGAGATCCCAGCTCCCTTCGTGGGGAGCCACACAGCCCTCCAGAAACACGGCGGGCAGCCCTCACGCTCCCACTCTTCCACCAGTCTGCAGGGCAAACAAAGGCAGGGAAGGTGCCCGCTGCCAGGGACACAGGGGGAGACGGGCGCCCTCCAGCTCCCAAGCCTTCCCGTGGGCTCTCTCCAGCAGCCTCAGCTGTGAGGCACACAGGGCGGATGCTGGCTGTTGTTCCCTGCCAGCAGGGATGCGTGCGGTGGGGGATACCATCACCTGCACCTCCAAGGCTAGGCGAAGGCCAGAGGAAGAGTGAGCCACGCCATCCTGGAGCTGAGCCTGAGTGGGGACGGGGGACTTTCCTGGAGCGGATGCACCGGAATGAGCTATTGTTCCAGCCTGGCCTGCGAGCACGGGGCTGCAGGCACCCGCCGCCACGCTGAAGTATCTGCTCGGCCCTCGTCAAGGGCATCTTGAGGGGACCCGAGGTAAGGCTGCTGGCAGCGCCCAGGAGGACCGTGCTGGCTGGCTTCTCCCAGGGAAGGGGAACACGGCCGGGGGTCCACAGGCGAGGGCACCCTGGCGATGGTCCCAGCTGCCTGGCCAGCCGTGAGGCTGCTGGGAGCGCTGGCGTGACGCCAGCAGGACCCACACCCCAGAAACACCCTTCCTGCCTCAGGGCAATGGCAGGGCAGGGCGTGCCCATGCAGCAAGGGCCTAGGGAGGCAGGGGAAGATGCTGGGGCTGGGGAAGCTGCATGTCCCCCTGCAGAGGCAGGCCTGGAGGGAGCCGTGGGGGGCCCCCGCCCTGGCTCCCAACTCCGCAGCTGCAGGCTGTGCTGCCAGCCCTTTGCCTATTTTTCCCATTCCTCTGCCACCCGCAGCCTTTTCCCAGCCAGTCTGCTGGGATCTGCCCGGGGTGCGATGCAAGGCAGCCCCAGCGCTGCTAGCCTGGCCCCAGGCTCCGCACAGCCTGGATCCCAGAGCACAGGGTCCTGATCCCCCCCCCAAGCACGCTGGGCTCCAGAGAGCTCCTCAAGCACTGTGAAACCCGGCCCTGGGGCTGCTCCCTCCCTTGCCCTTTTC
>NW_008825262.1:1424229-1425496 GCF_000699105.1 Pygoscelis adeliae
GGCAACAGGCTCCCCTCGGCACCCCGGAGCACGGAGCAATGACGGAGAAGCCCTGCTATAGAGCCACGACCTCTAAACCCTGCAGCCCCTGCACCTCTCCAGCCCTGCAGCCGGCAGCCCCCCAGGGCACGGTGCCCCAGGCATGACAGGGGCCCCGGCAGGCGCCAGGAACGGGGAGGGGGAGGCAGGTGTGCGGCCAGAGGCAGGGAATGAGTGGAGCACGCCCAGCCCTTGGCTTGACTCTTTTTTTCCTTCTCCTGTTTGGTAAAGCAATGAGAAATCCAAACATTACCATAAATGCTGAAAGCATCCTGGATCCGTCACGTGGGCACGGGCACACGCGCCACCGGGGGGATCCAGGCACCCGCTGCGAGGGAGCCCGCAGCCAAAACCAGCCAGGCAGGGAGGGGACGGGGCTGGCGGGGAGCCAGGCAGCAGGACGGACGGGGACAGACAGACATGGATCTGCCATCCCAGCAGCCCGGCCAGTGCTGCGGCTCAAGGAAAGCTGGATGGCACCAAGCAGCATCAGCCCGCGCAGAGCGTGCCAGGACGTGCTCCCTGCCCCGGCTCCTGCCCCGGCTCAGGGTGTTACGGGGGAAACATGTAGGGGAAGGGGCAGGCGGCTGCAGGAAGGGGACCCCAGCGTCCTGCTCCCTCAGGGCTCCTCCCTTGCTGCCTGGGGGTGCAGCGCTTCCCTCCTTGGCCCCGCACTGGCCGGTGCCTCCTGGGGCTGCAGATGTCTTTCCCATGGGTCATCTGCTCTGCTTGCTCTCCCCTTCCTTAAAAAGCCTTGGGCTCCAGGGCTGGATTTTCCTGAGCTTGTCATCACCATCAGGGCGGTGGGGCTCGACCATCTCCTGGGACATGGCGGAGCGAAGGCCAGAGACGCTGGCAGCCCCACGCCCTGCCCAGGAGCCGGCAGGGAGGGCAGGAGCCGCTCTGGGGCTGTAACCTTGGGCCAGGCCACAGCCATGGGACCTCCCGCAGGAAACTGCTTGGTGGGGTGACAGCAGCAGGGCACCTCCTCTCGCACCTGGGCTGACCCTGTCCCAAACGCTCCCGCCCCAGGGACCCCGCTAGCGAGCGCAAACCTCCCCCGTGCCAGGGCTGAGGCTGTCACAAACTCATCACACGTATGGCCCCAGGGACCCTGTGGGTAGCGGCTGCCCCCCGCGCTGCATGGAACCAGGGTGAGGGGGCCGCTCTCGTGCCCCGGCCATCCCGTGCTCCGTGCGTGCCCTGTCCCGGCCACCGCGTGCTCGGC
>NW_008825262.1:1426162-1435455 GCF_000699105.1 Pygoscelis adeliae
CACCTCCTCTCGCACCTGGCGCTGCGGGGCAAGGAGCTGCTGCACCGCGGGCTCTGCGGCCTGCTGGGCTGCGGCCAGGCCCTGGCCAGGCAGGGCTGCGAGGGCCTGGCCATCGGCACCAGCCTGCTGGCCTACCTCGTCAACAGCCTCGTCAACGTGTGCCTCATCGGCACGCAGAACCTCTTCACCCTGCTCGCGGCCCTGTGGGACTCCGTCGCCGGCCCCTTCCTCAGAGTCACCGACCTGCTGGCTGCTTTCCTCGCGCACGTCTCCAGCGGTGCCATCGCGGTGTCCATCCTGCTGTGGTCGCCCTGCCAGCTGGCCTTCGAGCTCCTGGCCTCCGTCGCCGAGCTCTTCGTCAGCATCTTCTTTGTGAATATTTATGGTCTGGTCTTGCTCCTCCTCATTATTGTTGTCAGCGCCTTTGTCTTCAACCCCGGGCTGCTGTGGACGCTGACAGGCTACGTGCTGGGCTACTTCAACACGCTGCCTTCCTACCACCGCCTGCAGCGTGATGTGTGGCGGCTCTATCAGGTGGCGGTCCTGACGCTGGGTATGGCCATGACCTCCCAGGCCTGGCGCAGGTTGGTGGACTGGAGCCTGCAGGTGACCAACTGGAGCCAAGGAGGCAGGACGACGAACCGGGAAAGCAACCAGCGAGGGGCAGCTGCGCCCATCCCGAGACCAGCGGCCCCTGGCAGGCTGATGCTGGCAGGGGTCGGCCAGCTGCCAGCTGAGCACGAGGACCAGCCGGATGCAGAGCAGGTACCGCAAGCGCGTCCTGCTCTGAGTCGAAGTGCCGTGGCAGGACAGCGTCTCCAGCCGTCCAGGGAGGAACCGAGCACCTCCTGGGGGAAAGCTCTGAGGAGGCAGCAGCTGAACGCAGCAGCTGGGGATGGTGAGGGCACTCCGGATAATGACCCCTGGGTGCTCCTGAAAGAACAAGAGGAACGTAAGAAATGTGTCATCTGTCAAGACCAAACCAAGACAGTCCTGCTTCTGCCCTGCAGGCACCTGTGCCTGTGTCAGGAGTGCACGGAAGTCCTCCTGCAGCAGGCCATCTACCAGCGCAACTGCCCGCTGTGCCGCCAGATGATCCTCCAGACGCTCAATGTGTACTTGTGAACCCAAGGGGTGGGTGGCTTGGGTCATTTTCCCAGGAGATCAAGGGCACCCGTGTCTCTGTCTCTTTCCGGGAAGCAGAACGTCCCAGGGCTGCCTTGAGCGGCTTCCAAAGAACTAAGCATGGTGCTGAAAGGGCAAAAGGCTGTTGGGGGTGTCTGCTAGCCATACTTGCTACGTAACTAGATTGTAGCTCTTGCTAGCAAGCACGATAACCGATCTCTGCAGCAGGCTGAAAGAGTTACCTTTTTTCTGTTGACAACTTTTGCTGTTTCAGGGCCTGTTGCCTCAAGCCTGCAGCAGTCTGAGATCCAAAGCAGAGCACAGAAAGACGCTCTGGTCCCTCCTAGCCAAAGCTGATGGAAAGGTTAAAGGCTATGCCCTCCTGGGAATCACAGGGGCTGGCGCAAGGCAAGGGAGGGCTTTTCCCAAGATCTGACCAGAAAACTACCTGGCAGACTGCATTCACGCCTCTGTTTCCTCCTCCCACCATCTAAGTGGGGCAGCTCCCTGGGGAGGGAGAAGTGTGCCCCTTTTGCAAGGCCCTAGGAGAGCAACGAGCACACTCGAGCTTTTTAAGCTTTGCTACCAAAGGGCTGAGCCTGGCTCTCAGCTGGAGGAGAGCAGGGTTTCTGGGGTACTTCAGTATCCCAGGCACCATGGCTTTGGTTTTGGAACTTCCTGTTCCCCTTGCCAGGACAACGAGGAGCTGTGACGAACACAGGCTCGCTGCAGGCCGGCTGACTGCAGAGCTCAGTGTTGCTGCCGCTTCCACGCATCACCTATGCAAGACTAGCAAGCACACATCAGGTTACTCACGCGGGGAGGCTGGAGGGAGTTACTCTTTCTGCAGGGGTGGTGGTGCTGCTTGGGGAACCTGAGGGCTGGCTGGCTGGCTGGCCAGTGCTCACAGCCCTGGCAGCAGCAGCACATGTCTGAGCCAATGCTGGAGAATCCTGTCTAGATATTACACATTTTCTTCAGGCTCAGAGTGCCATGGAACTGGCTGGTTCACACCAGTGCTTGCTCGCTGCTTCCCAGGCTGGGCTGGCTAGAGGGAGTAACTCTCTGGGAGGAGAGAGGACACCCCAAAGCTCCTGGGGGCCCACTGAGACATTCCAGCTCCAGGCACAAGTTCTGCATATCCGTGCTGCGGATCTGCAGCTGTGTGCATGGAGCGGTACCAGGACCATGGCTATCTTTGATTAGGGCAGGGTTACACTGCTGTTCTGTCTTACTGTCTGTCAGAAATGTAGCTAGTTTTATTTAAAAGTGTCCCCTGAAGTCTAACGAGGGCATCCGATCCTGGCTGGGGAGGCCTGAGATGGCTCATCCCAGCTTGGTCAACCAGCACCATTCCAAGAAATTGCTGGGCTGCAAGAGGGCCTTGCACTAAAAAGTTTTTCCTTTTCCAGCTGCTTGCCTGGGGTCAGCTACACCCCACAGCCAATTTTGGCTGGAGCCAGACTGGAAAGAGTCTTGACTCCAGGACTGCAAGCCAAGAGCCTGAGGGCGGCTGGCATGGTCTTCCTTTCCTAGTCTTCTTGATGAGCGATTTAAGCCAAAACAGAAGCAGCAGAGAGGCCAGGCCATGCTGGGAGACCCCTCTGCCCTGTAAACCTGAGTGTGGCAAGATACTATCTTGTTGGAGAGTGGCTCTGCTCTGGGAGGCACTGCAGGGGCTGGTTGCCCCCACGTTTGCTGGGGACCGGAGGGACTCCCTGGGCCAAGCTGGGCTCCTGAGCACTAATAGGTGTTAGAAGGGCCTGGCCTCAGGGCCGTCAGCCGCTTCCACCTCACTTCACAGATGCAAAGGTCCCTGCCCAAGCCCTGTGGTTCAGCCTCTTGCCCCCGTGCCTCCCCAGACGCACACCACCCATGTTAATGCTTGCTCTCCCCAGCCACCTCTCCTGCTGCTGCAGCCAGTGGCACTTGCAGTTGAGTAGCCAAGCCCTTGCCGGAGCAGTGAGTGCAGCCCCGCAGACTGTGCTCCCCAGGGTCCAGCCTGTCCCAGGCACCTGCAGAGGTCCTCCTGCAAGAGGAGCCGGGGAGCTGCACCCTTCCCTGGGTGTGCCTCTGGAGACACCCAGGAGTGGGAGTGTGGCCACGCTCCTGGCTGCAGGCAGTGGTGTTTGGTGGGGACCAGCTCATGGATCTTGGGGTGCAATGTTTCCTACATGAACTACAGGGGGGAAGGACACCTCCCCAGGACTGCAGTTTCTCCCCTCAAACCCTTTTTCTATTATAGCAGTCACGCTTATTGTTTTAGGGCCTGTTTGTTTTGCTGCCTGTTTATAAAAAGAGAGGAAGCTTTGCCTTAAGTTTAACTCTTTGCACTATGGACTAGATACTGAGCAGATTAAAGTCTCCTTTACCAAGAGCTGCCTGCTGCCTCATTCTTGGGAAGGGCTTTCTCTGGGGGGATGGGGTCTCCTCTTTGCTCGCCCCTGGGCTCCAGAGGAAGCCCACCACTCCCCGCCAAGGGTCAGAGCTGGAGGGCCAACACCACCAGCAAGCTCAGGGGTACTCGTCTGGAGGTGCTTCCACCCAGAAAGGCAGTGCTGTGGGATACCCTGGAGCCAGGCTGCTGCACAGGAAGAGCCTGGCACCGAGCAGATTAATCTACGCCCAAAGACACAGTGGGTGGGCTTTCCAGGGCTGGCATCCCCCCTGCTAACACAGAGCAAGAGGAGGTGGTTGTGGCTATGCCTGCGCAAGGCGACAGAGAGTGCAGCTTGCAAGGCACCAGTGCTAATGTCTGCATCTTGCCTGGAGAGGTGTTTGGTGCTCCAGCCTCTTCCGGACCCAGGAGCAGGCGGAGTGGCTGGGGTAGCTCTTGCTGGCAAGGGCCCAGGACTGGTGGGCATCTTCTCTCCACTCCTAATTCAGGTCACTTTGAGCTGTGTAGCGAGGAGAGAAGCAATGGCTGCTTCGCAGAGGGGCTTGTACACACAGCTTTGTCTCTTTTCAGGAGCAATTCCTCTCTGTACTGGTGCAAAGGGATTCGTACTCGGGTTCTCAAGAGCTGGAGCTCCCCAAAAGCTGAGCAGCCCAAAGAGGAGGGGCTGGAATTTCCCAGGCTGGCAGAAACATGCACAGGGACATGTAATCCCTGCTCCTATGTGTCCTTGGCACTTCAGTGTCCTGCTGCTTGCGATGGAGGGTGTTGGCAAGCCCGACTGTCCCAGGAATGGGGGCAGCACCCGAAGCGCTAAGAGTTGTGGAGCAGCAGGCAGCACAGGGCTCAGTCTTGCCTTGCAGAAAGGCTGTGGCAGTTCAGCCGCGCTGGGCTACTGGTGAGCAGATGCATTCACTGCACAATGAGTTACTCCCTGGCCACGATCTGAGCTCTTGGCAGGTTGCCGTGTGCTTTTAAGCACCCTCTGCTTCTCCAGCATCCTTGTAAATTGTTTGGAAAAAATGTTTCGGGACCCTGATGGGCAGAGACCCCAGGAGTTCTGGCTCACCCTGCCCTGAACTCACCTGCCTTGGCAGGGCCCTGCCAGCAAACTAGCTAATTTTAACCAGGATCCTCTCATGCCCTGGCTGAAAACCACAGTGGGGAGAGGGGGCTGCTGGGAGGCCAAAAAGAGACGGACATCTGCTGCAGGAGCACGGCTCTGCCAGGCACAGTGCAGGCACAGGCAGGAGGGCCATGCCAGCAGCCCGCCAGAGCCCTGCAGGGGTCTGGCTGTGGATGGGTGACAACCGGGGAAACTGAGGCACTGCTCAGCCTTTCTCTCTTGCTCCCAGGGTGTGTGAGCCAAGGCAGGCTGGGCAACCCAGGGAGGCTGCAGAGCTGCCCTGGGGCAGGAGGACTGGGCCAGCAGGCGAACGTCTGCCATCCCCTGCACAGGCAGGGTGCTCCCAGTCCACCACCCCCCCCAGCCAGCCCTAGTGGGGGACAGAGAGGGTGTTCAGCCGCCTCAGCCCACTGCGGCCAAGCCTGCCAAGTGCGGACAGGATGTAAAAGACACAGCCTTCCCCCGGGAGCCATCCTGCACGCACTTGGCTCACTCGCTGGCCAAGCAGCAAGCAATTAGGGGAGGAAAATGCAACCACCTCCCGGCTGACGGGCAGCGCATAAGGTCCCTGAGACTGACGATCAGCCATGCCAGACCTGCCTGCTCTGGAACTGTGGCTTTTGGTGCAGGGCTGCACTGCCTGAGGAGGGCGTCCAGCAGCAGCAATGCTCGCAGACCAGTCCAGGGCACAAGATCTGGAGTCCCCAGGGGTACTCCCTACTCCAGAGCTTGCCTGGGAGCCTCACGCGTGAGCCAAGTGGGCTGGTCTCAGCCCATCACAATGGCAAGACCCTTCTCCCTTCCCCAAGGAGGGAGGAGCATGATACTGCTAGGTTACTCCAGTTTAGGAGCACTGGGGTGGTGGGGGCTGACAGCTTGCTGAAACTGGGACCCCCCCCAGACCCTGGGAAAATCCCTGGGATCCCTTTGTCAGCCCAGCTGCAACGCCCCAGCCCTAATGAGCCACTAGTCCCAGCCCAGGGACAACAGCCATCATCTGCCTGACAGCAGGGAGCTGGCACAACAGACACTCACTGCAGATGTGCAGCAGCACGAGCAGCTAATGATACCAGGCCAACAGGGAGGGAGCAGGTGATGATCAGCAGCCGAACTGTGGGGGGCCTTTGGGCTGCTCCTAGGCACCAGCTTTGCTCCCTCATTAGCGGCTCAGCACAGGGAGCCACACCGGCTCCCTGAACACAGCAGCGATCCCAGTGCCTGGGAGCTGCAGTGCTGAGGCCTCGGGGACACAGAGTGGCTGAGGCTAGCAGGGACCTCGAGATCATCCAGCCCAACCCCCTGCTCAGGCAAGGGCAGCTAGAGCAGGTTGCACAGGACTGTGGCCAGTCGGGTTCTGAATATCTCCATGGATGGAGACTCTACTACCTCTCTGAGCAGCCTGTGCCAGGGTTTGATCACCCTCACAGTAGAAGATGGACAGCCCTTTCCTGGAATCTCTCCAGTACGTCCACGTCTTGTACTGGGGAGCCCAGCACCGGACCTAGCACTGCAGCTATGCCTGACCAGTGCTGAGCAGAGGGGGAGGATCACCTCCCTCCAGCTGCTGGCAATGCTCCTCCTAATGCAGCCCAGTGGCCTTCCTTGCCACGAGGGCACACTGCTGGCTTGTAGTAGACTTGTTGCCCACCAGGATCCACAGGGTCTTCTCTGGGAAGTTGCTTTCCAGCCAGTCATCCACCAGCATGTGCTGATATATAGGGTTATTTCTCCCCAGGTGCAGGACTTGGCATTTCCTTTTGCTGAACTGGCCCTAGCCCCATCCCTGCATGCTCAGACAGTCTCCTTATTCCTCCTAGGTCAATGCAGATAACCTGCCACCTCTGATTCCTGCTCACTGGGATGAACTGCTTGAGCTTGGAGGAGCTGATCCTTGGTCCTCTTGGACACCTCTTCTCTCCAGGACATGGGATTCCCACAAGCAGATCCCTGAAGAGGCCAGCGTCTGCTCTCCTGAAATCCAGGGTTGTGGTCCTGCTTTTGTCTTTTCTTCTCTCAGGATCCTGAGCTTCCCCTGGCCAGTCCTTCCTTGTCTGTGAGGCCCAGCAGAGCACCTCTCCTCAATCACCCATGTCAGCAAGATGTTGTCAACACGCTCCAGAAGCTTTCCAGGCTGCTTGTGCCCTGCTGGGCTGTCTCTCCAGCAGATATCAGGGGCATTCCAGCTCCCTGTAAGGACCAGGGCCTGCTGACATTGGGCTTCTTTCAGATGCCTGAAGAAGGCAGGCTGCATCCTGATCAGGCTGTGTGTAGCAAATGCCCACACAGCTTCCTGCTAATCCTGACCCATCAGCCCTCAGCTGCCGCATCAGCCATCATCCCAAAGAGGCTGCAGCCCTGTAAGTGCTCACAGGCCACTAGTTCCTCCCATCTCCCCCCATCCTGCCTGCATTAGTGGCCCCCGCACATGCCCACTTCCCAGCAAGGCCGTGAGAGCTTGCCCACAACGCTGTCCTGCGGGCACTGCCCTATCCGTGCCCCTATGCTGAAGTGACCCCAATTCAACCCTGTTTTGTTGGTAACAGAGCCCCTGCTGTTCACACCCCCTGAGCACTTTTCTTGCCCACCCCATCCACCACATCCCCACCTGAGTGACGATTGTCCCCCCCCCCGCCATTCCCAGTTTAAAGCTCTCCTTACCAGGTCAGCTGGCCTGCTGGCAGAGGTCACCTGAAGATGACTGGAGAGTGCTCCCTGCACCTCGTCAGCGATGAGGGCACTGAACCTCTGCCATAACTGCAAAAACTTTCGGGTGGAGCAAGAGCCATCCTTCTGCTGCCAGGAGTCACCAGGACAACCTTCACCATCGAGGGCATTTCCATTTTCAAACCTGGCAGGCACTCGCTCTGCCACCATAGTTGAAGGTTTGGGCTCTTGTAGCTGTAGGGTCTCAGAGATGATCCAGTTGATCTCTTTCACGCCCTCTCTGATGCCACGCAGCCTGCTGACCTCCTCTAGCAGCTCCTCTACTTGGCAGTACAGGTCCAAGATGTGCAAAACCACACACCTCTTGCAGGCTGCCAGCCAGGTTCACCAGCCACAGCCACAGCAAGAGGCCCCATGCACCCTCTGCAGCTCAGGGCTAGCCAGGCTGCATCCTCCAGCATTGCAGGAAGAGTTGCTCCAATGGCTGCTGGGGACTGTGACCTTGGTGTGCCAAGGACACGCATGCTGCTCTGAAAAGAGGTGCTGATACTTTAAAAAAAACCCCAAACCCACAAAACCCCACCTTTCTGCACAAACTGCTGCCTCTGTCAGTGACGCTACAGTACCTGTGTGCTGAGCCTGGCTCTTATATAGGCTTCCTCGCACTGCCTAGGGGATGCTGGCCCCTCCCTAACCTGGGCTCAGCTGGAACAGGGGCTTCAAGCACTCCTTCCTCAGGGGCAGCTGGTAGAGCTTATCAGAAGCAGCTGGAGCTTACCAGAAACTTGCCAGAAGTCAAGGTCTCCTGTGGCTCTCCTTCCCTTATCCTTATCTTATCCTCTTCCTCATCCTCCCCAGGCAGCCGCAAGCACCCCCATGTTCCTCGGAGGGTTCCCAGCAGTCCCCCAGTGATCCCAGACAAAGTGTCCAGAACACCAAGAGCATCTCAAAGAAAGCAGAGCCCAGAAAATGCTGTGCCAAGTCCTATCTCTGTGGCTGCCTCTGTTAGCTGTGCTCCCCCACATCATGATAGGGACCAGAGGATGCTCCCAGCCCCCCCACACCTCCCCTGACCTCGTCTCAAGAAAAGTCATTTTCCTCCTCCCAGAGTAGACAGTGCCGGCCATCGATCTGCTCTGCGGTGTTGTTTGCCCCTGGGCAGCTCTGCTTACAGAAAAGGCCATCATCAACCCAAACAGACGCTTCCACTGTAACCCAATCCTTGCGGCTGGGGCTGGGAAGAGGAGCCTGCAAGATGGCTAGCAGAGCCCCTCTGCACCCCAGGGGGGGGTGAGGCTTCACCCCTGGCCCCAGCACCTCCACAGGCCCCTATGGGTTGGGGGTGGCCCTTGGCACTGCTGGACTGTGCATCCCCCTCCTCAGTCCCACACAGCCAGGCAGGTTGCAGTGACATGCCCTTGACCCCAGGTCCCTGCATGGTCCCCAGTCCCAGGGTGGGGAGCTGTGGGGCTGCGGGCAGCCCCCTTTGGGGGTGGCGTTGGCCCTCCACAGGGGCACACAGGCTGGCCCCACGGCTGCTGCCAGCCTGCCCCAGCTCCCGCAGGGTTTGTTCATCCCGGATGGGCACGGCCATAGTCCTGGGGCCTCCACGCAGCACGGCTTGGGGGGCAGCAGGGGAGCCGGGCCAGAGGAGAGGTGGCTGTCCGGTCATGTAAGGGGGGTCTCAGGCTGGTGAGCACCTGCAAGGTCCTGCTGGCACGGCCAGGAGAGGCCCCCAGCCCAGCTGCCACCCCACGGCCGGGCAAAGCAGCCTTCCCCAGCCCGCTCTGGCAGCAGGGCCCATTAAGGAGTTCGGCCCCTGGCCAAAAGCCCCCTCCCTGGCTGGTCCCCGCAGGGACCTATTTTGGGCAGGAATGAGGAAGCTCCTCATTCCCCTGCTAAAAATAGGGACCTTTTTCAGAGGCGGGTCACCGCGTTCACACTGGAGCGCGGGGCTGGCAGGGGGGGCAGGCAGGAAGGGGG
>NW_008825262.1:1436965-1438202 GCF_000699105.1 Pygoscelis adeliae
TTGTCTTGGAAGAAGCGGGCGGTGGGCTGGCCGTTCTTCATGATGTCGAACTGGAGGCTGGTGCGGTAGACGGTGGCGTGGACGGCAAAGTAGTAGAGGCCTGGCACCTCGCAGGTGAACTTGCCCGTGGTGGGGTCATAGTGGCCCTGCTCGTTGATGAGCACCACGTCAAAGCGGATGGGCTGGTCGGCCAGTGGCGGGCTGCGCGGCTCGGAGCGCTTGGCGCTGAAGGCTGAGCGGGGGGCCACCGCGCACTCGCCCTGTGCCCCCTTCTCGCCGTGCATGCCATCCACGCCGGGGCTGCCCACCTCCCCGCGGGGACCGGGTGCTCCTGGGGCAGGCAGGAGGGGGACAGGGTTACCTCTAAGCCACCGCCACCGGAACGGCCCCCTGCCGTCTGAGCTCCCCCAGCCCCCCTGCCCAGCCCCAGTCCCGCTGGGGTTACAAGCCTCCCACAGGCTGTGGGTGGTGAATACCCGCCATGGCCAGAACTCTGCCTGGGGAAGCAGCACAATCGGGGAGGGCTAGGTGCCTGTGATAAGCGGGCACAGCGGCAACAGAGAGTTGGAGAAACCCCAGCCCAGGAGCCAGGGTGGGGATGATGCAGCCGTATTCCGGGGACAGTTTGGTGGGCCCTCCTAAAGCGGGGGGTGGAAGATAGGGATGGCAGTGAGGATGGGGAGAAATGCAGCTTTGCCAGTGACAGGGAGCTGCTGCCTGTTGCAGGAGCGCAGGGTCACCACAGGCAGGACCGGAGGGGTGGTGGAGGCATGAAGGGGGCACTTTCGCAGGATTTGCTCTCAGTTTGGCAATGGGGGGCTGTGCCAGCATCCAGGACTCACCCCCTGGCATGAGGGCATTCCCCACAGGCGGGGCAGAGCAGGTCCCCCTCCCCAGCCGGGATGTCTCCTTTCTTACCAGGAGGGCCCGTCTCGCCCTTCTCCCCTGGCATCCCCATCGCCCCGTCCCGGCCATCTCGTCCGTCTCTGCCTGGCAGACCCTGGCCCCCGTGCAGGCCTGGGGTCCCCGGGATGCCTGGCTGCCCTGAGCACAGCCCAGGGATCTTGTTGTCTTCAATCTGCAAGGAGCTGGTGATGAGCCCAAGGAGGAAGAGGAGGAAGAGCTGCTTCATCTCGTCTGCCGTGGAGGGGCTGGAAGGGGGCAGAGAGGGTTAACGGCTCTGGGGACCTCAGTGAAGAGGGCTGGGAAACAGGCTTGCAGTGCCCGGCGGGGGGTG
>NW_008825262.1:1438807-1444203 GCF_000699105.1 Pygoscelis adeliae
CGGCGCCGGCCCCCTCCCCGTGGCCTTGCCCTGGGAAAGCTGCTCTCTTCCCCCGCCTGGACGCAACGGCTGCAACAAAGAGGAAAAGGAGGAGAAAAGTGCTTCTCCTCCGCCCAGGCGCCGGAGCCAGGACCCCAGCGAGTCCCAGCTCCCCCCGGCGTCGGGTGGACGGAGCTGGGTATCCCCACTCACTGCGATCCCGCGGCTCCTGCCCCGGTGCCTCGCTGCTCTCCGGTGTGGAAGGGCTGCAGCTCTTCCTGACCACTTCGCTCTGACGAAGGCCCTAAGGCAGCCTCTCCACCCCCCCTCCTCCTCCTCACGTCTCTCCTCCCAAACTCCAAAGGAAATCAAGGGCCTTGGGAGCCAAAAGCTACAAGACAAGGGGAAAAAGAAAAATAATCCCATGCTGTCAGAAGTGCTGTAAGCAGGGGGAAGGGAGAGCGAGACAAACAGCCTGGCAAAGGGAGAGGCGGCATGGGCTGCAAACCAGCTTGGCTGAACACATCTGGGCACCGGGCAGGAGGAGGGAGGGAAGGGAATCGAGAGAAAACAGGCAGCAGAGTGAAAGTGGAACAAGAGAAAGGCCAAGAGAGGGAAGCCCACCAAATGCAGGCAGGGTTGGAACGGGAGAAGGAAGAGGGAGCCCTCGGAGAATGCAGGTCCCCTGACTGGCAGCCTCGGGCTGTCCCTGGTAGCAGGGCTGAGTCAAGGGTGGCAGCAGGGCACACACAGGCTGGCAGTGCCAGTCCTGGGAGCACCTGCGGGGAGGGGCAGGAGCCAGCTGGGGGGTGCCAGCATAGGGCCCGGAGGCAGCATGTGGGGCTGAGCGGGCAGGGATGTGCCAGGCAGCAGCAGGCAGGTGGAAGTGCAGGCAGAGCAGCACTGCGGCCATGCCAGGAAGCAAGGCTAGCCCCTGGGGACTGCAGGGCACGTGGCAAAGCTGGGACTGTGCCGGGCTTTCGAAGGCACTCCCAGCTTGCCTTTAACTCGTTCCAGCACCGAGTGCATCCAAGGGACACCGTCAGTCACAGGGTGGTGGGGCGGTCCTGTGGCTGGGGGGAGTCCTCGTGCCCTGCAGCCAGCTTGTAGCAGCTGAGACATGCAGGGAGCGAAGGAGCCGGGTGGGCTTGAACCCCCTGAGCAGGGGCAGCTGTGCGGGAACAGCCGTGCCGTGCTGGCTGCAAGGGCAGAGTGGTGCTGACCCGAGTGGGTCCTGCTCCCAGTAACCTCAGCCGGGCAGGGGACTTTCCCACACGCTCAGGGCAGGAGAGGGCAGCGGGAAGCATGCTGGCACTGCTGGCTTTCTCCTCCCTGTGCCGGTACCCGCAGCAGTGCGCGTGACATTGCAGGCTGAGCCTTCCTGCCCCGGATGCCTGGGGCCAGGCTGGGTGCTGGCAGGGAGCCGCCTGGCTCCTCTCTCCCAAGGTGTGAAGGGGCTGTTGTTTTTGGCCAGCTGGGAGCTGGTTTGTGGCCACGGGGTGTTGCCAGGCCTGTGGCCATCAGGGTGGCCTGAAGCCAGCACGACCAGCTCAGCCAGCAGGGCCACAGCCCTTGCTGGGGCAGGATCCCCTCCCTGCACCATGGGGCTGCCAGCCCTCTGAGACCCACCCATCTCCCTGGGGCCCTGCAAGCCCCCCAGCCCATCAAGGGCACAGCCAGCAGCTCGTTCCCCTCTGCAGCCAGGCAGTCTCCCCTGCGCCCCCCGAGCCCCCCCCAGCCCTGGCTTCCCTCCCTTGGACCATGCCTCGGTTTCCCTTGGGATCTGGCAGGACCCACATGCAGACCCTCCCCAAAAGAGCCACCTGCTCCATTGGGTTTGTCAGCTGCTCACGCTGTTTATTCTGCTGGCTTTGGGGCTGTGGAACATGGGCAGCCCTGGGCTCTTCTGCCTGCAGCCTGGCTCACCTTGGCCCAGCCTTGCTCCATTTGGGGAGCATTAACCCTTCCCCTGCTAGGCTAGCAGCTGCCTGAGGGAACCATGCACAGCTTTGGCCAACGCACCTGGGGTTGGCTGAGGATGGGGAGGCAGCACCCAACCCTCTTGCCACCTTCCTGCTGCTTGGTAGGGGGACTTTGTGTGGTGTCCCCAGCACAGCTCCAGTCTGTGGGCACAGCCCCTCCAGCACAAGCCTTTCTCTGTAGCAAGGCTGGGAAGGGGCACCTGCTCGCTAAGGACTTCATCCTGTGGGCAAGCCCATGGCATCCAGGCACAGAGCTGAGCACTGAGCAGAGGCGCTGACCCTAGGGCAGGTGAGAAGCTAGGCACTGGGGTGCTGCTGATGGGGGCCACCCCAGCAGCTGGGTGTTTGCAACAGGAGGAGGATGGGAGGGACATTTGGGGTGGGGGAGTGGCTCTGGGCAGGCTGCTTCAGCCCCTGCTCCTCTTCTCTTGCCAGGTCAGGGCTGGAAGCACTCTATGGGGTCATTGGAGTCGGGCAGGATGTTGCAGTTGATGGGCCAGAGGATGCCAAGGAGGCTGAGGGACTGCTGGCACCGCAGCTCAGCAGCCAGGCACACGGCTCTACAGGGCTGCAGGACACCCCCATCTGGGGTGCACTTGGGCACGAAGAGGCTGCAGATGAGGAGGCGGAGGTGCTGGTAGCAGGCGAGCTCCATCAGCGTCTGCAGGAGAGTGGCGGTGAGTGTGGCACGGTGTGGTGTGGTGCGGGCAGACCCACGTGCAGCCCCCGGGCAGCTCACCTGGTAGTCCTGCAGCACCTCAGCAGCTCCCTCCTGGTCCGGGATGGCCAGCCAGATATTGGGGAAGGAGGTGGCATTGTAACCCAGCCCCAGGCACATCTCCACTTCCACGGGCTCACAGACAGACCCTGCCACAGGGTGAAGTGCTTCACTTCTTACAGCAGCAGTGATGCCCACCAGGTATGCCTCGGGCAGATGTTAGCCACGGGGCAGCTGCCAGCATGTCTCCTGGCTTGGGGGGGGCTGAGTGCTGAGTGGTGCACCCGGGGGTGGCACTCACCGAAGGCTGGGTAGGAGACCCCAGTGCAGTTCAGCTCATCGGTGCCGTCGGGGCAGTCGTGCCAGCCGTCACACACGGACTCCAGCGCCTGGCACTCACCATTTCCACAGGAGAACTCCATGGGGCTGCAGGTCTCTGTAAGATGAGAGGGGCCAGCGCGGCAGGGCATGGGCTCGGGCATGGGCACGGGCAGAGAGCAGGCTGGCTGTGGCCTGGGTCGTGCCGCTGGTGGCTGGCCTCCCTGCTGGGAGTCAGCCTGCTCCCATGCTGACCATCCCTGTCTCCGCTCTTCTTGGTCACTGGCCAGGGGATATCCAGGTGAGTGGTTGCAGAGCACTGCCGCCTGGCAGCCATGGCCGATAGGTGACCACCGCTGGCCCAGCTTAGGGGGATCCCAAATTCCCTGGGTTTTTTGGGGGCAGCCCTCAGGTGATGGATTGTGCCTGTGTGCAGGTGAGCCCTTCCAGGCCACATCCCCATGGCTAGGATCACTTGGGTTATAGGGTAATTCAGGTGAGAAGGGACCTCAGGGGCCTGTAGCCCAACCTCCTGCTCTAAGCAGGGTCAGCTATGGGGTGAGAGCAGCTTTTTCCAGGGCTTTATCCAGTCTGGCCTTGAAAACCCCCAAGGATGGTGACTGCACAGCTCCTCTGGGCAGCCTGCGCCCCTGCTTGGCTACCTACTCTCTGTGGCATTGCGGGCTTGGTAGGTGGCAAAGAACCCGTCGTCTGCTACTCCTTCGTCTGCCACGAAGAGGACGGTCATGACATGGCGTGAGGAGGTCAGGGTGGGTGGCAGCTGGTGGCCGCAGAACCTGCCGGGGTCGTGGGGCGAGGGATGGGGTCAGGGTGGGCAGCAGGGCCGACCAGCACCTCCCCAAACCCTGTCCTCCAGTGGCTCCCCCCCACCAGCCTGTCCTGTGCCTCAGTTTCCCCAGCTAAGCCACGGGAGCCCAGTGCACCCAAGCTGGTGCAGCAGGGCCGGAGATATGAGGGGTGTGCTTGTACCTGCCCATGAGGCTGGCGGCCCCCGTGCCTGCGCTGTCGTGCACCTCTACAAAGTCGAAGCTGCAGTCCTCATGCGACTCCAGGCTGAAGTTGTGGAAGTGCAGGTCGATGACGTGGCCCACGGGCACTGAGATCTTCCAGAGGTTGTGGAAGTAGGTCGATGACGTGGCCCACGGGCACTGAGATCTTCCAGAGGCACAGCTGCAGGGCAGGGGGCAGCAGGCGACACCCATGAAGCCAGGCAGGGGCACCCCCAGCTCTCCCTGGTGGGAGGTTGCCTTCCTCCCTGCCTGCCCTCACCCTCATCCTCCTCCCGCCTCCATGCCGCTGGCATCCCTCCTCTCACCTGCTGGTGCGGGTATGGCTGGGGGGGGCTTGACACACTTGCAGCTTTACCCTCTGCCCCTCTCCCTTCACCCCGTCTCCCTGCTCCCCCGCCCCTGCCTCCCACTGCCCATCGCCATGCCCTCTGGCCGGGTGCCACGGGGGCTGTGGGCTGCAGGTGGGGGGCTGGCCGACCTTTGTGTTTCAGGCTGCAGTTGGCTTCATCGCTCTTGTCCACGCAGTCGTGGAAGCCATCACAGATGAAGCCCAGGTGGAGGCAGAGCCCATGGTCGCACAAATGCTCATCCCAGGCACAGCTCTCTGCGGTGCAGGCAGAGATGGCCAGGCTGGCGGTGACGTCCCGCTGGGCACCCTCCCCTGCCCCAGTGCTCCGGGTGCTACAGGAGAACCCTGGCGCTACCCGCTGCCTGCCCGCAGCGAGAAGTCCTGGCAGTGCCCAGGGGCAGGGGGACTCACTCTCCCTGGGGGCCCTGGCACGGGAGCGTGAAGCCTGGAGCGCCCACGCTGCTGTCGGAGACGAAGGTGACGCGCAGGTGGTTGGAGTTGGTGTTGAAGGTCGGAGGGGCCACATTGCCACAAAACCTGGGGGCACAACAAGGGGCGACACTGCTCGCCCCCGGAGATGCTGCCCCCTCCCCACTGCACTGCCACGCTCCCCGGGTGCGAGGGGCCCTACCTGGTCAGGCCCCCCCGAGCTGGGTCAGGATCCATGCCGCCGGCCCCCGGCTCCTCGTAGAGCTCCACGCGGTCGAAGAGGCAGGAGGCAGTGCCCTCCACACTGAATGTCTCCATCTTCAGCTGGATGGCGAGGCCAGGGCCCACCTCGATGTGCCAGATGCAGAGTGCGTTGGGCGGGTAGGGGCCGGGGTAGTTGGGAGAGCTGAAGGAGCCCTCGGGGCCCCGCAGGGTCCCACCGCAGGCTGCACAGCGCAACAGCATGGGCATGAGCTAGTGCTGCAGGGCACCGCCATCCTGGCACAGTGCCCCACATAGGACTTACCCGGTGCTGGCGTGCCGGCTGTGGGCAGCCAGGTCTGCGTTGGGGTGGCAGCTGTTTTGGGGGC
>NW_008825262.1:1444588-1449263 GCF_000699105.1 Pygoscelis adeliae
GCTCAGCCCCAGCAGGGAGAAACAGCTGCAGTGTGGGGAAGGGGCTTAGGAAGCCCACCCAGCCCCATGTCCTGTGCTCCCACCCTACCCCACACGTGTGCAGGTCCCAGGGGATCCCAGACAGCTCTCACAGAGCCCAGTGATCTTGCCACATCCCAGGGAGGTGGAGATCCCCCTTGCTCCTGTGCATGGGGGCACTCTCTCCCCACGATGGGCAGACCCTGGGAAGTCCTGTGTAGGATGGATGCCCTCGCTGTGCCACTCTCCCCCTCTGAGCAGGTTCTGTGTCCCCACCCCACAGTCACAGCTGGCCCCCCAGCCCTCCCTACTCGGGCACTCACGGTGGATGACGATGCCCAGCAGGAGGGCGATGAGAAAGAGGAGGATGGTGCTCATCAGAGCCACACAGAGCCAGGTGAACTTGCAGTCGGCGCGGTACCGCCAGCTTGCTTGGCCCCAGAGCTGCCGGCCTGCGGGAGGGCAAGGAAAGCGGGCAGAGCTGGGATGCTGCTAGCCATACCCCCACCCTGCCACCTCCCTGCATGGCTGGCTGAGCCCCGGCTGGAGCACATCCTGACCTCTTGTCCCCGGGGTGCTAGTGGGTCCCCTAGCTTGCCCCCGCACCCCGCTCCCAGACCCATGGCTGCTCCTGGCAGCCCCGTGGACAGGGGTATGTGTACAAACCCCCAGGCTGGTACCAAGGCTGTCCTGGGGTGACGTGGGGCCGGTCCTGTCCTTGTCTGCTGGGTGCTCGGTGCTTGGCGCTGCCTGGGGCTCCTTGCCCTCAAAGATGGGGTTGCAGAACTCGGTCTGTAGGAGAGCAAGTGTGGGTGGCACCACGGGGAGCACGCTGTGGGGACCCGTGGGTGGCTAGGTGGGGACCCATAGGCGGCACCCCCACCCCCAGCCCTACCTTGCTGTGGTCCAGAGCCTCGGGGCAAAGCATGATTTCGGTGAAGTCTTTCATTGCGGCGGGCGATTTCCAGTGCAGTCTGGCTAAAAGCCTCCCCAGCGCGCTCTGCCTCCCGGCACAGCCGCCTGCCCCACCACCCGCTCCTCCCTGGCTGCCCCCATTGGCCCTGGGGCGGCGTGGGGAACCCCGCTCCACACACACGGGTGGCAGCACCAGCTGTGCCTACACGTGCCGTCCCAGTGCCGGACCCTGCAGAGCCCCGAGAGCCATGCCTGCCGCACCAAGAGTGTGGGGAGCCCCGGGAGGCCGGCAGCCCCAGTCCCCTCTGCAGGCCCCTTCCCCCTCGCCCAGTTAATCCAGCTCAGCTGAGGATGCCGAGGTCAGGCTCTGGCACAGAGAACCAGCGTCTTAAAGGGGAAGGTGTGCTCGCACCCGCCCCGCTGGGAGCCCGTTCCGCCAGGGACCCTGCTTTCGGGTGCACGGAGGGGCCGTTGGTTTGCCTGCTTCCTCCGGGCTCCCCACCGGTGCAGGGCAGCACTGAAGGGGCTGTGTCGGGGAGCCTGGGCTGAACCCGTCCCTCCTTCCCTCGCACCTCCCCGGCACTGGGCGCCTGAGGCCCGCCACCTGCATTCCCGACGTCTCTTAATGCCTCGGTGCCTGTCTCGGTCCCTAAGCAGGGGAGAAAGGAGCCATTGTTCAGGGGCTTTGGGGGAAGAGCATGGGCACTGGGGAGCTTCGCAGGGCTGAAGAGGAGGAAAGGCTCCCTCTGCCTCCCGGCACCACAGGTGGCTGGAGGAGAGGGACTGCCGCCTGCACCCTTGTCTCCCTTGCTCCAGGAAAGCCCCAGGGCACGGGTGCTCCTGGGCCTCTGGAGACACGCATGGGCAGGCTGCTCCGGCACCGGTGGTGGTTTCCCTCCTGCTGCCGAAGCCACAGTCCCCCGTCTGCCCGCTCAGAGACAAGCACATGTACACAGCGCTCTGTTCAAGCTAAAATTTATTCCTGCACGAGTCTCCCTTGTACGAGACACTTCCCACCCATCTTGCTTACACAGTAAACAAGCCACCTGCCAAGCAGCAACGCTGCCCCAGTCCGGTACCTGCCGCGGGCAGCCCCTCCATCCTGGCCTGCCCTCCCCTGAGCCCCACCAGGATGCCCCAGGCTGGGCGGGATACTCATGGCGTGAGAGTGCTCAGCCTGTGCCCGCAGGGCCAGCGAGGGCGAAGCAGGACGGGTTGCTGGGTTGGACATAGCTGCCTTGCGGGCTGGGGCTGGGATTGTGCTGGGTTGGGCCCATCTCTCCTCCTGCTGCACCTCAGGCAAGGCAGGATGGGGAGGAGAATAAATTAGAGAAAAGGCTAAAAAGGCCACTGGCGTTTGCTAGCTGGAGGACAGAGCAGCAGGGTGGGTGGGGACGTGCATCCCCGGGCACCCGGAGGGGCTCCTGATAGCAGAGAGAAGAAAGCCCCAATTGCAGATGGTCCCGGAAAGCCACTGTCCTCCCCTCCCTCTCCTCCGCAGGACGGACGTTCCTGTGCAACCCCAATGGCCTCCCGCTCCCCTAAATGGTTTAAGGCACCGTCGTATGAGGAGGCAGGTAAAAACCTACCCGAAGCATCCCCCGGCACAAGTCCCTGGAGAGCCAGGAAGTGGTGGGGTGCTCCAGGTTGAGCAAAGTCCACTATAAATACATATAAATTCCACAAAATGTTTTCCTCCCTCCTGTCCGTGAGTCTGGGCCTGAACTCAGGCTGCTTTGAGGAGTGTGCATGGGGCAGCTGGTGGGGACGTGCTGCCTGAGACGAGACGGAGGCAACTGAAGGGCCGGGGTCCTTTGCCAGGAGGTTCAGAAGTGCTGGGAGGAGGCCGGGAGCAGTTCATGAATCCTCTGGGACAGCCAAGCAGAATGGGAGTGCCAAGAGGCCAGGAGGGATGCGGGAAGCTCTCCTGGGTCCCCAGCTCTGGGTGCTCCCCCAGGGGAGCAGAGGTCCTGGCTGACTCAATGGGGCAGGCAGCCCCATGCCCGCAGAGTCCCTTGCTCAGTATTTTTATTACACACCAACAAAAAAAAAAAAAAAGAAAGAAACTAAAACGTACCCCAAGGTAAAAACCAAATGCCAGCGACCAGGAGGCGCCTGAGCTGCCTGGGCCCTGCCCTGCCGCGGGCTGCCCTCCTCAGTTCGGAGCTGGGGTGTCCTTGCCTGGGGTCTGCTCCTGGCTGCCTCTAGCCTCCCGCTGCAGCCACCTCAGGGTCTCTCCTCTTCACCTCCCTCTTGCACCCGGGGGGCAAATGGCCGAAACCTGGAGGGGCCGGTTCTGAGCGGTGGTGCAGGGGTCCCCAGGGAGGCAGGGCTGGCTACATGCGGGAGGACGGGCTGGCCAGCTCGTAGAAGAGCAGGTAGGCATCGCTGCTGCGGACGTGGCTGGATGACATTGGGGTAACACTGCGGAGATGGGGATATGTGCTGTGAGCAACGGGGATGAGGCACCGGGATGCCCTGGGCAGGGGGACCCCGCTCGCCCTGACCCTGCAGCCGCCCCTGTCCCACACACAGCCTCACCGGGAGTCGTTGAAACTGTGCCACTCACTGGAGACAGGGCTCTTGCAGTAGGCGGTGTAGTGTCCCCCCATGGTGGTGCCCGAGTGGTTGGAGACGGCGTAGAGGTTGTAAACGGCGTGGTCTGAGGGGAGCAAGGGCGGTGCTCAGCCGTGCCAGCTGCTGCCCTGCTGCCCCCCAACATGCCAGCACGGAGCTGGGGCTGGGAGGGACCGGCACCCTGGATGTCTGCGGCTCCCACCCCCCGTGCCTCTGCCACCCGCCACAGGCTGCAGCACCCTGGGGGGCATGAGGGACCCAGCTGGGAGCCGCCGGGAGCCCAGGGCTTGGCTGGAGCAACACAGGGCCCGTCACTCACTGCAGCTCTGCGAGGCAAACTCCCGGAGGTCCAGGTCCTTCAGCTGGAAGTTGACAAAGGTGGTGAGCTTGCTCGTTCGTATCCTGGCCTCTGAGAAGCGCTTCAGGTCTGGGGGGACGTGTCAAGGAGCTGAGGGACAAAGGGGAGCCTGCGAAGAACTGCCTGCCCCCCCACCAGCACCCCCTGGCCCTGTCTCTCTGCCTGAAGGATACGAAGCACCAGGATCTTGGGGAACTTCTGGATGCTGAATTTCTTTGTGCACCTCGTCCTGGCTTTGCAGCGACAACATGTCTGTAGGAGACAAACAGCACGAGCAGGAGGGTGAGGGCAGAGGCCAGCCCCACTGGGCACCAAGCCCACAGTCCTGGCAACACAGGCATGGAGGGAAAGGGGCCCAGCCTGCACCAAGGCAAGCCCACCTGTCACCATGCCCCATGCCCCGTACCGGTTTCTCGTCCCCATCCAGCACGTCCTCTTTGGTGAAGAGCCGTAGGCAGTCCATGAGGGTCACCTCCCCGTAGCCTTTCTGTGGGAGCACAGTGCGGGTCAGGGACAGGGTGTGCGGGGCAGGGGGCCAGGGGTTGGTGGGGACCCCTTACCTTGGGGATGGGCAGGGACAAGTCCCAGAAGGGGTCGAAGGCTGTGGAGCAGTAGCCACACTCGCTGCAGGTCAGTGAACTCTTCAGCTGCCCAACAAAGAGGTCTGGTGGGGATGGGACAAAGCAGGGTGAGATCCCTGGTTCCCAGCCCTGCTCCCAGCCCAGCCTTGCCCTCCTCTTCCCACAGCCCTGCTCACCGCCAATGCGGCTGTCCTCCCTCTCCTGGTACCTCCCCCACATCTGGCCG
>NW_008825262.1:1449288-1452548 GCF_000699105.1 Pygoscelis adeliae
TTCTCGTCGTCACTGCAAGAGATGGGGAGACAGAGCAGTACTGAGTGTGGCCTGGGGGACGCCGGCCCCCGTGACCCAGCCCAGAGGGACCCGCGTGGTCAATGTCCCTGGGCCGGGCTTGCAGGCAGCAAGCTTGTCCGTGGGGCTCGTCCACTGCCTCTGTCCCAGCCAGCACTTACGGGAGGTGGTCCAGGGTGTCCGTGCTGGCCCGTGGCCGAACCAGCACACGGTTCACCTCGCTGTGTAGCCCGTCGAGGAGGAACCGCAGGAACTCCTGTGCATCCTGCTGGCTGCAAGACATGGGGCATGGCCAGTGAGCAGTGGCAGGGGCTCAGCTCCCCCCTGCCACCCCCGCACTGACACCCCTTACTTGTAGCCAACGAAGCGGGGGGCATATCTCTGGATCTGCGTCTTGAACTCGGAGGGGCTCACACTGTCGTTGGGGGACGAGGTCCAGAGCAGCTGAATCAGCTTTGCAAACTCTGCGGGCAGAGAAGCAGGTCAGCAGCACAGCTGGCCCCGGCCAGCCCTGCTGGCATGGCACTGCTGTGCCCTCCAGGGGACAGCTCAGCACCCCACTCCGGAGTCCCCGTGGCTGGCCCCGGCCCCTCTGGAGAGCGGACCCGATCAGCCCACCGGCTGGGCACCCACAGCACAGTGCCTGCCCCAGCTAGGCTGGGGAGAAGCACAAAATTCTGGGTGGGGGTCCCCCAGGACATGGGGTGGCCCAGGGGAGAAAGGACGTGCTGCAGGGACGTGCTGCAGGGAAGCCCCACAGGGTGCACAGCCAGGGACTGGTGACTGACGGTTACCTGACATGAGGGCGGTGCGCATACGGCTGTTGTTGTTGAGGTCCCGCAGGTACTGGTTCTGCAGGCAGTAATCCCGCAGCTCCTTGGTGTTGCTCAGGCACTGCAGGATGGAGTTCATGAAGCACTGGGGGAGGCAGAAGAGAAAACCATGGCAACGGGAGGCAGAGGGAGGCAGGCGGTGGCAGGGGGACACCTGGGGCGGGTGGGCAGAGGATAGGGATGAAGCAGTGCAGAGCACGGGAACCCCTTCCTCAGCCAGCAGCGTCGGGAGAGGGGTGCAGGGGGCCACGAAGCAGTGCAGAGCACGGGAACCCCTTCCTCAGCCAGCACCGTCGGGAGTGGGGTGCAGGGAGCCACTGGGGCAAGAGTGTGGGTGCTGGGGACAAGGTGAAGGGACAGGGCTCCCCACTGCCCCACAGATGTGCCCACAGAAGAGCACAGTATGAGCTGGGGCTGCGCAGCCAGGTGCCTGGGTAAGCACTCACCGTATTGCCGAGGTTTCGCAGGCCGGTCAGCCCCTGCACCGCCTTGGAGCTCTGCAGAGAGAGGGAACAGGGCAGAGACAGTGCCCAGCACAGGCTGGCCGTGCCTGTGGGCAGCCCAGTGAGGCCATGGTGCCACGGTCATCCACGTGGAGCAGACCTTCAAGTGCAAGCAGAGGCCCCATCCCCCTGTGGGCATTATGGGCAGAGCCAGCACCGCTGCGGCTCTCTGCACCGGTTGCACGCAGGACCGTGGCCGAGGACCTGGCAGGAAGCCATGGCTGGCCTGGCTGCTGCTGCTCAGCTCCCTGGCCCAGGACAACGCGCAGGGCTCAAAGTTCTCCCTGCCTGGCGACACTGCTACCCCGTGCCTGGGGCTGCAGGCCAGGCCAGCCACCCCTGCTGCCTCCCCTTGCCAGCCCGGTGCCCCAGGAAACTGGGGGGTGGCAGTGCCCCATGCCTGCCCCATGGCTGCAGGAGGTGCACAGTGCCCCGCCGCTGCCCACCTTGTCCACACTGGGGATCCCGCCCCATGGCTGCAGGAGGTGCACAGTGCCCCGCCGCTGCCCACCTTGTCCACACTGGGTATCCCCTCCAGGACACCCTGCGTCAGCGCAGCCCAGACTTTGGTACAGCTGTTTTGCAGAATAAAGTCCACCTGGGAAAGTGCAAGCCCAGCCCTGCGGCAGTCAGCCCAGGAAAGGGGGCTGCACACCCAGCGGTGCCCTCCCAACCGCTCGCTGGCCTGGCTGTGCTGCACCTGTGCCATGGGGATCTTCCAGGGCCCCAGGTACTCCCTGAGCCGGGCAGGCTCACGCCAAGCAGAGATGGGCATGGGCAACTGGGCGCTGGGGCCAGGAGGCATCGCCACTCTTTGCTAGAGAGACCGAGAGCACGGAGGGGTCTGGGGAGCCACAGGGTTGCCCACACCTCTCCCAGCATGGGGGACCGGGTACTAGTGTGGACAAGTGGTGGGAGCCCAAGGGTCCTGCTCCCAGCTCTGCATGCGAGCCTGGCGTAGAGGGCAGCGGTGGGGCGAACCTCCCCGGAGCCATGCCCGGAGCAGGGTGGGGGGCCGACAGGACTTGCGGGGTCAGACTGCTGATCATGCCTCCCCAGCCTGACCAGGTTTTAAGGATCCTCAGGCAAACACCCCAGCTACCCACCCCAGGCATGAGGAGGGGGAGGAGGAGAGGAGGGGAGGGGGCCCAGCTGCTCCAAAATAGCAGCAGCTGGTGTGCGTGTGGGAGGTGCTGAGCACCCAGCCCTGACAGCAGCCAAAAATAACCCAGATCCAGTTACACGTGCTCCTTAGCGACGGTGCAGGCATCACCCACCGCAGGGGGGACCAGCACCAGCCAGGGCTTGGCCACCCTGTGCGGGTGCATGTGGCTCTGCCGGACCGACTGGGTACCCTGTGTGCCATGCCAGTGCCCCCTCAGTGCCCAGCGCACCGGGGTGTCCCCAGCCGTGGCCGGCCACAGCACTCAGTGCTGGGGGGGGTGGCTGTGCAAAAGTGCAAGGCAACCCCACCGCTTATCCCCAGGTGGGGACTCCCAGGCCAGGGGACAGGCTCAGCCGGGCAAGGGGTGCCAGCAGGCTGTGGCAGGTCAGTGCCACACCGCGGCTGGAGGAGCCGGCCTGGCTCTGGTCCCTGAGCAGACGGGGCCAAACAGGCAGCAGGAGAGGTGGGTCTGTGTCCCAACAGTCTACATCCCTTGAAGGGGCTGACCCCCCAAGGGCTTGCTGCTCGTGTCCCCACGCCTATTGCAGGGAAGGTCACGGTGCCAGCGGGGGTAGCAGCAACTCCTGGGAGCTGCCCCAGTGTGCCCCAGCCATCCCCACCAGGATGCTGCTCACCCACTTGCCCTGGTTCGGCAGCTCCCACTGTGTGCCAGGAGGGACCGGAGGGTCCCGCCAATGTGGGTGCAAACCCCCCCACGGACCTGGCATTCGGCAACTGCCC